>NW_028263379.1:27902759-28210616 GCF_051168715.1 Poecilia mexicana
TTAATAGGTTCTTTAGGGATAGACTTAAAGCAACATATGAATGAAACATTGTAAAATGATTCATTACACACATCATGTGGTCCAGCTCTGATAGTGGTCATATGTGGCTTACAATCAGTTTTCTTTACAAGTATTATATTAGACAAATTTTATAATATTCAGTGTTTCATGAGTAATTTTGCTATGTTTTGCATAATTTTAACTGTTATTATTAATGTTATCCATTTTAGCTGTGTTTAATTTTACAAATGTTAACTGCTCAGGGATTTTATTTCCTGTTCTAAAACATATATATGTTCCTTGTCATTTTTGTTAAAGATGAGATTAATTATGTGGCTTAATTATATGAATTTATGTAAAATAGAAGTTCTTATTTTGAATTCTTTTAATAAATAGTGACAGACGTAGCTTTAATTTATTATTTTTTCATTTGACATCTTCTACTTCCCCCCCCCCCAAAGTTGTCAAAGAAGAAGAAGAGAATGATGGTGTAAAACCTGTAGTTTTACACCATTTCAGCATAAATTTCAGCATCATCTGACCAGAGGACCTTCACCAAAAACTTAGTTTAATATTAAAGTATGTTCTTATTTATTTCTTTGTTGAGACAACACAAAATGTACATATTTTATGTATGTAAAATATATATGTATATATGTGCCATGACAACATGGGTAAAATCATACTTTGACAATCTTGTTTCAGCTCATGTTTGTTGCAATGAGATAAAAATATTAAACTTTTTCACAACGTATATTGCTTCTGTGTATCTTGTATATAAAATTGAGAATATACGGAAAAAAAATAGACTGAAAATAATTTTGACACCATGTTATTTGTCTTCTTAATGCAAATACCATCACCTCCATGACTGAAAAAAATAAATAAATCAGTTGACAAGTTTTTTATTATTATCGTTATTATGTACAAGTAACAAGTCATTTATGTTGCTAAAATGGAATATTTGGAGTTGGAGCCTCTCAACAGTGGAAATTAAATATAAGAAAAATGACGTTTGTGGTTAAGGCAGACTGTACCAGGCTAAAAAAATAAAAATAAATAATAATAATAATAATAATAATAATAATAATAATAATAAATACATATATTTAACTATGGTTTAATTGCATTCATCTTCACACATTTGCATTCAGGATATGCAGAGCATCTCCATTCAGCTGCTCCAGCTGTGAATATACGTGGCCTATCCAAAATAACACTAATGTGCTACATCACTTCAACAAATCCCACTGTGAGGAGGAAACAGGCCATTTCCCACTGCCTGCTTCCGTACTGCGTGACCTCCCCCTCCAGCAACCCGCAGAACAAAGTCAACGGTGGGCGGGGCCACGGGGGCTCAGTTTTCAGCCCTCTTCGGCTGTCACAGCCTTGATTTCGAGCGCTCATTGGCTCCTGTCTGCGCACACGTCACAATCATGATTAGAATTGATGATCGGGACATTCTGATTTCATTGTCTAGCAAAAAGGGGGACCGGGGAAGAAATCTGCTGATTTGGAGCGTCCGTCTGATTTTGACATCAGAAATGGTATGAAAGAAAGTGATTTCACTTTTAAGAGAAGCCCGCGGTAAATTGCTGCTTTGCTTTAATCCCGTCCGGAGCTGGGGACAGCAAGAGGAAGCTATCCGGGATCGGGAAATCATAGATTTGAAGGAAAACTTTAGCTGCGGCTATCCATAGGGGGAAGCTATGCTAACGCTAGCTTAGCGTGGGCTGGCTCGTACATGGCGGCTTTGGGCCTGCATGGCCGCCGCGGCGGAGCGACTCTTACCCGGTTTGTTTACTTTCTAGGTCCTGGTCGTGGAGTTTAGTCACGCGCTTCCTGCGTGGTTAATGTGTTTTTAAAGCCGCTGGCTGACGTGTTGACGGCGGACTCGTTTGACGTGCCCACTATTTGTTTGCTAATTCTCACCGCAGATTCCATATTGACTGTAGCCATGCGCAGTCCGACTGCCAAAATAAACCTGCTGTGTGCTTATTGGTCGCACAACATTCCCGTATGGGACTTTGTGTTTATCAAACCCTCCTTAAAACTGGGCCACTGTTGTCTTCCAGCTCCCTGCGTTTCTGAATGGGTTATACTTCAAACTTTATACTTAATAAGTCGGTCTACTTAAAGCTATGTTTCTTTTTTATCGTACCGACCTTAAGGCTTCATGAAAAAGTTATAAATATGGCAATATGTGTTTACTAGATAGGGAACCATAATCTCGCATCGAGAAAATGTATAAATATTATTTCATTTGTTCAGAGCGGAGATACAATAACACCATGATAATAATGATTTTAAAAAAAAAACACCGGTGGCACAGAACAATCATATAAAATACATTTTACTTGATAAATTAATACTTTGTTAGATTGATCAGAGCATTTAGGAACTTTAAATTAATATGCAAAGTAATCCAGCGTTTTTTGTAGTTCAAAACACAAATAGAAACTAGTTCAATTAAAAAGTTACATTGTAATTACAGTAAACAATCAAATATAACTCTTTACATGTAATGCAAGTGTAAAGTGTGTGGTAAAAATAAGTTACAATCCAATGAAAATGGTTTAATAGATGAATAGTAATTATTAACTTTGTAAAAAAAAAAAAAAAAAAAAAAGGGGGAAAACTCCCATCAATTTCTCCTATTTCAGTGCTGATCTTTGAAGATTTCCACACAAATAAAATGACAGAAGCTAAAAGTAGACTATCACATCACTTTCAATGGCCCTCTACATAGTGTGCATGCTCTTTCTTGTTTCGCTTGGAATAAAGATTATGTCCACTTTGCTTTCCTCCTCAGCCATTTTACACAGAGGTGTGGGAGGCACAGTGCAGCAAGATGACTTCAAGGTCGACAGCGGAGATCTAGAAAAATGGAGGTGGTGCTGTGATCTGCATGGCTGCCTCGTTCCCCTCTAGTAGTGATATGGATGCGTGGCCACAGAGGCGTGGCCTGCAGACTGTGAGTATGTCAGCGCTAAATATGCATAAAAAAGACGTTTCGGTTTTGTTGCTGTGATGGAGTACTTCATCTCTCTGGGGGAAATATTAATACAAGTCCTTACCTGAGTCCAATTGAAAATCTATCACAAGGCATAAAAACTGGGGATCGTAGATGCTTTCTATCTAATCTGACAAAAATAAATTTGGGAAAAAAATCAACAGAAACTAAGTAAAAGAAAAAAGATATATTGTTTCCATTTTAACTTTTCACAAAGATGTGCAACACACACCTCCACTGAGTCAAGACTTTCTAAAGACCCATTTGCACTACAGTTGCTACTGCAAATATTTTGGTAAATATCTGTTGAGCTTGAAATAATAGAATTAATTAGTAGATCACTATTAACGATATCAAAGTGTTACCCAGTGCTTAGAAATAAAGTAACTTTGTCACAGCAGAAGATTCTTGCCACCCTCCTATAAAGACCTGATAGTCCCTTTATCCCATCACCTCATATAGACCTTTGTGAAAAAGATGCTATTGACTAGCGGCCGGTTGTGGTGATCTGAGGAGTTTCCCTCCTTCTGCTTGTCTCTCAGATGAACCTTCGGTCTGTATTCACGGCTGAGCAGCAGAGGATCCTGGAACGCTACTATGAGAACGGGATGACCAACCAGAGCAAGGCCTGCTTCCAGCTGATTCTGCAGTGTGCTCAAGAGGCCAAGTTGGACTTCAGTGTTGTCCGGGTAAGCCGGTAGAAATCGCTCATGAAAAAGCGGGAAGGAAGCAAAAGCGCTTGCTTTAAAGGAAATGAGTCTGGTTTGTAGGAGTAGGTGTGTTTTGCTGATACCTTCGGTAAAGTCTTGTACCAATTCCTTGTTGGATCAGGTTCCTGAATGGACCCCACGTTTTCTTTCCTGCAGACATGGGTTGGCAACAAACGACGAAAACTGGCCTCCAAGGTCGAGCAGAATGGAAGCGCGTCTCATCCCTTGTCGAGCCACGGAATAGCTGGAGGGCTGCTCTCCGGTCCCGCCCTGGCTGGAAGCGTGCTGTCCAATCACAGCCTAGCGACAGGGGCGCTGCTTCCTGCTGACATAGCCGCTGCCCGAAACATCCAGAACCGCGTACACCTCCTCCCTCCATCCTCGTCTTTCCCCGCTCTCTCTTCGGCGTCTTCCTCTCCGTCGTCATCCTCACCCCTCAGTAGCGGAAGCAACAACAACAACAACGACGTAATACTGACTGGGATTTACTCTCTGAACCCCGTCCCCCGCTCTCGACCGAGACCTCAGGCCCCCCAGTCTCAGTCGGACTCCGAGATTTCCATCCGCACGTCTTCGTCTCTGATCAACCAGGCTCTGCAGAGCAGGAGCACTTCCACGTCCTCACCCATCCACTCCAAGTTACTGACCCCCTCTGCCACGCTCCCGCCCCTGACGTCTGCCTCAGGTTCTTTAGTCTACACTGCAATCAGGAAGGGCACTTTATCCGTTGGGGACGGGGGGATAAGTGCCGGCGCAGGGCTGGTACCCCACAGCTGGACTAGACAATACGGTACCGTGCAAACTCGCCCTTGGTCGTCGTCTTCACAATCCCAATCTCAGCTTCAGCCTAGACCTCACTCCAACCCCCAACCTCAACCGCCTGCGCCGCAAAAGCCTCGAGCCTCCCTCCCAGCCCAGAACGCAGGGCCCTCTTCCGAACAAACGCCTCGCATTCAGCAAGTCTTCACCCTGTCGGAGAAGGGCGACAGGGAGCGCCCGAGGCCCGGGCAAGCATCCGCTCCAAGAAGCCAGGAGACCCACAGGCTGACGCCTCACCCTCTGGATGCCGGTCACAACTTCTCCATTGCCATGGAAACGGGAAACGAAGAGGACGAGTGGCTGAGGGAGGAGGAGTTGGCCAACATGGCCGCCCAGACGCACATCCACAGGGAGCAGCCGGTGACCAGCCCGACGGGAGGCGAAGCGTCCGTCACCAAGGGGAACCACACTCCTCCCGCCACGGGCTCCAGACCGGCGGCGCATCCCAGCAACGCGGCACTTCAGGGCAGCTACTCCCTCACAGTACAGACCTCACTCCCAGGCGAACCCAGCTCACAGGTAAGGACAGGTTTCTGTTTCGGGTATCGATACTCCTCAAAGGGATTTAATGTGATTAACTTGTGTTTTTTAAACACAGCCTTCACTCGGTGTGTCTGCTGCCCCCTGGGTAATCAACAGCTCCAGAAAGAGAACAGTAAGTATTTGTGATCAACTACTAGAGCGTTCCTAAACGAAGGTTTACGGTCTGTGCCATAACAAAAAAAACAAAAAAAAAGAAATCTTAACTGCTTTAAAAAGGTGCAACTTCTGATGAAAATGATGTCATTACATCAAGCAGACTGTGACATATTTTCTTCCAGGCCTGTCTTGTGTTTTGCCCCATTCATTTTCCAGTATTTTCTGACCACCATGTTTCCATGGGGATGGTGTGTTTTGTTTTCCCCTCTGTAAAACATTTCGAAAACCATCTGCACAGCTCTTTGTTGGCCTCTTTATTAAAATTTCTGACAATAATGCAACAAAAAGTGAAAAAAAAATTATAGAACAGCTATTTGTTCAACTTTCTTGAAATAATATCTTTTTTTTTATTTGACCAACTTGACCACTAGAACGGTTTTACCTCATGTTTTTAGACGGTGGCTCAGTTTATAAAAAGCAGCCACGTCTGACGTCGTGGATTATTGCCACATACCCTCCATTTCAGTCTCATCTTTCCACAGGACGTTGCTCCAAATATCTTGTGGTTTGTTCAGATGCAACTTTGGAAGCCCCAAATCTGTCGACCATGTTGTTTTTAGAGAGAGGAGGCCTTCGTTTTGCAACCGTTTTCTAATAAATCAAACTTGCTCAGTCTTTATATGCTTACTGTAGAGAGCGGAAAGGAGCTCCCTCAGTCTGACCTCTTCCAGCAGCTGGTCCTTATTTTTCTATTTATTATTTTTTCTGCTGTGGAACTCAGAATTGTTTGGATACTGTAAGCCTTCCTGCAGTCCTGGGCAGCAACCCTTGCTTTTATAAGAACAATCTGGTCATTTTTCTTGCATTTAGGTGACACCTGAACTTTACAGGTGTCACAATTTTTCATCTTTTCTTTTAAAAGTTCAAACATTTACTGAGGAGTAGCTACTTAAGTGACTAAAAATGTTTGTTTTTGTTAATTTTGTTATGAAATTAGATGGTTAAAGGGGAATAAAAGGTACTTGTGTTTGTATTATATGTAGACACCATTTTGAGGCCATTCAACTGGGTTTTTTTGTTTTTGTTCCCTGGTGTGAGAAATAAGGTTTTCTACAAATTTTAACATTTACTGAGGAAATTTAGATAAAATGTCTTTAGTCAGAAGCTTCTTCAGATTAGTTGTAACACAGACTGGTACAGGAGAGCCATCAGCATCTACAACAACTCCTTTTAAAGAACCTTGAATAAAATGAGTCAGCATTTAATTTCCCTCTGGAATCAATAAAGTATTTTTGAATGGAATTGAAATAAATGTCCAAATATATTGTAATTTTTCAAAACTGTATTTTCAATTTTCTTAATTTAATTTCACTTTACTTCTGGACATTTGAGTGCAAAATAATAGCATTGAACTGCTTAAATACTAGCTGTGTTGTAGCATTTTAACCTGTTGATTCTACAAATCATAAAACTGGTCACTACTGGAACGCTTGTCATTTTTATTGTGCTTTATGGCCATTTTATGGATTTATTTTGCCATCTGAACTGAAATTAATTAGCACCTTTTCAAAATCCGTACCTCTTTGAGTTGAAAGAACTAAAGTGGATATGTTAAAACACATTGGTAGCTTTACTTTATTGAAAAATGTAAAAAAACAAAAATTTAAAGTTTCTACCTTTTGTTTGATGTTTTAACCATAAAGATTAAGAACTACTGTACCTTACAGGAGTCCAATTAGGCAGTCATATTTTAATTTGGAAAGACTACATTCATGTCTATAAGTCAAAAACCAAAAAAATTGATGACTGAAATATTAAAATTAAGAGGAATATGCCATTTAAATATAAATAAATGTAAAAATCCACATCATTTATTGAGATTTATAACATTTAACTCCTTTTAGGAATTGCAAGAACCACCAGAGTCTTGAAATCCAAACATTTTTCCTCATTTTATTATATTTTTCCCACATTACACCACTACAACAATTTCAATACTTTTTCTAGACTTTTCAAAGCTGCACCAGAACCCCTTTACCGGTCCGAATCCCGTCTTCTTGTCGCTCCCGCAGCTGCAGGATCGGACCCAGTTCAGCGACGGTGACCTTGTCCAGCTGAAGCGCTACTGGGACCGCGGCATGACCAGTCTGGGCTCGGTGTGCAGAGAGAAGATCGCCGCCGCAGCCAACCAGCTCAATGTAGACACTGAAATCGTCAAGGTAAAGCTCTTTGCCGAAGGGTAAGAACAAAGAGCTGCGTACGTTTCAGCTCCAGGGATTCCTGACCGTCAGCTCCGTTAGTTTAGATGCGGGGTGTCAGCATGGAGGTCAGTCATTCCTCTCGCGACTTTGCCCCTCCGGCTGCGTCTGCACCAAAACGGTCGCCCCGAGTCAGAGAAGGCAGAGCCGCGTCTTGTCAGAAACACATTTCAGACACGAACTGATTCCATACAGCTAATTTCACTTTTATTTAGCTTTGGCTCTAAAGTCCAGCTAAAGATGAATGTGAATGTACCAGATGGAACCAGAGGGACGTCTGTGGATTCTCCAGAGCGCCGTCACAAAATTGGGACAAGCAGCTTTTCTGGGTCACAAACGTTTTTTTTTTTTTACTTGTTTACACAAAGTTGTTTAAAAGTCATGCAGTAATATATATCATATATATCGGCGCCAATGTAGGAATGCTTTTAGGCTAAATATAGTCGGTCTGGATTGGTTCAGACACACACACACACAGACACACACACACACACACACACACACACACACACACCTCCAGCCCTGTGCCTTCTCATTCACAAGGATGTTTGGTGCCAGAAAGGAAAAATGGTGTTCAAAGAGAACACAGGAAGTCTGAGCATTTAGTAACTTTTCTGGTTGGGATGGTTGAAGCGATTCCAATCGATGTGAAAGGAGAACAGTCAGCAAAGGTTTGATGTTTAGTTTAAGTCGTGTTCAGATTCAGGTCGGTTGGAAAAAGGAAATAGATTCTGGCAGAAGGTTTTCTTTTTCTTTTTTGTTTTGTTTCTTTCCTCCATTTTTAGTAATTTTGTTCTGTTTTTCCTCTATTCCATCCTTTTCTCTTTTTTACTTTTGTGTTTGCTTCTCTTCTTTTTCTTTCAATGTTTCTTTCCTTCATTTCTCCCTGTTTTGTTTCTTTCTTCTTTCATCTATTTTTTCTTTTATCGTTTCTTTCCTTTGTCCATTTTACTTTTTTGTGATTATTCTTTCCTTTTTTCTTTCTTCCCTCCCTTGTTTCTTTCTTTTTTTGGTTCTATCCTCTATTCTTTTCTCTTTTTGTTTTTCTTTTTCCCTCATTTTTCCCTTTTTTGTTTTTTTTCCTCTCCTCTATTGTTTCTTCTGTATTTTTTGTTTTTATCTTTCTCTATTTTTTTCTTTCTTGCTTTCCTTCTGTTTTTTGGTTGTTTTTCTTTCTGTCTTCCCTCCATACTTTCTTTTTTGGTTTCTTTCCCCCCTTATTTCCTTTCTTATTTTCATGACTGAACTGTTTTGTTCACATCTTTGAAACACTAAATTCTGAAAACCAGATTCTGGTACAAATTTGGAGGAACCTCTACTTCCCTCTCAGCTGCTTTTTTTTTTTTTTTTTTTGCTCCCCAGCTATATATTTTTTGGTCTGAACATTCCTTCAGTCGTTTCCGTCTACATGTTGCTTCCTGCGTAAATCTTTTCATGCAGACGTGGATCAGCAACCGACGGAGGAAGTACCGCCTAATGGGGATCGAAATCCCGCCCCCTAAAGGCGGGCCCGCCGTGTTCATCAACCCGTCTCCAGGAAGCCAGTCGCCGACGGCCGCCAGCCCCGACGAGGATCACCTCAGAACGCCCGAACTCCCGGATGACCTGACTGACGGCGGCTCAGTCTGCATGTCTGAAGGTGTTGATTCATTTGCACGCGTGAACTCATGTGTTTATTTATTTATTTTTTTTTTGTACAAACTCTTTACATCTCGCTTTGTGTTCTCACACAGACGGGACTGTCGATTCACACCACAGAGACGGAGACGATGAAAGTTATGCATCCACTGCTGCTCCACTGGCCAATAATGTGGTATTTCATCAGTCACCTGACACTTCAGTAGAAAATTAAAAGTTTTCACTTGGAGAGTAATTGCATTTTTTATTGGATTGGTCGAAACTTTACATGAGATTGAACAACCAAAGCTTCAGTGCCTCGGCAGATGTTCACTCTCCTCAAACTTTTCCACGTCTTATTACATCACAATCACAAACTTCAGTGTCCTTTATTGAGGCTGTATGCGATCCGTCAACACGAGCGGAAAAGAGGATACATGAGGGCTTTCACATTGTTTTTAAGTCAGAAGAAGCACATCTGCTGAACCGTTGGCCTTCTTCGCTAAACAACTCGAGCTCCATTGTCACCGATACCAGCTCTAGAATTTCTGTCATTATCAGAACCAATACAGATCCTGACATTAATATCGGATCGGTGCATCTGTGCTGTGATCTGAACCAGTTCACTGCAGCTCTCTCTCTGTATGTTTGTGCCAAACGCAAACGCCACCTTCTTCCTATTTTTTTGTAAGGAAACGAAAAATGATTATTTCCATTTGCAACTAAGCGATACTTTGTGTGAGGCCGTTACATAAAAGTCACATTAAAGCGAGCCATTGATTGTGGCAAAACGTGGAAAAGTTCTGCTTGTATAGAAACATTTGCAAGCCCTTTAAAAGCTTTCATCCAACACACCTTGTCGTTTTTTTTTGTTTTTTTTTTAGTAACCAGATAAGAACAAATTCTTATTTTCAACGACCTGTTCAGAAAACTTTTAAACATCAAACGGTGGAAAACAGAATATCATAAACAGAGAAAAAAATAAAAGTACTGACAGTTTTTAAAAGCAGGTACAGGAACGTCTTCTGCGAAGGGTCAGTTTATCCGATCTGTGTGTTTGGCAGAAGATCGAAGTAATCGATGAGGACGAAGAAGCTGATGAAGATGGCGACTTGATGGTGTCAGACCTCGAGCAAATGCAGAACCTGCTGGAATTTAAGGTGAAAACTCTTTCACGCTGACCAAACGAGAGGTTCTGCATGTTTCTGTGGTTCAGTTAAAAAAAAAAAAAAAGCTGATTTAAAAGAACTGTTTGTTTATGGAACCCTTCTTCTTTTTCAGCACGAGGAAGTGCAGTTCCTAGAGAACGAGCTAGAGAACCAAAAACAGAAATACCAGGAGCTCGCTAACTTCACAGAGAGCCTGCTCAGCGCTGTGAGAGACAACGACCTGGAGAGACAGAAGGTGCATTTCGAAATGTTCAAATTGGAAAAGTAACAAAATCCGTCCAACGTTTCCAACCTGACGCCTGCTGGATGTGTGCTTAGGAACTTTTGGCCAGTCTACCTCAGACGTCAGACCAGGACTGGGATGAGTCGGCGGAGAGGAACGCCCAGACGGATCCGACGCCCGACCACAGAACCCAGACGGACGGCTCGGCTCAGGCTGGCGAAAGACTCCCGCCGGTCGACGCAAACCAAGACCGCTCGGCAACCGAAGTCACCGAGCCCTCTGCATCAGAGGAAGAAGGGACAGAACTGAAGTGACTCTCTGCACTCGTACGAATGGTTAGCACTCCACTCAGAGACAGAGAGAGAGAGGCGGACCTAGTCTGACGGTTAGTGGTAAACTCCATGCACAGTGCCTGTGGGATGATGCTTCACTATGACTGTTGGGCTGAACAATGCCTTTTTTATTTTTATTTTATTTTATTTTTGTAACTGCATATCATTCGCCTTGCTCTGGCCCAGTCTGGAGAGAACAATAAATGACCTCTAACCTAAATGTGTTGGCCCTTTTTCCTTATGTCAGCCTGGAAACACACACCACACTTCAGTGATATTAATTTTTGTTAGAAAAACGTTTTTTTGTAGATTACTGGTTCAATCAAACTGAAACTGCAGAAGTTAAGTTTATTTATCTGTGTTCAGCTCTATTCAAGTCTGGAATGGTGCCTAAATGCAGATCCAGAGGCATTTATTGGTTGGCTGATGCCTCTAGGTTTTCAGGCTCCTATTGGTCCTTGGGAAGAGTGATAGGATCCCCCATCATAGTCAACAATGACGTAAAGAAGGTGTTTAAATCCACATATTTATCCTTTTTCATCATTCCAAGTCTGTTGCCACAAAGATCCAGTCTTACTATCATGTGAGCAAATGACATACTTCCTATTGAGTCCAAGAAGAGTTTAACAAACTCCAAAGGTTTAGATTTGTGACCATGGAACATCAACATTTTACCTCAGTGTCCCTCAAGAAGATTCTTCTTTCTTCCCTTACCATCCGACTCAACTTGATCTGCAGCAAGTTAAACTTGTTTCACAGTTCAAAGGCATTTTAATTATCACTCTGACTATAAACACTAAGTGGAGGCAGGTTATTTGAAGATAAAGATTGAGACACACATCTTGCCTTACTTGAATGACATGTTCTCTAGTGTTTTCCACTTTTGAAGAGTAGCTTAGTCACTTTTAGACCGCACTGAAACAGGAAGTGAATAAAATCTGATCAGCCTAAAGAATTTCTGAATGAAAACAATGGTATATTTTAACAGATTTGTCTAGTGGGAGATTATGCTGAATAAAATATACATTTATTTTAATATCTTAAGTTCACGCGAGGGGTTTCCACAACTATGTCTGGGTGTGCCTCAGCATCAGAGCCGAAACGGCCATTTGTTTACAAATGCAGACCTGTAGTATTCAGTTTGTCCCCGTGCCTCACCGCACTTAATTAGGCTGCTGGTGGGTGGGAGGGCTGAAGAGGGAAAGTGGATGAGCCTTAAAGCCTCTTACTTCCCACCTGAATTAGGTATGGGCGAGCTTACCCTGCGCCCGCTTTGAAACAATCAACTTACACAGCTAGGAACCGTGGGAACTTGTCGAAATCTGCGTCAGGAATTCGTGAGACTCCTCGCATGTCACGGCGGGGCGATTTCCATTTCAGTCGCAAGCCAAGACGTCCGTCCACCGGATGTGTGCGTGTGTCATTCACAGCGTGTGACACACAGCACCAAATCCCCCCCGCAGCAGCAGCAGCAGCAGCAGCGCATCCACGCTCCCCTCCTCTCAGTCTGGAGAGCTGCTGCTCTGCTTTGGACTGGGGGAAATCCTTAACTGAGCTGCGTCATAATATACGTCAATAAACTCTCATTCACCGACGGTCAGGTACCACAGTAGCCGCCATATTCGCATATCCATGGCAGGGTTAGCGGTGCTCTCTGCGAGCTTATGATCGGCAACACCAACACTCCCCCCTGCGTCGAGCTCGCATCCCTTCCTAATAGCGGTCCGCAGCCACTCGACCCAGGGCATCCGGACAGAGAGGCAGAGCAAGCCGCGCGGACGTCCACAGAGAGGGGAAGACATGCAGCGTGGAGAGGGGGTCTAGGTTGACTACGATGCCTTAGACTTGGAGAGAGGAATCCTGGCACAAGATGGAGGTAAACAGCGTTAGCAGCGAGGTGAGCGGACAAATGCGTGCTTTGCATACCAATCTTATCGGCATTGTTTTTAGCGTTGTGACGCCAGTGGAGTTAGCCGTGTTATGCTGGTGCTGGCGTCACGATTTGCAGCGCACTGTGATGCATGCTAACGCGTTAGCTCGGGCTAACAGCTGGTTATATTTAATCCAGTCGCTCCGACGCCGCATGTTTGTTTCACGACAGTCTGTTTGTACTTTAACGGATAATTTTTAACTTCGTGCACCAGCCGCGGTTTTTATCCATTCAAACAAGCGCTTCATTTTGGCATTTGTTGCTCTTTTAACAGCTTTGGGGGAGTTTACTTCATAGCTAGCATAGCGCATTTAGCATTAGCATTGGCTAGCTTGTTGGCTAATTTCTTGTTGCCTTGAAAGTTAGTGACAAGTTATGAACAAACCCTGTCGCATAAGTAATTACGGGCTAATTAAGTGTGTCATTTATATAAAATAAACTTTTAGATCCTGTTTTTGGGTTTGCTTGTTTGTTTGTTGTTTTTTAGTTTGCGGTTCTGTCCGGCATTTAATCAGACTGCTATACAACTTTAGCGTTGGTTTGTCAACAGGAATTAAATGGGTATCAAATAATGCCGAGATTATATGAATATATGAAACCGTTACAAACAATTATAGCATTTTAAAGTCATGTGTGAAATCATGGGGATTTAAAATGAAAGTCAGCGCTTCCTCAGTTAAAAATCAGAAACTACCTATTAGTTATCTCAGGAAAATGAACCAGTTTTTAAGTCTAACCTATAATTTGAGGCAATTCTTTTGAGTATCTTTAAAATAAACACGACGAGACAGCTTATTCCAAATGTGACTAAAACTAGTTCAATATAATTCCACATGCAGTAATTTAATTGAAATCTTCTTTTGTATTTCACTGGTGACTCCTAAGAACACGTCTAAATTCATGCCATGTCACAAGTTTGGTTTGTTTTAGCGTGTGATTATATAGTTTTTGAAGATAAGGAAGGTTTCCAAGTGAAGCAGAACCATCTCCACAATCCTGAACCAGCTTGTCTCAGGGATTGTTCTTCACACCTCCAGTCCAATAGTTTCTGACTGACTGATGGTGAGAGGTTTAAAGCCACATTATGATTAAAGCAGCCTCTTCCATTCTTTCTTTAACCATAATCGTCTGCTTGTTACGGTTGAGGAGTCAAAGGTTTTCTGTTCTTTGTTCTGTTTTCTTTAAGTATCTAAAACTTTTCCTTAATCTTCAAGGCAAATTCAGATACAGATAAGTTTTTACTCTGATTAATTAAACTCAGCTAAACTAACTACTCCCACTATTTTTGACCTTGGAACCAAAAAGTTACAAGTTGCACTTATCTGACTTCATAAAAATCACATACAGGTGAGAAACATATATATATATATATATATATATATATATATATATATATATATATATATATATATATATATATATATATATATATATATATATAATAACATGGATATTATTATCCATCCATAACATAATTATTATTATGTTATGGATGCAAGACTACTACAAGTTTACTACAAATAAGAGAAAATTGCACACTTTTCCTTATTTGTCAGCTCTCAAAATAACAAATCAAATTGGCAGCAAAAAGTGATCAATTCATCTGTAGTTCCTACAGTTTTGAAAAATAAATTAGTTTATAATCATAAAATCTGGATAGGTATAGAATATATTGTGGAAAAATGTTTACCACTTTTTCTATTATCTTAAGACAAGTATCTGAATTTCTAAAAAAAAAAATAGTGCACCTTCCTCACTACTTTTTTTTTATGTCCAGGCTATCATTACTGAGGTTTTTTTTATTCTGGTTTAGATAACAAACGCTTGACAGAAAGGATTGTCAATGTAGGCTTTGAATTTTATCATATTATTATTGTGATAACATTAAAAATTATGATAAACTATTTCTTACTTATTTTTAAGTAAATGTATGACTGTGACTGCACGCCATAAACACAAATGCAGCTTTTGAGAAAAGTTCCCGTTTGAAATGGTTACTTAAAAACAAACCGACTGACTGATGTCACTAAGTTGCACACAGCAACTGCAATTAATCATATTTTCCAGTTTGCTGATTTGTATTGATGCTCAAATGGAACAACCAGTGGAAAAAAGGAGAAAAACATTTCTGGTAATGCTGTCAGTAGTTCATCACTGATTTAAATTTAGAGATATGATTAATTCTAAATCTCATTATAAGAAGCGTAACTAGTTTGGTCAATTTTGTTATGCGCAAAATAAAAATGTCTCCTTCTCTGATCCAGGGAAGAACATCCATCACTGTTTTACGAATAAAAGTAGTGTAAATTTTAATTGAACTTTGTACAGAAGCTGGATATGAATAACGAAAAACTGCCAAATGTAAAAAATATTAAAAAAAATTTCTACTGTTTATTATTGATGGATGGATCACTCCTATTTAGCATTTGTCCAAAACTTACAGTAGATGCATCGTTTAATAAGTGACTTTTCACTATTTTAGCCAATCACTGATGACCTTTGGGACTTAAATCTCTGTTAGACTTTTAAAAGTTTGACCTTTCACCCGTGGCATGTAAATCACTGATAACTGCAGCGATTCACTGATGTATGACGGATCACTTTTCTATTCTGAACTTGTGAGCGTTCATCCTCTTCATTTCACTTCGTATCACTTTTGGCTTTTGTTTATCTTTATGAATTTAAGATTAGATGTCTTTGCGATGGTTTGGAAGGGGGGCTGGAAAAGGCTCGCCTCGGTGTGCTGCGAGTGTGGGCTGCGAGCCGCGATGAGCCACAGCAAAGGTGGGAGTGAATGTGAATGTGTGAATTATGACACAAGCGTTGCCCTGGCTTTTTGTCCGGGCCTGGATGTTTACATCTTAACCGGTCGCAGAAAGGTGGTGGTTGTTGTTTTTCTTCTTCCTTCCTTCCTTTTTGGAGTCTGTTCAGCGCCTCGCTCGTCTCAGACGGGTTCACCTTTTAATAATCTGGATGTTTGCGCCATTGTGGCTGAAACGTGCTCCGCTGGCCTCCGTTGTGTTGGATGCACATGAGTGTGTGCCGGTGGCTCCGCCCACTGAGTGGGCTTGCGTAGCATCTATGACTCATTCTCCCTCTTCAGAGCCTTGCTGGAATTCAGCGCACACAAAACACACCGGACTCAATACACAATGCTGGGGTGAAATGTTGACGGTGATATTATTCTGGTAGAGTTTTCATGTTGTTTTTGATTTTCACCCAGCTCCTGATTTGTTGCGTTTATTTCTTAAATAAATAAAAAAAATTTCTCAGTGAAGAAAGGAGACATGAAACGGACTCCTCCTTCTTGTAAATATGAGTAAACTAAAGCAGAAAAATAAAACTCCCCTGTTTTCATCATTAGCGGAAGGAGCTGCATCGAGTCGAGGCTGAACGCCGGTCAGAGGTGTTGTTTTTGCGTTGGCCGGGGATTAAGCCAGAATGCTAATACCGAGGGGCTTTACAGGGGCCCGGACGAGAGCCAGACAGCTGGGCCAGATTAAAGTATGGACTCCATACTGTTTGACAACAAATACAGCCTCGGTTCTGAGGAGGTAGAAGCGCGGCCGTATCGCATGTGACTCATCGATTTCATCTGTTCAATCTTCCATCATGCGAGTGGGCGTGCGGCAGCTGCAGTCATATTCTCGCCCCCGACGGGAAAAAAAAAAAAAGACAACGATGAGCAGGCTTTGAGAAGTCGTCCGCTGCTGTCGATGGGGCTGATGAATTTTTTCTGCTGATCTGGCCGCAGGTCAATGGACATCAGATCATGGATGAGCCCATGGAGGAGGGAGAGTCTTTCTCACACTGTGTAAGTAGCGGCGGCGTACCTTCCAACCCCGCGCGTGCGAGTGTTCTCGTCTCATCCCGACATTGTTCGCGCAGGAAGAGGGGACGTATAAAGAGATTCCCATCACCCATCATGTGAAAGAGGGCTGTGAGAAAGCGGATCCTTCTCAGTTTGAACTTCTTAAAGTCCTCGGTCAGGGCTCTTTTGGCAAGGTAAGTAGAGTAATCAAGAGTGCTTCTGTCAGAGCCGTCGTCTGCCTCCCTGTTTGAGGGTTTTCTCTTTCGCTTTCAGGTGTTTCTCGTCCGAAAGATCGTGGGTCCAGATGGCGGACAGTTATATGCAATGAAAGTACTAAAAAAAGCATCTTTGAAAGGTAATGCTGTGTTTATCGTATCGCAGCAGAAAAAAGAAGTTGACTTTTGCTGATTTTTCTAAGTATGTTCTGTTTGTCTCTCCAGTCAGGGACAGAGTTCGCACTAAGATGGAAAGAGACATTTTAGTGGAAGTTAATCATCCCTTCATAGTGAAATTGCACTATGGTAAGAAACAGACAAATTTACACTCATAAGAGTAAAGCTAGTCGGTTCTGTCATGGGAGAAACTTAAGTTGACTCTGACTGTTCACCACCTTTAGCAATAGCAACTTGAAAGTGCAGATTTCTGCTTGGTCCATACATGGATGGATATCTGGGAAAACTGAAAAGTTTTTATGCATTTTTCATCCACATGAAAACAATTGACCTTTAGTTTAACATCACCAAAAATTATTATTTATAAAAGCTGGAAATTTGAGTTGTACAGTTTTAGAATCCCCCAATTATAGCTTTTTCAGCCTTAAATTTAATTCAAGTTGGCATCAGAAACGTCTTAAAAAAAATCTTAAATTTGACTTTCTGAAACCTGCAAATACACAACATATAGTTATTGGCCCTCAAATAATTTCTCTGAGCCTGGTATTGTCTGAAATTTGAATTAAAGAGTAATGCTGGACTTCATCTTGTTTGGGAAGCTGTTGCTGGCGTCCTTGGCAACAGGAATTGCTTCATGAAGATCATTGCTGTTTTCTTTCCTACTTGGCATTCTGTTAAGGAACATGTACGCTCCAGAAGGACCAAACCAGCAAACCTAATGAAATACATTTGATTAGGCAGCACCTGGATAAATACTTTCAGACTCAGGTTAAGTTTTTCCCATGACTCTGCTGACATTCACTGACACTTTTCTTATCCTTTTCAGTATATTTGATTAAAATATTTTGGAGGCTGTTGAGCAGTTTTAAAGCACTTCAATTGATATTTTTGTATTTATTTATTTTTTACCTCTGCAGCCTTTCAGACAGAAGGGAAATTGTATTTAATACTGGACTTTCTCAGGGGAGGGGATGTATTCACTCGCTTATCCAAAGAGGTAAGCTCATTCATAATTATCTGTATTTACTTTTAACGTTGCTCCGTGTTCTGATTAAGCCTGTTTACAAACTTTCTTCTTATTTTGTTCTTTTACTTTTCAAGAAAAACAAGAAAGAATTGTGAATAATACATATTTATTTCCAAGTCATGTTTGTGTAAAATCGGCACAGCAGATGCCTCGATGCTCATTCTTAAACCCAGAGGAGTTTAGATGACAGCTACAAATTGAGCTGCTGCAGATTTAGCGTGCTATGCTTTTTTTTTATTATCATTATTATACGAGCGCGAGTCCTGCCAGCTCATTTGTCCCTGACTGCTTTTCTGACTGCTCGTACTTTTTCAAATCATGTCTTCGAAGCAGACTCTTGTTCTGGGCACGTAGATATGTGTTTACATCAGCAGATGCTGGTCACTTACCAGCTCAGCACGACGCTCTCCTGATGCTTTTTCAGCTCTCAAAAAAAACAATGAGCATCCGTTTTCTAGATTGACCTCGTCTTACAAACAAAGCGGCGGCGCCATCGAGTCGCGTCGCCTCTCTGAAATGTCGATGTTGTGACCATGTTGCCTGTTTTGCTGCTCAATGTTGAATCTGTTTGTGTGTTTTCACTCTTGCTGCTGAATTTCTCCTTGGAGTTCAGAGAGTAAATCTTTCCAGTTCTTATTAGGTTATGTTTACAGAGGAAGATGTGAAATTCTACCTTGCAGAGCTGGCTCTGGCCCTCGACCATCTGCACAACCTGGGCATAGTTTACAGAGATCTCAAGCCAGAGAAGTATGAATGATTTCTGGCCTGTTTGCATGTACACAGCACCTGAACTGCACCACATACCCATTATACTGACTTACATGTCTCAGATTACTGATAACTTTACTTGAAAGTGTTTGAAATGTTGTATTCGGAAACTGTTTCAGTCTATAATACTTGTATTTTTATTATTTATTACATATGTTTACTTTTTCTTGATTTTTTTTTTGGTTGATTGAATTAATTGTTTTACTCAGTTTTTTTATCTTTACAGTAAATATTTGTTCTGAGTGTTTAGTGCCAGTGGTAATTTTGCATACACTAGTCAAAGGCCTTTTATGTCACATTATTTTACTATTAAAGTTGTTTTCTCAGAGTGGAACGATGACACAATGCGTAGCTTAAACGGTTGAAAAATAAAATCAAGTAATGCAGTTTTGAATTTGCAACAAGTTTTCCACATATGGTCAGAATTATAGATAAAGAATCGCATCAATTAAATCACTGCTACTTAATATTTGATGTTAGCAGTGTTTGCAAAGTTAATGGCTTTAATTCTCCTTGAAACTGAACCAGTAACGGTAGAGTTAACTTTTTGTTGTGTTTTTTTTTTTTTTGATTTCAGGTTTTCTCACTCTATCTCTATCTCTCTATATCTATTTTTTATGTCTACATCTGTCAATCTCTAAATAAATTGAGGTTATGTAGAATGCCACAACAGTGAGACACAGAATATGTCAGATGTATTTTTTAAAGATGTCAGAATCAGGAGACGAGACTCTACATGTTGACATTGGACGGTTTTTATGTTGTTGCCGTCTCCATCCTTGACTGTGCTAGATTTTTCTGTCACAACAAGCAATTAGTCAATCATGATGAATTAAAATGAGCTCAACCGTTTCCAGTTTGATCATTGAAAGGCAATTTTGTTTACAAATTTATCATCTTTATGGTTTTGGTTATGTGTGTGTGTTTTAAATTATTTCTATTTGATTTAGTGATTCCGGTTGTCATGTTTTATTTTGGATATTTAAATTGTCTTCCCATTCTAGAGTTAAGTGTTCTTTACAAATTGAAGTTTTAGTCTTTGAGAGCGGAAACTTGTATTACATTCTTTTACTCTGTGTGATTCGTAAGAATCTTGTAATGAATTCAAGCGTTTGCATCCAGCTCTAAATTTTAACAATTTCCGACCTATAATGATCTTATATTGGTGTCATTTTCAGCAGAATTTGCTGAAAAGGTTAGTTTTTTTTTTTTTTTAATTTTCTTTCAATGTGAGTTGAAGTGTAGCTCTATGATCTGTCAGAACTCTGCAAAAAAAAAAAAAAAAACTCAACTTCGAGGTCTGCTGTGTGTCAAGAGTTTTACACAAAAGGAAACGGCGTGTTGTTTCTTAAAAGCTTCTCTTGAAAAATGGATGTTTGAAGCTGAACCATGTCGTAACTTCTCTTTCAGCATCTTACTCGATGAAGCTGGACATATAAAGTTAACAGGTACGTCTTTTTGAACTCCGTATGTGTAACGACTTGTTTAGCAGTGTTTATCATCCGTATGCTTACATTAGCAATTCTTACTTTATAAACACTGCATCAACTCTGTTGGTGTCAAATATTATCCAAGAGCTAATGCAGATTTTATCCTGTTGGTAAAAAACTAAATCATATCTTGTTTTTGTCCTTATTTTATTTCCTTTCTGTGCAGACTTTGGCTTGAGTAAAGAGTCAGTAGATGCTGATAAGAAGGCGTATTCCTTCTGTGGTACGGTGGAGTATATGGCCCCTGAGGTGGTCAACAGAAGAGGACACACGCAGAGCGCAGACTGGTGGTCTCTGGGAGTACTTATGGTGCGTCAGCTCACCAGAATCTCTTCATGACTGGATGTGTTTTTACTCACTTCATATTAATATTCCGTTTCACTTTTTGTGAAGTTACAGCCACAGAAATCTTCCATCAGGAAAATAACCCTAAACATTATTAACACGGTCTGGGCGATATGGCTTAAAAATAAAATCAGATTTAATTTTTTTCTTCCTCACTTTGGTTTTTTTTCTTTTTTCTTTTTAATAAAAATAAATATTGCAAATGAGGAAATATTTTCAAAAAGTGGCTTTTATTTCAATCATCCCTGTTGTGAGTTGTATGAAGAAGTATTAGTCAGGTGAGAATTTTTTTTTCTAGTTACTAGAATGTAGTCAAAATAATAGCAGAATAAAGATGCAATTTTACCAGAATTTTTACCAAAACTCTTGAAATGAAGAGAAAAAAGTGATTTTATCAGGGAAAAGAAGCTTGGATAAAGTTATCAGGATCCGACGTAACCGGCTCAGTTCATGCAGTTCTTTCTTCACAATAAATTGCTGTTTGTATGATTGTTTTTAAAAATCCTACCAGTGAGATAATTTGATGCTGATGTGTTAAGATTTATTTCCTTATCTGTAAAAACGGTACCAAAGTACAACTTCTCAACATTTTAGTTTTTTTGATAGTTTTCGTGTTGGTGTTCTCATAAAATTCTGACTTTATTTTTATATTATTTTAACTCGTATTACTACGACTTTATTGTAGTAGCAGTGTCCCTTTACTCTTTTAATTTAAAGAAAAAAGGCAGCAGCTACTTCTGTCATAGAGTCAACCTGAATTCAAAGTCCAAACAAATGGAAGCTGAAAACAAGTTTTTTCAAACAAGATGGTGGCTCTGGGTTGTGCTGACATCACTCTGAACTGTGGAAACCCAAGTAGTGCATTGGTGGTGGGGTGGGGAGAACTACAAAATGTCCAAAAATTAAATCTTCAAAAAATTTCAATCAATGGATTAAATTCAATTTATCGCCCGGTCTGTAAACATGCAAATAAAGCTTTCTCTTTTTGCATCCATTTTACATTTATGCGCTACTTTTTTACTGGTCTGTCTCGTCAAATCTAAAAAAAATACAATGAAGTTTGTTCTCTTAATGTGACGAAATGAGTATTCTGTATATTTTAAAAAAATACATAATTCAGGTTTTTAAATGTCTATTTCCAGTTTGAGATGCTAACGGGGACGTTACCTTTCCAAGGGAAAGACCGGAACGAGACCATGAACATGATTCTCAAGTGAGTCCTTCCACGTGTCACGCTCCCACTTGCGTAATGGCACATTATGAATGTGTGGAGTCTGTAGGTAGTGAACCTTGGTTGCCTCCTCTCGTTGCCTCTCTCGTTGCCCACGTTCACTTGTTGCTCCGTGTTTCTCTTCCCACTCAGAGCTAAGTTGGGAATGCCACAGTTCCTAAGTTTGGAAGCCCAGAGTTTGCTGCGAATGCTGTTTAAACGCAACCCCGCTAACAGACTGGGTAAGGAGGCCGACTGTTGACACAAAGCTCTTAGCTGCAGATTGTTGACTATTTAGCATCCAGGTGAAACAACATGCAGACGACAAGAGAGAGAGAAATAAAGAAAACTAGAAATAAAAGCAGGTCTTCTGATAATGAATTCAGGTTAACTGAACCAAAATGATTTGTGTCTTTAGGGGCTGGACCTGATGGAGTGGAGGAGATCAAACGGCACGCTTTCTTTTCCACCATCGACTGGAATGTGAGCGCGCGCACACACACAGTCTTTTCATCACTTGTGGGGACTTCACATTGACTTCCATTAATTTTTACAGATCTAACCCTTACCTTAACCTTTATCCTAAACCTAACCATCACAGACCTAACCACTAACCCAAAAACAACAATTTTCCCTCATGGGGACAAAGAAAAGGTCCCCATAAGGAGCAATGGTCCCTATAACCCCACATTGTAGAGATAGGTTCCCATAAGGATATAAAAACCTGGTATGCACACACACACACACACCACTCTGCAGCTTCTGTTGAGGCTTCACACCTTCCAATCGTTTGGCTTCATAACCAGTGGCCATCAGTCCTGGCCACAGGAGCTAGGTTTCTTTTTTTATGTGTGCGTGTGGGAGTCTGGGCAGCAGTCCAGTTCTCGCTGTGCGTGCACTAATAGCCCTGTGTGAGCGTTTAAGAGCCGGCGGGACGCTATTGGCCGGTGTTAGTCGTTCAGGGGATTGAAGGGGGTTAATCTGCGAGAGCGCTTGACTCCTCTTGAACACATGTTCTCACTCTCCATCCAGCATGTGTTAGGGTTTGGTTTTTTACTTGTGTTAATGTGTGTGTGTGTGTTTCCATCCAGAAACTGTTTAGAAGAGAACTCCAGCCCCCGTTCAAGCCCGCAGCTGGTAAACCGGATGACACTTTCTGCTTTGACCCAGAGTTCACTGCAAAAACGCCTAAAGGTACACACATCCACATTTTGTATTCTTTTATTTTTTTTAAACGAGAAGGCGCTCCTGTAGCCATAGAAACGGTTTAACCGGCTGTCTGTCTGTGTGACGGGTGGTTTCCGTGTGTTCAGACTCCCCGGGCATCCCACCCAGCGCCAATGCCCACCAACTCTTCAAAGGCTTCAGCTTCGTCGCTCCGGCTCCGATGGACGAGAACAAGAGCTCCCCGCTGCTCAGCATTCTCCCCATAGTTCAGGTGAACGCCCACAAGTCCTCTGCCACACCTTGGCTTGAGTAAACTGCACTGCAAGAAGCACAAGATCCCAGTAAAACTGTCTCACTACACTTTAAATAAGACAAAATTAACTTAGAAGTAACTTTTCAGCAAGAAAAACGAGCTTGTTTTAAGTCAGTAATTCCTTAGTATTGATGAAAAAGTAGTAGCTCCATTGGCAGATTAATTCACTTACAACAAGATATTTGTCCCTTGTTTTTAGTGAAATAATCAACCAGTGGTATTAGTGCTTTTCATCAATACTAAGGAATAATTTTCTTAAGTTTTCTGTCATTTCAAGCGTAGTAGGACATCTGTCATAGAAACTGGAACAACAATACCTGGTAAGATTTTGTGTTTTTGCAGTGTAGGAAACATTTCCTAGTAACAGTAGTTACAGTAGTCTAGCTGCAGAAAAATGCGTTGATTTCCATTCATATCTGAAAAGTGTGCTTTGCAGATTCATTCAACTCTCTTGAGTCAATACTCTCCCTCTCTCAACATTTTTTTTAAATCTCGGCAGTTATTTTCAATTGGACTTAGGTTTGGACTTTGACTAGGCCATTCCAACATATCAATATGCTTTCATGTCAGCCGTTCACCATGACTCTGACTGCATGTTTGGAATCATTGTCATGGCATCACGTTCCTGTTCTAAGCTCTATTGAGGTTGTTTGTTGTGTGATCGTTACAGAGCCGAGCCCAACAGAACTCTTCTAATAAATTATTCAAATTGTGCACTGAACACAATTCAATGGATGAATTTAATTAGGCTGCCGTAGTAGAACAGCAGCCGTGTTTCCATTACGATATTTGGATAATGTAAAAAAAAATATATAAAAAAAGTTGCGATTGCTGTGTTTCCCGTAAGAATCACACGTGGATGTGTTTGTTCACACAATAAGTCGTTAAAAATCCTGTTTGTTTGTAACGGATATCTTCATGATTTTATCACTCATCATCCATCAGAGGATCTTATATCCAGGTGTTGGAGCGACTACTCCCTTATCCTTGGTTATGGCTGCATGTATCTAAACTTCACTGTTGTCCGTCTGTCTGTCTGCTGCAGGTGCACGGGGGCTCAACCAAGTTCTCCGATCTGTACGAGCTCCAGGAAGACATCGGCGTCGGCTCGTACTCCATCTGCAAACGCTGCGTGCACAGGGTTTCTGGAGCTGACTATGCTGTGAAGGTAGCATTTCCATGACTCGTTTCTACTCAGACTCTTCTGTAACGGCATCATTGTAATCAGTGTTTCCAGGAAGCTGCTTCAGTGAGTGTAAATGTTTGAACCTATTTGTAGTCGAATCTGTGATGTTGAATCTGGTTGGACCACCAGCAGAGGGCAGTGTAGATTTAGCTTTGCATTTGTTTTTCATTTGAATTTGCTGAAGAAAATGTTTTTTTTTATTATTATTTTTATTTTTTTCTAACCTTTAAACTAACACTTCTGTTTGTCTTTTGTTTCCCTCCAGATCATTGATAAAAGCAAGAGGGACCCGTCAGAGGAGATAGAAATCCTGATGCGATACGGACAGCACCCCAACATCATCACTCTGAAAGATGTCGGTAACATTTACCTGTGAACGTTCAATCATTTGTAACAAAAATCTAGATTTAAATAAAATAAAACGATCTCCTGACTGACGTGTGTGTGTGTGTGTGTGTGTGTGTGTGTGTGTTGCAGGTGTACGACGAGGACAGGTACGTGTACCTGGTGACTGAGCTGATGAAGGGCGGGGAGCTGCTGGACCGGATCCTCAGGCAGAAGTTTTTCTCCGAAAGAGAGGCCAGCGCTGTGCTCTACACCATCACCAAGACCGTCGACTACCTCCACTGCCAAGGGGTGAGGCAGCACACACACACACACACACACGTATATAAACGGAGGGGGGGTTCCGACTCGTCATGTATGATCTCTTGCTTCTCCTCAGGTGGTACATCGAGACCTGAAGCCCAGCAACATCCTCTACATGGACGACTCCGGGAATCCCGACTCCATCAGGATCTGTGACTTCGGGTTCGCCAAGCAGCTCCGGGGAGGAAACGGGCTGCTGCTGACCCCCTGCTACACGGCCAACTTTGTGGCACCAGAGGTGAGGAAACCAGTGGCACTCCCAGAACGTGGGATTTAAATTTGGTAAATAAATCTGGTGTAAAAATATCCGTGTTGCCTACACGTTGTTGTTGTTTTTCTGTTCTTTAAAGGTACTAATGCGACAAGGCTATGATGCCGCTTGCGATATATGGAGTCTAGGAGTTCTTCTGTACACCATGTTGGCAGGGTAAGAGGGATTAAATTATCCCTAAACAAACCAGCATTTTAAATGAAATGCCTTAAAAACTGCTAGCACCAATTAAAAGATGAAAGGAATAAAATAATGTGTCGATGTGTAAATAACCTAGATGTGATGCAAATAGGAGCAGAAGAGTTCAATCAAGTTCATTTGTGCAGCACATTTCAGCGACCAAGCAGTCCTTTACATCCTGAAAACAAAAATAAGAAAGTCATGAAAACATACAGTTACGTTACATTTTGATGAGTTATCAAAATGATCAATACACGTCCAAGACGTTGATCAGTGCTTCATTTGTTGTGCTTCCAAAGCAGATCTAAGCAGGTCATTTAAAGGAACTCAGTGTTTCAGCTGTTTTGCAGTTTTCTGAAGGTTGTTTCACAGCCACGAAATAATGACTCCCTGTACATGTCTGTGTGAAACGAGTCGATATAAAATGACTTTTCTAAAGAGATAACTTCCCGTTTGTGGCGTTCAGGTACACACCGTTCGCTAACGGGCCAAACGACACACCAGAGGAGATTCTCCTGCGGATAGGATCGGGGAAGTTTTCTTTGACTGGTGGGAACTGGGATACCGTATCGGACTCCTCCAAGGTACATCGGCTGGAAGGATTCCTCTCCTCCTCAAATCCAGTTTATTTACCATATTTCACTGTTCTGATTTCCTGAATCGACGAACTCTGTCCGTTAATGGAGGGGGGGAGCGTCGGGGAGCAGGTCGTTAACCGTAAACCTGAGCTGTTGCTGTTGCCGTTGCAGGACCTGCTGTCCCACATGCTCCACGTCGACCCCCACCAGCGATACACGGCCGAGCAGGTTCTGAAGCATTCCTGGATCACCTGCAGAGACAACCTGCCGCACTTCCAGCTCACACGCCACGACGCCCCGCACCTCGTCAAGGTGAGTCTGGAGCGCCTCGGCTGATTGGCCGACGGAGCAATTCTCAGAGGAGGGTTCGGCTACCAGCAGGACGACGACCCGAAACGTAACGGAGGAGCTACAGGCATCGTTACATAATGGTCATGTGGTGGAGTGGTCTAGTCAAAGTTGATGCTTGTAGAGGCTCTCTGATGGAGCATGAGGTATTCAGCACAGAGGGACGGGTGTCGACCTCTAGATGTGCAAAGCTGGCCGAGGCAAACTTAAAAAGACGGTTCTAAAAAGTATTGGCTCAGGAGGTGAAATAAAAATGCCTGCTTCACTTTTCAGATTTTTAATTGCTTAGAAAAAAACCCCCAAACCAAATCCAGATTGTTTTCCTTCCACTTAACTATTTTCAACTATTTTGTCCTGATCTGAACACTTTAGGAGTTCTGAGTTGAACAGACTCACAGTACAATTTTTTTTTTTTTATATTTAAAGTATATCTCTTATATTTTTTTTATCATAAATGCAAAATGTACAGATCGTTTTTTTGGTCATTTTTGACTTAATTACTGCTGTAGTTATGTTGTTGTTTCTAATGGCTGCCTTTTGAGTTTGTGTTCCCCAGCTAACAATTGATCGATTACTAGATTAGTTGGTGATTGATCCAATTGATCGCTTTAGCCCTAAAAAAAATCATATGTGAAAACTGAACAGTATGTAGTATGGATCTTGCTTTAAGTGCTTTCCATGTTCTTGACGTTGTATCTAAAGCCTGAACATTTTAAAATATTTTTAAAATATTTATTTGTTTTTTTTTAAGATATTTTAGATTTTAAATGGGCTAAAAGGACAGAAATCTGCAGATTTTGCTCTGGAAAAGTTCAAAGTTTCTGCATGGAACATGTGTGGGAGGTCTATGTAAAATCCTAGAGTTTATTTGTTTTTTTATCATCATTATTCATAGCTCTCATCTTGTTTTTCTGTCTTCCCAGGGAGCCATGGCTGCAACTTATTCAGCACTGAGTCAGAAGACCAGTCAGCCAGTGCTGGAGCCCGTGGCGGCTTCCAGTTTAGCCCAGAGACGCAGCATGAAGAAACTCACCTCAACAGACATGTAGACACACACACACACACACACAGAGAAAACGCTCATCCTCCAGGTTCTCGGCCTCCCTCTCGCCAACACACAAGAGCATGCAAACACTCAGACCTGAGCGTTGGCCAGTCCAAACCCTGACGCCTCTGTTTTCAAAAGATAATTTATTTGACCCGTCCAGCACTCAGATAAAACGCACACAGAACAAACAAACAAAAAAAAACACCTTGAAGTCGGCCAAAGAGGTATAGATGACACTCACACACACTCACACACACACACCTGTTACTGCTGGGGAGACAGACTTGTATTTATTTCCACAGCTTTCATATGCACTTACCCTCCTCGCCTTTCCATTCTCTCTTCCTCTTGTCGGGGAAGAAACACACCAGCTGACGTTCTCCTTCACTGTGATTGGCTGATTCAAAGCTGCTTTGTCAAACTGTGCCCCCTCCCTCCCCCTACTGCTCTTCATCATCACTCTGCCATCCTCCTCCTCGGTTCCTCCGCCCTTCCCATGTTTGCTTTCTCCCCCCCCCACTCTTAAACTGAGTTGTTTTGTTTGTTTTTTTGTTTTTTTTCTTCAGAATGAAGTAATTAATTGAGGCTGGTGGCAAGATGATATTGACCGAGGTTCATGTTAACACTGTTTCCTCCATTAAAATGATAGAGGAGTTTCTGCTTGTCGCAGATTTAAGAGAAGAAGAAGAAGAAAGAAGTCCCTCAGGATCAAAATCATTTACCAGCACTTTTGGGAACATAAATGCATGTTTGAACCGAACCTGTGTTTCATTTTCCCTTTTAAAAACTCCATTTGACTCATGTTTGTGATACTGCAGAGGTATCAGTTAAGGTTACATAAGCTGCTGATGGATACATGAAAATACCAAGAATCTGAAGGTTATATGATGTTATAATTACAGTAGAAAGACTTGTTTTGAAAATATATATAAATATATATATATATGAATATGTCTATATATATCTCTAAGTAACCGTGTCTGATGATGATGATGGAGATGAAGAGCATGTGGTGGAGGTGGAAGGATTTCTCTGGGGGGGACGGGACGCACCCCGTCGAACCAGAGGCTGAATTCAAGAAAAAAATATTTCCATCGATATCTCTTCAAAAAGACATTGTGGAAATTGTATGATATTGTATTTATTTCATTTGATTTTTAAAATTCTATTTTTTTCTTTCAAGGTCTGTATATATTGACATTAAAGATCATATGGACATGCATCGGCTGTCGTTCACTGACTCCAAGTCTGCCGAGGCGACAAACGGTCGACACGGCAACGGTTCTGGTTCGAGGAGATCCGCCGCCCATGTCGGCGTCCAATCTTAAGATTTTGTGACATATTTACTTAGACGATTATAGCAAAAACTAAATGTATAAAATTAGCTGCTAATGTACAAGTAAAGTTTGAATGTCGTGGAAAGATGTCGGGTTATATCAGTACATTAGTGTAAAAAGTGAAACTAAGATTTATTAAAGGGGTGGTATTATCTTTCCAGGTACATGGTGCCATTTTTCAGCAAAATCAAGTAACTATTGGATTATGAAAAATCTGTATACATTAAACATAAATGAAATTTTACCGTCTAATTACACTCCTTTAAATTGGGCCTCTGCTTGTTGAAGAAGCTCCTGCTCTTTCTGAAGCTCTGCCTTCAGGAAGTCGTCACAACAAGCTTCTCATTTTGCCGTTTACATCGGTTCATGAGCACCGGAGATGCACAGTTCCACCAGGTGTTTGCTAATTGCTGCTGGCTAGTCTGAAGGAGCTGATTGAGGGCAGGTCGCTCTGAGCTCACCAGGGAAACATGACAAAGACATCACTCGCCAAGGGAGATTCAAGGTTTCCTCAAAACATGCATGGAAGAATCAAAGCGACACTCCTGGTATGTTTTTGATGAAAGAATGACATAACATGACATAAAGCTTATAAAAGTACATTTTTATATACTACATCCCCTTTAAATGATGTGATTCCAATCATATTTTGCAGGCTTTGATCTAAGGAATATCCAGAATTTAGTTTGGACCATAATTTCAAATATTAAAAGCAATTAAATGTGACATTATGAGCTCTATATTCAAATGCTGACTTGACTGATGAGATGTTTTTGAAACAGACGCCAGAAGCGTCTCACTTTGGGAAGGAGAAGAAGTGCTGCCCTGCTGATCTGTGGTCTAAAGTCCTCTTTACTTCCAGGGTAAAAGCAAGCTCCGTATTTTATCTGAAAATCAAGGTTTCAGAGACTGGAGGAACAGAGTCTGGCCTGTAAGAAAAGATGAATTACTTAATCTATACTTTTTATTATGCAATAGTTAGAGTGGGTCAAAATTCAGTTTATCTGAGAATCTCTGGTCCGACTTGTAGGAAACGGAAAGCAGCTGCAATAAATTTCCCAAGCTGATGTACATTCACCTCAAGAAAACTGACACTTAAATGCTGCCCGCATAGAACGATCAAATAAAGTTGTGTTAATGTCATTAAAAACACAGATATTAATGGGGGTTTTTTAGTATAAACTTTACATTTTGCGAGCTTTGCAAATATTTTACATGGACATCTGCAGCAGAATCAATAATGCCAAAGTCCTGGGCAAATAAAATGTTTAACAAACAGTGGACCTTGAAAGTTGAGGAAAATAGTCAGGTCTCTGAGTTTATTCTAGTGAAGTAAAGGGGAATCATTTCTGGGCAGCTTTCATGATTTCCAATGAAATAATAGTTTCCAGTCTCCATTTAGCTCGTATGTTGCTTCTTCCTGAGGGAAAGGTTTGGCTGCTGGACGCTTCACCTGCTTGTTGCTCACTGTTGCTTTACTTTAGCTGGAGCAGTGGACAGCTCTTAAAAAATAATTTTAGAATTTAGATATGTCCAATACAAATATATGTTCAGATTTTATCACAATTTGCTTTAGAGTTGTTTTTTTTTACTTTGGGTAAAGAAAAAAAACGTGTGAGCACCAAGGTGTACACAGATGAACACTAGGTGGCACTAGAGCACCTGGCGTCCTAAGGACAAAAAGTGCCCTTTTGAAATTTTTATTTTTAATTTTTTGTTGTTGTTGCAGTGTAGTGTGTGGCTGGCCTGTGATAAATCTCACACTACCAAGTCAGTCAGCTGTTTCAAGTTATGACAGAGTATTACTAATTAATAAAATAAAATAAGAATAAATTCAGAATAAAGTTGTAATATTATGAGAATAAACTCATATGGGAATAAAGTTGTAATAATTCAAGACTGAAGTTGCAATATTACCAGAATAAAGTCTAGAATATTATGACTTTATTCTCACAAGACTACAACTTTATTCTGGCATCATTGACTTTCTCACACTTATATGTGTATATGTGTGTGTGTGTGTGTGTGTGTGTGTGTGTGTGTGTGTGTGTGTGTGTGTATATATATATATGTCCATTCCATTCCACACCCACTTTCCGTTGCTGTTCTTTCCTCTCTTTCTGTTTCCTGTTCCTGTTGCAGATGCAACCTGCAGTAACCGCAGCCACCACCAGATGGTGCTGCCGCCCAGTTCATGGTAAGTCCCAGCTGAACACAGCATGTCCCGGGCCTCTTCTTTACCCTTATGTAAATGATCGGTCTCGCCTGCTTCCATTTTGTCTGACCAGTGTACCCCTTACACACACACACACACACACACACACACACCCTGCTTTGTGCGACCCCCATGAGAATCTGCGCCTCCTCTAAACAATGGCTCCCCAAAGCACCGGTGTGTGTGTATCAGAGCTGTCACATCCAGACAGCAGAGGACGAGAATGTGGTTGGGCAAGGAGAGCAGATGGATTGACGGACTGTTCCCATCAGTGTGCAAACACACCGACACACACTCCGGCCTGGAGAGCAGCTGTTGTACCCTTCCGCCCCCCTTCTTCTTTTCTTCTTCTTCTTCTTTCTCCTGGATGAGATGCATTTCGCAGTCAGCCCAGGAGCTGAGAGGTAAACAGTGGGGCTAATTGCTTTGACATACTGCTCTTTGTTTTGGCCTCCTGGTGCTAATCAAGCACTCGCCTAATAAGTCTGCCTGGCAAGCAAAAAAAAACAAACAAAAAAAAACACACACACACACCATCTCAGCGTCCTCGGACGAAGCCCGACTGCGTAACAAAGTGTCGCACTCATATTTGCAAAGGGTTCGTGTTTGCTCATCACTCAGAGTTCCCACACACTGCTGTTGAGACTGGACACACACACACACACACACACACACACACACACACACACACACACACACACACACACACACACACACACACACTTCGCTCAGGTGTGAATCTATTTATCCTCATTAACAAGCCTCTCCCCAAAGTCAGCCAATTAACACGCGCCTCCTAATGAAGCCATTAGCTGTCAGATGAGGTAGAGGCAGCGCTTGTCATCGGTCCACTCTGTGTGAATGCGTGTGTGCGCGTGCGTTTGGCGTGTGTGTTGCTAATAAAAGCGAGGGAATTAATGGAGTGAGCGCGTGTGATAATGAGTTAATGTGGAACAAGCAGGACGAGCAGTGATCAGCCCTCTGTTTCAAATGAAGATATCAGACACAGTGATTTACTCACTCTGAGCCACAACAAACAGACCCGTCTCCCTCTTCTTCGTGTGTGTGTGTGTGTAGGTGCGTGCGTGCGTGCGTGCGTGCGTGCGTGCGTGTGTGTGTGTGTGTGTGTGTGTGTGTGTTGGGGGGTTAACAGACGTGCTGGCAGTCTGGGCGACAGATCTCCTCTAAACACGCTAGTTAGATATACGACCTCTTAATTTGCGGGCGTGCAGCCGTGTGTGTCCACCTAACATCAGAGCGGAGCGCGCAGCCTCAGAAGAACAAACTGTAGTTGTCACTTCGCGTTCCTTAATGGAGCAATCACGATGCGCGCGCACGACAGAGGCGGCGGCGTGTGGCTTTAACAGTTACACTGATTGCCACGGCCACAGCAGAGAGAAGAGATGAGACTACAGAGACACTTCTTCTTCTTCTGACAAGTTTGCAAGTTTTATGCGTCACTGGAAAGTGTAAGAAATACAGAGTCTCGCAAAAGCCTTCATAGCCCTTAAAGGGGCAGTGTCATGTAAACTTTATCGAGCTTTACATCATGTTATATTCTATTCCCTCATCAGAAACATACCTGGAATGTTGAGAAACCCTTTAGTTTTCCGTTCCAGCCATTCTGGTTTATAAAAACCGCCTGGTTTCACCAAACGCCACCATGGTGAAACCAGGAGCCTTTTACACAAACATTATCCTCCAGACTAGCGGCGGCAGCAATTAGCAAACACCTGGTGGAACTGCGTGTCTGCTGAGATCCGAAGAAGAAATAAAAGGCTTAGCGGATGAATATTGTTCTGAAGACGTGCTGAAGGTGGAGTGCAGGACAGAGCAGGAGCTTCTTAAAGAGACAGAGGCCCAATTTCAAGGCGCTAAATTGTGATGATTTAAGTCATGTTTAATAAATCCAATTTATCAAACATTTTTTTCAAACAAAATTAGAAATATGTTAAAAGGTGCAAATAAGTTAGTAATTAAAATAGATTTTGAACCAGGTGAAGCTAAAACTGCCACACCATCCATATGTTGAAACAAGGTGGTGCCAGCATCATGCTCTGGGGACAGGAAAGCTGGCCATAGTTGACAAGAAGACGACACATGTTTATCCTGTAGGAAATTTTGCAATGACCTAGTCCAAGTCCTGATCAAATTGGGAATTTGGAACAAAAAAAAGAAAGAAAAAAGAAGATCCACAGATGCTCTCCATTCAATCTGGAAAGAAGAACGCGCGAAAATAAAAGTTTTTAGAGGCTTGTAAACAAATAAAAATAAAGTAAATCTCTACCCTTCCACTTCACATTTATGAATTACTTTCACTTTTTTTTATTATATATGATCCCAATAAGGTGCATAGCAGTTGGTGAGGTGATAAAATCTGAAAAAATTCAAGGGTGTGAATACTTTTTACAGAGCTGTGAAGCTGCAGAGTCAGAGAAACTCCACGAAGGACGTGAAAACTTGCACTTAGAAACCGATTTCTGCCGATTTTATTCGTCTGTCTGTTTCGGTTTGATTTCTATCTGCTCTCCTCTGAATTTCTCTGACCTTACAGCTGCTCTGCCCCTGTCAAAAGATGCCAACCGAGGACATGAGATTGATTTTCAGCTTCACCATTAATCCTGTTGCACAGCTCTCTCTCTCTCTCTCTCTCTCTCTCTCTCTCTCCGTTTCTCTTTCTCCCTCCTCTCATTCACACTGCTTCCTTTCCTCCTGTCTTTTCAGCTTCACTTGATTCAGAGCCAAGTCTCTGCTGATGCATTATAAATACAAAGAAACAGCTCCTCTGCCCTCAGGTCAGTTACCAAGTTTGGTGTTTTTCACCATGAAGCTGATTCCAGTTTCTGCATGATTAAAAAAGAAAAAGAAGAAGTAAAATAAAGAGCACAGGCGGTTTGAAAACGTGCTGAATAAGTGAACTCATCACGCTTTGCAACAAGTGTGAAGGGCTCCACCGAAACTGTTGCATTCGCACTGTTTAAATATGTATTTTGAAATAAATCCATCACTCCCAATTAAATTGAAGGCGTCATGTTTTCACTCTGGTTGAATTGAGGGAAAACAGGGATTTCTTCACTGGCTTCGCCTCCTCGCTCCATTGAAAGTGCTCTGATTTCTGGAGTTGAGCTTGGAGAGCCGATGCTGTTTGATGTGTAACAGCTGAGCTTCTCCAGACGGGTTGTTTTCCTAACGCATGATGTAAGATTTATTCTTCGGTGCATAAAATGGTTTTTGTACAAGAATAAATAAAGCAGCTCAGCGTATTGGAAAGATTTGGAAAAAGAAAACAAAATGCTGTAAAACTTTAGATTTCTCTAGGAACTATCTTTCAAATTGTTCAAAATCATGAAAATACTTCTTTAAAGTATTTTCTAGATAGATATTTAGCCTAAACTCTGTCCAAGAATAGAACAAAAATAATTTAAAGGAAAAAAAACAGAAAAACACATAAAGGTCAGAAGTTTTATAACATATCAAACTTATGTACAAAGTATCAGTATTGGTATCGGTATTGGTCATATGCTTCCTATATTTACTTGATCAATACCAAAATATGCAGTATAATATCACACATCTCTAGTGAACATGACGGCTCGAAGTAGAAGTGTTAGGAGCTGGTATAAGAACACGGTGTCACACAGTAAACCGCTCGGTAGGAACCGAGTTCACACCGAAATGTTTAGTATGCTGGAGAACATCGCGGCTGAAAGCTGGTAAACCAGCAGCGTGGACTCACAGCCCGACTGCCGCTCTCTGTCCTGTACTGACAGGTGGGCGGCGGCTGCCCTGATGGAGAAGAAACACGTCCATTTGGATTGTGGGAAATGAAGTGAATTGTCACGAGAAATGTCAAAAAACAGTACGCCTGACTATGAAATCTCGACTGTTATGTAGACACAATCCACACAGCTCACAGAGTACGCAAAGTACGCTAGTAGAAAAAGCTCACAACTAATGTAAAGTTTCTTTCTTTCTTTGTTTTTTTTTTTTTTTTACATCTATGAGGAGTTAGAAGCTCTTGGGAGCCCCCTGGTGGCCTGGAGACCCTAAGCAGTCCACTTATGCCTCTAGTCGTAGAAGCGACAAATAGAAATAGACAAGTTTGAATTTATCTTTGCTTTTTTGTGCCTTTTGGTAATCAGTGCATCCTATTTAATTCTTTATAGTTTGTCGTTTTGCTTTGTTGCTCTTTCTTTGTACATAAGTAATGTTTCACACTAATATAGAAGAGAACTCAGCTGAAGCACATTTGGTTTTGAGAGAGCGCATATGAATGTGTATGAAAACACATTTATGACTGGCTGATCACAGACAGTTTTCTCTAACAACCTCCCAGCTGTCTCTCCCAGTTAGTTTTTATTTTATTTTTTGGAGCTGCTGCTCTTCAGCAAACTGACTCCAGCTCCGCGCTTCTCTCTCCCGTGTAATTAAATAGAAACGGGACGTTGTTTTGTCCTTTCTCTGACCCCCTACTTTGCCAATTTCACTGTAAACATCACAGTTAGCCGTGTGTCCCGCTGGCCATCCTTGAGATCCTGTTACATCTAAAAAAAAAAAAAAAAAGCTGTGGGTCAAACGTTTTCGGGGAAAAAAGGACATTTGTGAACATTTATATAAATATAAACATTCGCAGCAGCGCGCTTAAATAAGATGTAATCACCGTAAACACCTCTGGCTCTCTGCTGCTCCTGTCCTTGTCTGATCATCAGTCACTTAACATCTGATTCAGGCTCAATTATCTGCTGGAGAGCAGCGCTGAGTCACACAACTTGAAGAGTTTTGACAAACAAACAAACAAAAAACAGAAAAATTAGCTGAAGGTTATCGTTTGACGCCTCTGAAGTGTGCTTTCATCTTTCACCTGTTTCTTGTTTTCCTCACGGTTCTCTCGAGTCAATCTTTTTTTCTCTCTCTCTCAACCCAACTGGTGAATAATTCACACAGAGCGGACTGGTTACTTTTTTTTTTAAATAATGTTTCGATTATTCTTTTTATTTCTCTTTCTGGAAGAGGCTGAAGGGACGCTGCGGTCCACCCCGCCCCCCGGAACCTTGGCTCGGTGCTGCTCGTTTCCTCGGTTCTGCTTCCTCTCCCTCTTCCAGGGTCATGTTGTTTCGGGTTCGCCTCCTCCTCCGTCCACACCCCGAGAAATCCAGGATTATTTCAAACTAAAACAGATGGATGGAATCAATCAGCCATGCTTTTACTTTTCTCTTCTTCTACATAACCGCCCTCTTTCACCTCCACCCTCACCCTCTCTCTATCTCTCTCTCTCCCTCTCTCTCTCTATCTCCCCCGCCCCCTCTCCTCTCCTCTCCTCTCCTCTCCTCTCAGGGCTGCAGACTGAGGAGATGCATAAATTCAGACGCATTAGTATTCCAGTCAGGCTCTCCATTTCAAGGCAAGGCCTAGCACCCTTCCGCCTTCCCTCCTCTCCTCTCCTCTCCTCTCCTCTTCTCTCCTCTCCTCTCCTCTCCTTCTTTCACCTCCTCCTCCCCCCCCCCCCCTCCGGATCTATTTTTGAATGATTTAAACAGTCCCGCATCCACTGGGGTCGACTTCTTCTTCCCAACGCCATCCCTGAATTATTTTTAGTCGCGGCATCTTTATTTATTTATCTATTTATGGAGATTTTTTTTTTGTCTTGTCTGTTTCGCCCTTGCACGGCCAATTATATACACAGCTGTAGTCTTTGAAATGAGATTCATCTGCTTCTGATTGTGTGTGTGTGTGTGTGTGTGTGTGTGTGTGTGTGTGTGTGTGTGTGTGTGTGTGTGTGTGTGTGTGTGTGTGTCATTGTGTTTTTTGCTGTCAGGCCCAGCAGCCCGGGCGATAAATCACGCATGTCTGATGGAGCAGGGCAGAGGGCCTGGACAATAAGGTTTCAGCGGAGCTGTAAGAGAGGAGCGAGTGAGATTTGGCTGTGACAGACCGAGGTCCCACGCGAAATGTTACAGCTGTTCGTCACGTGAAGGCTTTACCTTTTAACACGCAGGAGGCTTAAAGGGTGTGTGTGTGTGTGTGTGTGTGTAGGAACATGTGGGCTGGATTGAGCTGGATTAGATCACAATGACCACATCATTTGGGAACAAGTTGATTTGTTTCATTTGAAATTTTTGTTATTTTTGTGGCGTCTTTTTTTTTGCTTAATTGCTTTTATTATTATTACTTTCTAATAAAAATATTTAACAATATTATATTTGATCAAATATTTTTTTAAATAGAAAAAAAGTTTTTTTCATAATCAAACAGCAGCAATAATAATAATAATAATAATAATAATGAGGATGATAATTTTTTTTTCCAACAGTGACGCTCTAAATAATAAAAAAATCGTAAAGATACTCCTGTACTGATTGCATACTATAAATAAAAAAACTACTCCTAGCAATAAAATAAAATAATAATAATAATAGTAATAACAATATTTTTGTAACACGTTTTAAATTCGGAATAAATGCTGAATTTCATGGTTTAAAAATAGAAAAAGCCACTTTGATTTTATCCTCGAAATAATACATGAATACAACAATAAATAGTAAAAGTTGACAGCGTTCTGTGAGCAAAGCAATTATTTTCTTCTGATTGTTTCCCGTAAATATAAATGTAGCCTCATGATTATTACATGATGAGAATTAAGATAAGTTATTATTTTTAAACTCCTCCTTGGAAGCAATGTGGGCATGAGCTGCGACGCAACCTTTAATAATAATAATAATAATAATAATAATAATAATAATAATAATTATTATAATTCCTTAGACATCCAATTTTCCTTTAGACAGTAAACAATTGTACCAGGAAATTGTTTATTACAACATACATTGTTTATTTCAAAACATAATACAAGCTTTATACTGAAAATAAATAATTACTCGAGCTGTCATCGAAATTTTGGAATAAAAGCGCCCAAACTGTTCCATCTTACTGAAAATAGGCTGGGTGATTTTCTGTGTTTTTTTTTCTTCTTCTTCTTCTTCTTTCTTTGCTTTTTTTATTATTTCTTTCAAAAACATTGCTAATTAAGTGCATGAATAAACTAACAATAATTTGCTTAAATTAATGACTCGAAAAGTGTAGATATATATATATAAAACTGTACAATATCGGAGAAAAATACTGAACCGAGTATAACAGGAGTATTGGAGATTATAAAAAATTTTGGGATACTGATCGTACAGTAAAATTATAGGCAGGTGTACAGCGTCGTTAAGCCCCCTCCCCAAACCCCCACACCCATGTTTCTGAATTATCCCCGGCTCTGTTTGTCTCCAGAGTCCACACACAGTTTCTATGGTCAGAATAAAGGAAAACAAAAACAAAAATAAAACAACGAATTCAAAAATAGGCGAGAATGTGAGGGAGAGGCGAAAATTAAGAAAGTAATAACCCTCCAAGTGCTTTTATGTTGCAGAATCACTATATCTGATATGTTTGCATATGAAAAAAAAAAAAAAACATAATTACAGATTTGTTGTAAAACAGAAATAGCAACAAAAAAACCGTTAACTGTTTTTTTTTTTTTTAGTTTGAAGCCACTGATCATCCAAATGAAACAGCATGTGTGTGAGTGTGTGTGCGTGTGTGAAGGGGGGCGGGGGGGGAACCCAACAAGTCAAAAATAAGACATCAGTTCCCATGTTAGCAATTATTATTGAGCTGATGGGAAATGGTGACACAAACCAAAGGCGCTGGCAGGTATATAATTAGGCACATTTTTGTATTTATATCCGTGATGGAGGAAAAAAAAAAAAGAGAAAGAAACAAAGCGAAGCTCCAAAAGGATCTGAAATGTGATGTAATAATGCCCTCGTGACAGTTAGAAAAAAAGGACGAAGGCTTGAGCGGGTTTCTCTGTTCTTCTTATTGGGATTCAGTGCTGGCGGCAGCGGCGGGAGTCTGTACCGGGACAGGCGGCGGAGGCTGGAAGCCGGAAGCCGGTCCACCACCCTGTAGCGCGCTCGCGTCCCTTCGCTCCAGAGTCCGTAACCGGGCGGGTCCTCCTCCTCGCGCGGTCAGAGATCGTGGCACGAGGACGTGTCCCCCGCGCTCCCGCTGTGCGAATAGGGTCCCTCGTGCGGCGGCGGCGGCGGCTCCCCGGGCGGCGTCATCCGCTTCTCCTTTTGCCTCCGGTTGCAGAACCACACGCGCACCACCTCCTTCTCCAGCTGCAGCGAGTCCGCGAGCGACGTGATCTCCTGCGCGGACGGCTTGGGACACTTGAGGAAGTGCGTCTCCAGGACCCCCTTCACGCTCACCTCGATGGACGTCCTCTTCTTCCTCTTCCTCCCCTGAGCTGCGATCTTGTCTATGCTGCTGGAGCTGCCCGTGGACGAGTCCGCCTCCTCCAGCCACTTGTTCAGCAGCGGCTTTAGTTTGCACATGTTCTTAAAGCTCAACTGCAGGGCCTCGAACCTGCAGATGGTGGTCTGGGAAAACACGTTGCCGTAGAGCGTGCCCAGGGCCAGACCCACGTCCGCCTGCGTGAAGCCCAGCTTGATTCTCCTCTGCTTGAACTGCTTGGCAAAGTGCTCCAGCTCGTCCGAGGTCGGCGTCTCCTCGTCCGAGTGGTCGTGGCAGTGGTGCCCGCCGAGGTCGCTGTGCTCGGGGCTGAGCGTGTCCCTGAGGCCCGGGTGCATGCCTTGGCCCTGCGGGTTGGCCGGCGGCGTGAGGCCGCCGTGGTCCAGCATGCCGTTGACGGTGAAGCCCGTCTGGGAGTAGATGTTGATCTGCTGCCCGCTGGTGATGGAGGAGTTGTGGGACACCGGGGTGCCCCAGGCTCCCGGGTGGCTCCCGTGGTTGTTGTGGTGAGGGGAGTGATGCGCGACGTGCGGGGAGCGGTGATGGATGATGCCGAGCTGCAGGTCCTCTCTGCCGGGCTTCACGTCCTGCTGCTCCATAGAGGACCAGGGGCTGCCCTCCGACAGGCTGCTCGCCCACTGGTGCCCGAGGGGGTGCCCGTTGCTCTGGACGCTCTGCAGGTAGTCGCTCTGGAGCAGCTTCTGGTGGCCTCTGTAGGGGCTCGCGGGCTGCATGGCCTGGCTGTCCGCGTGGATCATGGAGCTGGGGCTGAGCAGGGTGTAGGGGCTGGAGGCAGCTGTGGCCATGCTGGCTGCTGAACCCCACTAATGCTACTGAATGGAGGCAGCGGTTCAGCCTCTGACATCTCCCTCTCTCCGGAGCCCCGTCTGCAGCCTGGCACTGACTGACAGCTTCCGCCGCCACTCACGCGCCGACGGCCGACGCGCCTCCGCCAATGACGTGCCGCGAGACTCGCCGAGCCTCCGCCTTCTGGAAGCGGAGCTCGGGTTACCACGGAGGCAGTCGGACCGGAAGTGGTGTCGTACAGCACCGGTCGACTGGGTCTGGCTGCGGAGTGATGGGAGCGTGGAGCGCGGTTCCTGTTTATTAATTAAAGTTTCCAACTGATTTACGCGCGCCTTTATTGCTGCTCCCGTCACCCTTGAGCGCGTGCGAAGAAAGGGATTAAAGCGCAACGGCATTTCTTAGACGTGCCAGCACTTAAATTAGAGGGATACAATCAAACTAAGAGCAGTTCTCACTGGTAATTATTAACTTAACAAGGGAAAGGAATGGTCAGGTGTTTGGCGGAAAGTCGCGTTTTTACGCATTCTTTTACGCACAGGTCATTTGAAAACATTTGTCACTGGCGAGAGGAAAAACTACAAAAGCAAACTGCATAAAATATAATTCTCAATTTAATATTGAGAAATTAAACCTCAATGTTCATGAGATTTAATTTCTCAAGAATATTAAATCATTTTTGCTCGTTTTTGCAAATAAAAACATACAAAGTGTGGAGTGTAGATTTTTTTTAATACACCCCCTTTTACTCCAACAGCCCTGAATAAAAGTCACCTTTTGTACACAATGTGACGATGAAGGCAAAAGCAGAATTGGGTTAATAACTTGACCCTTATTTTAAAGAGTGAAAGGAAAAGGTAGGGCACTATTGCTCGTCTAGCGTGCTGACAGACAAATAAGAGTATTGATCAAAAAGAGAGTCAATGATAAAACTCTGAAGAAGATTCAGAGATCCACAGAATCTGTCAGAAGAGTCATCCTGATCAAAGCGTCCTGACTGTAAAACATGGTGGTAGCGGCATCATGCTGTGGGGAGGCTGTTCTTCCTTAGGGATAGTGAGAGCTGAAGGGGAAACAGATGGAGTCAAGCACAAAATCGTCTGTGCTGAGTCGACACTGTGGCTAATATTCACCTTCCAGCAGCACAAATTTCTTAAATACAGCCAAAGCTGCCAGTTTGGATAAATATATATATATATATATATATATATATATATATATATATATATATATATATATATATATATATATATATATATATATATATATATGAATCCGTTAGAAGGGACCAGTCAAATCCTGGTTGAGATCCAATTTAAGACTCCTTGGCAATCTTTCAAATATGTATGTTTACAGACACTTTTCATCCAACATGATGGCCGCGTTGCAGAGAAGACTGGGCATTAATGTCGGTCTCTAAAAGCCGGTGTACCCCCAGAAGACTTGCAGCTGTAATTACAGTGAAAAGCGGTTCCACCTAGCAATCAAAGCCCCACGAGCACAAACACTGTTCCTGAAAAACATCCATTTGTGAAGCAATTCTGTAGGACACCAGTCACATAAAGAAGAGATTTATATCACTAAGCTCCGATCAGTAACCGCATTTAATCTAGTTTCAAATTGTATTGATATTTGTTGATGCTCTCATTGAAGACAGTGAAAACAATCCCGACAAAAACTGCAGCGAGTTAAAAAAAAAAAAAAAAAACAATCGGAATTTATAGTGACAACGATAAATAATAATAAAAATCTTATCACGATAAAAGACAGTTCCGTAGCTGCATTCAGCGGTCGCCACGTAAAGAATTCAGCAAGTTGTAGTCACTTAAGCTAAGTCCCTCGCAGTTATTATGCATCACTTTTGCATATCTCCCAGCTAATACAGCTGCGTGATTGTATTTGCCATTAGCGGGCTGCGTCACCGTCCCCCTTATTGGTTTGAAATTCCATTAAACATATTGCTCCAGCTCCCAGGTTTAAGCTTGATTTAAATTTGCATACATTTTCATACATTTAGAAGAAATAAAAAGAAGGCTGCAGCAGCCACCAGAAAGTCATTAGAAGAGCGGAGTGAGGCACAAGCTGCGCAGACGGAGAACCGAGGCTGAGACGGGGGGGGGAGAGAGAAGAGGCCGGAGCAGGTGAGCTGGCTGACCGGGGCGGGAGTGCAGGCCGGCCCGCTGGAGGGAGGACGGGGCCTCGGAGTGACAGAGGGAGAGAGGAGGATGAATAATGCAGCCTGTAAACTTGTCCAAGTAGATGGGTGGGAAATTAAAAAGAAAAGAAAGAAAGAAAATCGTATGGATATGTTTGTTTTGTTCCTGGTCTAATTCCTGCGTGGAGCTGCGCCTGAATTCTTTATAGCCATTCTCTTTGAATTTCGGCTAAAAGTGGCTGAATATTTGATGTGAAAGGCGATGTTGTTCCACTGGCCTAGATTTGGTGAGCAGGGTTGCTTCGTTTGGATCGTTATGGGATGAAAAAAAAGGAGGAGAAGAAGAAGAAGTGGCGGCGTTTGTTGTAAACTTGCACAACTGATGGCAGTAGTTTCTCAATAAGGGACCCACATTTTCATGTCATATGAAATGACACGCCTCAGCGAATTGAGTTTTGAAAATGGATTAAAATATACACGCACTAAATCGTTTGATCTAAACTGCTCAAATTAGACATTTCAATACGGAAGAATTAGGGAAGGGATCACATATTTGCGTCTTTTATTTCCCAAATATAAATTTGCCTGTTTGCTGTGGCGCATAAAGCAGGACTTGGATTGAGAGAGAAAGAGTGAGAGGGAGAGAGAGAGAGAAACAGAGAGAGGGGGGTTGTTTCGCTCTCCATAGTCTAAGTTTCTAAGTGTAACAGATGCTTCTCTAGAAACGCTCCTTGTGCCGACTCCCTTTTATTCGCGTCGACATTTTTCTGCCGCCGAGCGCGTTTCCATAGCGAGGCGAATAAAAGGCAAATCCCCGCTCCGCGCCTCCAATAAAGGGCCCATTCACAGATAACCCGAGCCAGCCCCGCTACACTTGCAGCCTCCTCTCCATACAAGGTGCACATTACTGGCGAACAACTGAAACTAATGAGCTATCATTTCTTTAATTTCGCCTTTGTGGAGACGCTTGTTCGCGCTTGTTTATCACGTTTTTTTGTTTGTGTTTGTTTGGCGGCTGAGGGTGAATTTTTAAACGATTGTCTTGTGACTCGGGCGGTTTGCAGTTTATTTGCAGGAGGGGAGGGGAGAAAATAAACGGATCAGTCAGCAGTAAACTACGGGTGTTCGTCTAAAAATAAGGGGCGAGATCAGATCTGTTAATGCAGCAAATATGCTAGCTTAACCTCAACGATATGCGTTGAACAATTTGGATACGGTTTCAATTGGGCAGATTCTAATCAGTATTTCTCAGCTAAGCTCAACAGTGAAAATACTTATAAATGAAATTAAATTCTAACAAGTTTTAAAACAATTACTTTACAGATTAATTCACGTGCAAGCTAAAAGCCATTATTGAGCTAATTTGACTAAAATTAAGTTCTGTTTTATTTTCTTTACCTAAACTATAATGGCAATTTTTATCCATTTCAGTATTAGTAATTGAAAAATACAAAACAAATAATAATAATAATAACAATAATAATAATAATAATAATAATAATAATAATAATAATAATAATAAAAATCAAGCAACAACTCTTAAGCAACAAAATCACAGTTGAGTAAAACCAATTAAAGCTGACTATGGACGTGCGTCAGTTTAATTCACACCAAAGAGCGCTACATTGAATCCTCCGGCTTCAGTAGTTTGTTTTGTTTTCCTAAAATCCTGTTTAAAAATAACTGTTGTGACTTTTTTACACTTATGTTGTTCAGTATATTTGCATGATAAGTGACTGATTACAATTATATGTTAAGCATAATTTACATGATGATTATTATTATTATATTGAATATGATTGTATACAATTACAAAGGCGAAGTGAAATATATTTCAGTGTAAGACATGATTTATTTGAATAGAGGAAGTCTTTTATTTTGAAGAATGCTTAAGGATCTGTTACTGTTTAGTCACTATCTTGCTTTGTTGATTTTATTGCTTGGTTACGAGCAGTTGTTGTTGCTGTTGTTCTGTTTTTATCGGCTGAAGCCCTTTTTTTCCTCTTCAATAAATACTGAACAAAAGGGTTCAGTAAAGGAAATACGAGCCTCCGTCTTGTTTGAGAAGAAGCTTTACTCCGTAACATTTTGGTGCCGAAACCCGGGAATAAGAATTTTTTTTGATTTTTCTGAACGAAGTGAAGCTAAGGCTCAGTTTAGCAGCCAACATGACGGAAGGACTGGAGCGGTTAAAGAGGAAACGGTCGACTATCCGAACAGCAACGACGAAGCTGTTAACTCGACTAGAGGATGAGGTGGGCAAAGAGAGTCCCGATATGGATAGACTGCGTGAGTTCCTGGCAGTTTTATCTTCTAAGGAGGAAATTTTATTGGATTTGGACAAGAGCATAGAAGATGAAACGTCAATTGAAGACTTGGACACTGAGATAACGAACTCACAGGATTACACGGACCGGATTCTCATTTGGAAGGTTCGCACCACCAACGTTATTGGATTGCAGGAGACCGCTACAGACACCCTGAGAGCGCGTGTGAGTGACGTAAACAACGGCTCATTTTCATCACAATCCAAACAGACGGTTAAACTGCCCAAACTAACGATAATCAAGTATGATGGAGAAATAAGCCAATGGCAGGAATTCTGGTCACAGTATGAATCAGCCATTCACAGAAATGATGGACTATGTAAGACGGACAAGTTCACTTACCTGAGATCTTACCTAACTGGAGCAGCTGCTCGGACTATTGCAGGACTGACAATGACAGATGTCAACTATGATGCTGCAATAGAGTTGCTCCAGAATCGTTTTGGAAGGAAGGATATTGTGATAAGTGCTCATATGTCTAAATTGCTGAACTTGACACCTGTGAGAAGATCATCTGATGTTGCAGCTTTGAGGCACCTTTATGATGAATGTGAGATCCAGATACGCAGCTTGGAGTCTCTTGGAGTGCAAAGTGATACTTACGGCTGTCTCCTATGTCCAGTGTTGCTACAGCTTATTCCAGAAGACATAGCACTTACTTATACACGGCAACAAAACTCAACTAACGAATGGAAAGTCCCAGAATTGATTCAGTTTCTGCAAAATGAAGTGCAAAGCAGAGAACGGGCGCTTCTGCTGACCAGACCAGGTCACACATTGAAGAGCCCGAGCCCACAACACAAGCATGTGGGTAAGCCATCCTATACCTGTGATCAACCTAGAAAGTGGAGCATTCCATCAGCGACTGCTTTGCACACAGCCAGCGTCGTGCCACAAACCTGTGTGTTTTGTGACGGTAATGACCACAAACCAGAGAACTGTCCTGGTTTTACAATAAGTGCACGCAGGGAGAAACTGAAAAGGCTTGGACGGTGTTTTGTCTGCCTGGGCCCGAAACATATTGCGAAATACTGCAGAGTGAAGATTTTGTGCAGACAGTGCAATCGAAAACACCACTTGTCAGTTTGTGAACAATCTGAAGCTAAACCAGAAGTCGACAGTACAAGTAATAGTGGAAATGCAGAAGCTGTGTTGTCTTCGTTGACCAGCCCAGTCAAAGTGGAGACAAATACTCAGAACACAGTATTGCTCCAAACGGTTAAGGCATGGGCTGTAGGACCAAAAGAAAAAAGAATATCTCGCTGTCTGTTAGATGGAGGTAGCCAGCGTAGTTTTGTGCACAGAGACATTGTCCGAGCCCTAGGACTGCAAGTTGTGAGGCAAGAGACACTAAAACTCCATGTTTTTGGCTCCACCAGTCCTGTAGTGGAAAAACGCAACATAGTGAGAGTTCAACTTGAAAATGTGTGGAACGCTGAACGGAAAATCGAAATAGATGCTGTAGAGACCCCCGAGGTGTGCACCGCTGTAATAAAGGTACCAACTGAGCCCATTCAAGCAGAGATTAAGAAAAGAGGACTGCAGCTTGGAGACTTTCCACTAGAGGGTGCTAATGAACAAGAGTTGCAGATGTTAATTGGAGCAGATTACTACTGGCAGGCTGTTACTGGAAAGGTCCAAAGGGTTACAGATTCATTAGTGGCAGTTGAAACCCTCTTTGGATGGGCTTTACAGGGACCAGTGACTACCTCCAGTGTTACAGACACCACGTGTATGCACATTAGTTTGAACGAAGACACCCAGCTGTCTAATCAGTTGCATGCATTCTGGGAGGTGGAGTCCCTGGGTATTGTAAATAAACAGTCAGAAAGCCCAGAGGACTCAGAAATTATGCAACGTTTTGAACAAACAACAACATTTGAAGACGGAAGGTACCAAGTTGAGTTACCCTGGCAATGTGACAAAGACCAGCTTCCAGACAACTTCAAGGTAGCGAAGAAACGCTTTGAGAATCTAACGAGAAAGCTGAAGACTGATGTAAATTTATTTGCCAGATACAACGATGTAATAGAAGACTATCTTCAAAATGGTATCTGTGAGGAGGTTGCAGATGGAAAACCAGAAATGAATCAACAGACTGTGAAATATTATATGCCCCATCATGCTGTAATAAGAGAAGAAAAGGCCACAACCAAACTTAGAGTGGTATTTGATGCATCCTCACATGAGGCAAACAGTCCATCCCTCAACGACTGTCTGTACACTGGACCTAACCTGAACCCAAACCTGCTAGATGTGCTCATAAAGTTCAGATTGCACAAGATAGCATTTACTGCTGATATAACTAAGGCTTTTCTTCAAATCTCACTAGCAGAAAAGGACAGAGATGCTGTCAGGTTCTTGTGGATGCACAGACCTTTAGCTAAGGACTGGAAAAATGAGGTGCGTGTCCTGAGGATGAAAAGAGTTGTTTTTGGAGTAACTCCCAGCCCATTCTTGCTTGCTGCCACTATCAGAAAACATCTCAAACAATTTGAAAGAAAACAGCCAAGGGCAGTACAGGCTCTCAGAGACTCTATGTATGTAGATGACTTTATTTCAAGCTCACCTACTGTGCAGGATGCTCTTCACATGACAACTGCAGCAAAGTACATTCTCTCTCAGGCAAGCATGAACCTCTGCAAATGGGTTACCAACTCACCTGATCTGAAAGCCATGTGGAAAGAGAATGGAGTAGAGCTCACTGGTGATACAGAGTCCAGTGGAAATGTGCTTAAAGTACTTGGACTGGTTTGGAGACCGGAACACGATGATTTTGTGTTTGATCAAAAGGGGTTAATGGACATTTTGAAAGACAGAGAAAATACAAAAAGAAGTGTACTAAGAACATCAGCCCGTATATTCGACCCTATTGGATTTCTTACTCCTTTTACAGTCCGAGTAAAGTGCCTGTTCCAAGAGATGTGGGAAAAGGGACTGAGTTGGGATGAACCATTACCTACTGACTTAGAAGAGAAGTGGGAGCAATGGTGTCTGGAGTTACCACTGTTACACCTGGTGTCTATTCCCAGGTGGTACCACACTGAGATTAACAAAGAGTCACACACTGTAAAGTTGCATGTCTACTGTGATGCAAGTGAAAAGGCTTACGGTGCCGTGGCATATCTTCAAGGACAAAACAACCAAGAAGAGACTATTAACAGTTTTGTGGCCTCCAAGTCACGAGTAGCACCATTAAAGAAAATGACATTACCTCGCTTGGAGCTCATGGGTGCACTTATTGGAGCAAGATTAGGACACAGCCTCCTTAAGCCATTGAACATGGAGAAAAACCAGCTCAACATGTGGACGGACTCTATGATCACGCTTCACTGGATCCGCAGCTCATCACGTCGATGGAAACCATTTGTGAGCAACAGAGTGGCAGAAATACAAGGGCTCACAAATCCAGAACTCTGGTCCCACTGTGCTGGCAAAATGAACCCTGCCGACCTTCTTACGCGGGGTTACCATGCTCGGAGCCTTATTAAGAGCCAGCTGTGGTGGAAGGGACCCACTTCACTGTCTACGGATGAGAAGGAACTGAACATTTGTAGTGACTATGTAGTGGATGAAGTGAATGCAGAGCTGAGGTCTGGGTATGAGACTGTTGTGCAGTTCACTGCCACTGAGCAAACTGAACCTCTGTTAAACTTAGAAAGGTACAGCAAGCTTAAGACCATGTTAAGAATCACTGCATGGGTAAAGCGGTTTGTTAATAACACAAGATCTTATCTGAAGGTTCAGGGAGAGATAAGTACAGAAGAACTTGGTGCAGCTGAAATGTACTGGATTAAGTCAACACAAGAGAGTTGTTTCAGTTCTGAAATATTGCAGTTAATGTCAAACAAAAATGTGAAGGTAGATTCTAAAATCAAAGATTTGAAACCATTCTTAGATGAAAATGGTCTAATAAGTGTTGGGGGAAGGCTGCAGAATTCAGATCTTAGTTTCAGAGAACAACACCCTTGGATACTACCGACAAATCACAAGTATTCTGAACTATTAGTTCAGTCATGTCACGAAAGAGTGATGCATTCTGGTGTAAGAGACACATTAACTCAAGTTAGAGAACAATATTGGATTTTGAGAGGCAGACAGCTTGTAAGAAACATTGTTTCAAAATGTTACATCTGCAAAAAACTAAAGGTTAAGGCAGCACAACAGATTACTGCTCCCTTACCTCGAGACAGAGTAACAGAATCACCTCCCTTTGAAGTTACTGGTGTAGATTTTGCTGGACCCTTATATGTTAAAACTAAGGACGGGTCTGTAAAATCATACATAGCACTGTTTACATGTGCAGTGACAAGAGCAGTACACTTAGAGTTGGTCTCAGATCAGACTACAGAGAATTTCTTATTGGCCTTAAAGAGATTCATTGCAAGACGAGGTCTTTGTAGGGTCATTTACTCTGACAATGCTAGAACATTCAAAAGGGCTGACAAGGATTTAAAGGAGTTATGGCAAAACATCTTAGGATCGACACTCACAGAGTTTTTCACTGACAAGGGAATCACGTGGAAGTTTATCGCTGAGCGAGCAGCTTGGTGGGGGGGATTCTGGGAAAGGCTTGTGAGATCTGTAAAAACATGCTTAAGAAAGGTACTGGGGAAAGCATCTTTGAGCTTTGAGGAGCTCACAACTGTTCTTACTGAAGTTGAGGCAGTGTTGAACTCCAGGCCTCTGTCCTATGTAACTAGTGATGCATTAGAACCCCAGCCACTTACCCCATCTCATTTCTTAGTTGGTAAACGCTTAACTTCCTTGCCACCAAAGATTATTCCATCACCTCACCTAAATCAGGTTCTCACTGCAAATCGCGAACAGCTAGGTAGAAGGTGGAAATACCAACAGAAACTTTTGATAGGCTTTTGCAAACGCTGGCGCAGAGATTATTTGATGGACTTAAAATCAGCCCACAGGGTGAACAGTCCTACTCCAACACTACTTAAAGTAGGAGATGTAGTTCTTTTGGGGGAGGACAATACACCCAGACAGACATGGAAAATGGGTAGAATTGTAGAGGTCTTCCCAGGCAGGGATGGTCTCATACGTTCATGCAATGTTCGTACTTCGACTGGTGGCTTGTTACGCAGGCCTATTCAGTTATTGTACCCTTTAGAAGTATCTTAAATGAAAGGTAAATCCTACACAGATGAACAGTTGTTCATCGGGTGGGAGGATGTTGTGACTTTTTTACACTTATGTTGTTCAGTATATTTGCATGATAAGTGACTGATTACAATTATATGTTAAGCATAATTTACATGATGATTATTATTATTATATTGAATATGATTGTATACAATTACAAAGGCGAAGTGAAATATATTTCAGTGTAAGACATGATTTATTTGAATAGAGGAAGTCTTTTATTTTGAAGAATGCTTAAGGATCTGTTACTGTTTAGTCACTATCTTGCTTTGTTGATTTTATTGCTTGGTTACGAGCAGTTTTTGTTGCTGTTGTTCTGTTTTTATCGGCTGAAGCCCTTTTTTTCCTCTTCAATAAATACTGAACAAAAGGGTTCAGTAAAGGAAATACGAGCCTCCGTCTTGTTTGAGAAGAAGCTTTACTCCGCTACAATAACCAATATAAAAAAATTAAGTATCTTGGGACTGCCATATTAAATGTTACTCAATAAGTAACAAACTTTTAAAATCTTTCTTTTTTTCAGGAGTCCAAACTGCTAGCTAGTTTGACATTAGCATTAGCGCTGTCGCTAACTCGACTAAAGCTCGATACAGACTTAAATTCTCGGTCCAACGCAGAAACTTTCTCAACCACAAGTCTAATGACGGTTCTCAGCTGTTGCTGACTTGATGAATTCATTACTAAAATTAACACATTAGCCTCACTGTTCTCCGCGGGAGACCGCTCGACGAAATGGGCTAACGGCTGATTGACACTTTATTTTAATTCTAATCAAAATGGGTCGGTGGTTAATGTCAAATTTCAACCATCTTTGAATATTACATTTAAAACCTAATGTGCTTGATTTAACTCAACAATAAGTTAAATGGCTACTACAACTGTAAGAATTCATGTTTTAGCTAGTTTCGCTTTAGCATTAGAACTGTCGTTAAGCTAGCTAAACCTGAACTCAAATTCTTGCCCCAATACAGAAACTTAAACTTAAAAAAAAGTCTTAAAACAATTTTATTGCCATATTCATCTGTAATAAAATCAACATAAACATAAAACACTCAGAACAAGACTGGAGGATAAGAGTAGCAGCTGATAGAACCGCTATCTTTAGTTGGGATTTGTTACTGAAACATAGTTATTACTGATATTCTTTTCTAAAAAGTAAAAAAAAAAAAAAAAAAAAAACTGTAGTAGTTAATATTTAATACCCTCTGCTTTTTACAGAGTGAGACTCAATGCTACCAGCTTTTTAATTAATACTTAAATTAACATGATAAAGATTAATTAGAGCTCTAGATTAATTGTTTCACCATAATTATTAAGTAATTTTTTAGCATTTGTCAAGTTAAATTGCCTCTTGGCTGCAGCTCTTTTATATTCTGTCAGGAAATTTAAATGACTAAGCCCAGACCTTAAGAAAACCTCACATATAGTGTATATGTAAAAAGGTAAACATGAGAATGTTTGTTCTCATGTTTACCTTTGAGAAGTTTGTTCTCAGAGGAACAAACTTCCAGGGTTCCAGGGTTTGTTCCTCTGAGAATCCACACAGAGTTTCAGCTTTGTTATCATTTCCCCCTCCCTCTTCTTTTTGAATTAAGATTAAAATGAGTTGTTTATTACAAAAATCGAAGCGTGTCTGAATTCGGCTGGGCGTTTTGTGCTCCATTTGGCTTTTTTTGGTTTTGATGTTCCACCCTGCAGCTTCCAGCTCTGTGCTGCGGCTCCCAGATAAATCAGGCTTTAGTCTGCTATTGAGAGCGCCTTGGGCCTCGGGGCGGGACCTGTCACTTTCAGTGTCGTGACCTTTCCTAGAAACTTTCCCCCAAGGAGCCTAAAATCTGCCCCATGCTGCCAACAGAGCAAGGCCACATATTTATTTATTTATTCACATACATTGGACACAAAGGATATTCTAATTGCTATTCTTTTTCTTTTCCCCCTGACCCACAGCGAGTAAACTGGAAAAACAGCAAAAAACAAAACAAAAATACGTAGATGTTTTGTTTTTGTCTGCTCTTTTGAAAATGGAAAAAGAAAGAAAGAAAAAAGAAGGGGCGCCTTTGTCATCTCTCAGTCTGAACTAAGTTGTTCTGCAGGCTGCCAGACAGAAAAATCGATACTCCCATTAACCCGTGACGTCGCTAATAAAGGACAGCTCCAGCATGTCCAGACAGGACGAGCCCCGGCCTCACGTCGCTCTCTGTGACAAGCTGTTTGTTTTTGTGATTAGCCCGATTCTAAAACGTCGTTTCAAAGTGTTGAGGAACGAAGTGTCGAACACAAAAGTCCCATCTGCTCCCTTCTTATGCGCGCGTGCATCTATAAGTCTGTGCGTCCGTCCGAGGCCGTGAGGGGTCGGCTGGACTGACCAGAGAGTGACTGTGCTGCGGCTGTATAATGTATGAGAGCGGGCTGCGTTTGTTTACTCTGCACTGCCACGCTCTGCAGGCTTTGTAGAGGTTAGACGCGTGTGTGGATGTGCGTAGGATTTTACACACATCCAGTTTCAGTCACTTATAGTCATGAAGAGACAAATGTGCACAACTTTCATTTCTATAGTTTGAGGCATTTCCTTTAATTTTCCATTTTTCTGCTCTTTTATATGATGTTAGAAAATTTGACGTACTTCTGAGGGAAGGTTTAAGTAATGCTATTACTTAATAAAGACCAGATACATCAAATATAACTTATACAGGGAGCATTTTCTTCAGCATAGCAGGATTTAGGTCTGAAAGTACTTTTTTTTTTTTTACCTACTTTAAAAACAAAAGTTTTGCTTGTTTGTGAATGAAACAAATGGGGTTTTACAGAAGGATAAAAGTTTAAAAAAAACAATTAAAAGAAACAAAAAAATTAAAGGCAAAACAGAAAAATTGATTAAAACAGAAAAAGTAAGTGAACACTAAAGATAAAAGGAAATGACAAAACAGCAAAACCAAAGAAAAACTAAATAAAACCTCTTAAAATGAAGACAGCAGAACTAAAACAGTCAGAAATAAAATACAACGAAAAAGCCAAAATACACGATAGAAAATAGAACATGAAAATAAATGAAAATAGTAAGAAAACATACAAATAAAACCCACAGGAAAATAATCTTTAATAAACGTGACGTTTGCCGTACATATTCCAAACGAGGTGAAATGTCTGCCTGAAAATTTTGTCACCTTTTAAAGTTAGAATTAAAAACTAAAGTTTTAAATACTTCATAACCCAAAGACAAATTACATAAGGTGATAATACAATAATATTAAAAAAGTTCTCATGATTTACATAGGCTTTACACCATAAAGCTTGCTGATTTTTTATTAGCTTGACCTGAAGGACGTAAGCCATTTTATCAAGCAGCATAAAAAAAAACAACAACTCTACAGATAAAGTTTAGACACTCAGTCAAATTAAGCTCCTAAATTATACTGCCAGATTAGTTATTAAAACAGGCTGGGATTGAGTTGAAAAGCACCTTTTAGCCTTAATGTAATATTAAGGCTAAATTCCAGCATCAAATTATTTTGGGGTTTTAAATGTTTTAAGAGAAAAGGTTACCGGCGTCTCCGCAGAGTCTTTCCAGGTTTTACACTCAGAGAACAAAACCAAATGTTGGAAAAATGAAGTTGTTTTAATCTGTGAGGAACTGAAACACCTGAGAGTTGAGGGATATTCACTGCTGGTGTGAGTGTGTGTGTGTGTGTGTGTGTGTGTGTGTGTGTGTGTGTGTGTGTGTGTGTGTGTGTGTGTGTGTGTGTGTGTGTGTGTGTGCGTGTTTCACTGTGTTACAGGTGCTGCCGGCAGCAGAGGCTGGTGCTGTTACAGGGCCACAGAAAGGAGCCATGTTGGTTTTAGCAAAAAAAAAGGGACATAAAAGTTTACCATCTGTTAAACTTCAAACTGTCCACACAAACACAGAGCATCCTGCACAGAGATCACTGAAGAGGAAAAAAAAAACCCGTAGAGAAACATGACGTGTGCTCTTCAGCATCTCCACCCTCCTCCTCCTCTTTATCTGCCGAGTTTGAGAAGAGGCTCGTCGCTGAGGCCTCCGATGGCACCTCGGAGCCAAATGAAGAAGAAAAAAGAGGCCAAAGTTGTTGCAAAAACTTCCCACATGAAATTGGCTTTCCTCCTGTGGCTGCCTCCTGGAGAAATCTCGCTCAAAAGTCAAAAATGTGGTCGATGTTTAATGAATGGCCCCCGCGAGTTTCGTGCAGGATGTGAGCAAGTTCTCTGCCGCTGCTAAACAACCAGCCGACATACTTTCCCCCTGTGGAGCACACAAACCCACCCACCCATCCCCCCCTCCCCCCCCCACACACACATGAACCCACAGGTCCCTCTGAAGGAGCAGGCAGAGCTGGCAGTTGCACATCTGCATTTCAAACACAGACTCTCTGGGATTCATTATTAATTAGCCTGCTGAGCCCTGGAGGACTGGTGATGCTGCCATCTCTCTCTCTCTTACACACACACACACACACACACACACACACACACACACACACACACGCAGAAAAACACACACAAAAAATACTCAGACACACACACACACACACACACACGCAGAAAAACACACACAAAAAATGCTCAGACACACACACACACACACACACACACACACACACACACGCACACCTCGTGACCCTTGTGCCCCCCTCTACACTTTAGAAAGTCCTCAGCTGAATACCGAACTGTGCAAGAGCGTTGTTTTCCCTCCCTCCCTCCCTCCAATCACGTCGCATCTTCCTAATGCCTGGTAAGGATGATGAATTACACCAGCAGCCTGCTTCTTAAGCCGCGTTATGTTCAATGTACAGCAGCAAGAGTCCACGGCGAGACGCGCCTCACGTCGGCGTCGCGAAACCTTCGGGTTTTCTGCCGTCTCGTCTCTTTGAAGCGGAATAAGTTGCGTTTTGTTTCGCCTCTAATTCGGGGCTGCGTCTCGGCGCGCACGCTCCCCCGGCCCCCGGTCACGCGTGAGGAGCGTCTCCGGGGGGGTCCGATGAGAGAGACATCAAAAAAAAAAAAAAAAAAGTTGGGGATGTAGGGGGAGGTGTGGGTGGAGAGGCTGGTTTATGAAAACAAACACGTCGCAGGGAAATAAAATAAGTCCGTGTTGCAGGTTTGCGGGGATTAGTATGCGGGGAGCATCAGATCCTGTCATACTTGTGACTGGATTGTGTGGTGACTGCTAAACACGGCAGAGGGACTTCATCCCATTGGCTCAAACTTGGGAAATGCGGCGTTTGTCTCTTTAAAACCCCCATACTTCACTGGGATTTACTGGGATTTTAACACAGGGAAATAATGCACGTTTTTCATAAATAGAAAAATGAAAAGTTTGTCTCACATTTGTATTCAGCTGCTCCTTGACTCAATACTTTGTAGATGTGCCTTTTGATGCAGTTGCAGGTTTGGGATGTGTTTTTGCACAGTGAAATTTCTTTGCCAAAAAAAAAAAAAAAAGAAAAAAAAAATTTGCCCAAGCTCAGTCAGACTGCCCTGAGAGCACCTGTTAACAGCAGGTTTTAAGGTCTTCCCAGTTAGATTAAGGTCTTGGCTTTGATTGGGCCGCTCTATTCTGTCAACACGCTCTGGTCTAAACCAATCCTTGCTAGCTCTGGGTTTATGTGTAGAGCTGCTGTTTTGCTGGAAGGTGAACCTCTGCTCAAGTCTTAAAGTCTCTCGCAGCCTGAATTTCTTAGAACTGCCACGTGTTTTGCATAATCCATCTTATCTCTGCATGCAGGCTAAAATAGTTAATATTTTTCTCGTTTAACCAGAGAACCGTCTTGCACTTGTTTTTCTTTCTCCTACAAATAGCTAACGGGACTTCTTATGGCATTCTGTCAATGGGGATGTATGATGTAAAATCTTCTTTTTTTGATCATGTTATAATGCTATTCCATCATCACAAACATCCCTGGAGTGTTGAATATTTCGTGCATTTCTGAGAAATCCTTGAATCATTCAGGATTCTCTGAAGCACCTTCCCCGTTCAGGCTCCTCCAGACTAGCGGCAGCAGCAATTAGCAAACGCCTGTTGAGACTGCGAGTTTGCTGGGTTCACTTCTACTTCTAAACGCTACTAAAAAAACCCGTTGCAAATGGCATAATGGAGAAACGTTGTTGCAATGACGCAGACTGTCAGAGCTTTTTAAAGAAACAGATCCAATTTCACAGCGATGAATTGCAAAAGTCAAATTGCGTTCAAGTCATGTTTGACATATGCAGCACTTATAACAACTGAAGGTGTCATAGTTACTGGATTGTGTTGTAAAACGGCACTATGTGCCTGGAACATTCATAACACTGTCCCTTTAAGAATGGTTTTTGTGCCATTAACGCCACAGTTGTGTAGTGCACAACTAATGGCTGTCAATTACAACATGTCCTCTCACCTGAGCAGTGTTTCCCTGCAGCTCCTCCAGTGTTGGTGGATGACAATATTTTGGTCGTCTTGCAGTTGTATTCTTTCCATTTTCATATCATCACCTTCCTAAAATCTGAAGTCACTTTTTGTCAAAAGTGTTTGTTTTTTTGCCTACATTATCTATTGGCAATAAAGAAGTGGTGTTTTTTTTGTGTGCGGCAAAACAACGACTTAGGCTATTGTTTTAGGAAGGTGACGATATCATGGATTGGGGATCAGATCGTCTACACACCACATATTTCAGATTCTTATTTGCAAAACAAAAAAGAAAACCATTCATGCCACAATTAAGAGCTTTTTTTTATGTTGGTTTGTCTTAGAATCCCAATAAATTCACAAAGGTTTATGGGTCTAGTTTGACACAATGTGAAAAAAAATAAAATAAAGGGGAATGAATACTTTTTCATAACCATCCATCCACAGGGGCAAAAAGGTGGGTATGCGCCATATCCGATACATAGGGGTGCTGGGATAGTGGGGGCGCCAAAACGAGATTCATTTGAATCTTGTCGTCTTATGACAGGGAGCAAAAGCAGAAAAACTCTTGGAGAGAGAAAACAAAAAAACGGGCGAGGGACAAAGATAAAGACGTAGTAGGGATGGAAAAACTTTCCAAAGTGGTTGACAGACTGTAGGTGAGTTATTTCAGTCTACCAAGAGGAGGCTCGTAAGTATTCAGGTTAGCTTAAGTTACCAGTAAAATGAAAGGTCACTGTTATCTTGTGCTGTAGCTGCAGGTGCTACAACGTGTCTGCATCCACCTTCAGGAAATACACGGCTGCGTCCCTGCATCCGCCAGCATCCACCCGTCTGCCAATGGAGTTACAGGTGGGCAGTGTGTGATCTCTCAGCACACTTCATCACCTCTTCGCCTGCTTCCCTCCGGGCCCCGGTGCGGCCCCAGTCAGGGTTAGAAGCTCTGGCAGCAATTTGAATGTAATTGCATAAGTGAGCGAGACACCGCCATCATCACCGTCTGCCTCCGAACTCTTTCATGTCGACTGGAAGCCGCTGCTCAGCCGTCACTTTCTATCTCCATTCAAGCTAACGCAGCTAACAGCGAAACACTCTCACACACCGCCGCCTCCTCGTGAGGACCAGCGCCTCTCGGACTGGCTGGATCGGATTCAGAGCGCTTCCTGGTTTTTGGAGCACTTCCTGGTTTTTGGGGACGGGACGGCGAGTGGTAGATCCGCTTCCCCACCACACAGCCCGGCCTTTGTTGGATGCAGAGGGAAGAATCTGGGCCGATCGCAAGAAATCTGCACAAATGTTGTTACAAGGTCTCGCTCCGAAAGGGAATTCTCATTCCCCTCTGCCTCCGCTTGGAACATTCCCCATCTTTCTTTCAAAGAGTTGTGCGTGTATGATTTTTGGTTTCGTACCAATTCCACCTGGAGTCTCGGAGCAAAGAATAACAAATACGGGAAACATTTCATCCAGAATAATATGTTTATCCAGAGACCTGTGGACTTTGGGAGGAATGGACCCCCTGTGATGTGGTCTGCTGCCAGTGTGTATGTGTGTGTGTGTGTGTGTGTGTGTGTGGGTTCCTGTGTGTTTGGGTTGGACGTGTGAGACGGGTGAAGAGACTCTCCACCCCCCGGGGCCAGGAACTCTAGGTACAGAGGAAGAGAGACCAACACACTCTCAGATTTCCAGAGTGTGTGTGTGTGCGTGTGTGTGTGTATGAACGCTGATATGTATCTGTGATACAGGATGTGACAAAAAGTGGGCAAACAGGCAGGGCACTAATGTGGTAAAAACTAGAAGTATCTCAGTTATGCTTCTTAAAACATTTTGTCTTAAAAACCTCCAGGACTTTCAGAGAGCAGCTGAACTGATGCTGAGATGAAATCACACAAAGCTGGACACAAATAACTCGTGTTCACATGGCAACCCCATCGTAAGCATTTAAAGTAGCATTTTATTTTATCATCCACAGTTTGTTGTTAGCCTGTCTGCTAATAGCATGACGACTTATGATGGACAAGATGTCTCCCTCAAACTTGATTTTTATTCGATTGTTGTTGTGTCTCTGATGTGAAAGATAACAACCTGAACTGAATTTACAGCAGATATGTTCTGAAAACAACAAATAAAATGTCTGTTTCCAAGCCTGATGTCTCTGATTTCCTTCAACAGAAATTAGTTTTATAGTCTAATTACTGGCTACAATAAAAAGCATGATTAAAAAGCACAGTAAATTTAAACGCAGACATGGTACTTTAATAACAAAGAAAGTACTGAGGAAGAGCTCAGTGTACTTTTCTTTTTTTTAAACTCGAGGAGGTAATTAAATGTGCACCTAATGATGCAGAGATAATGGTTAGTTGCTGTTGCTGCTCAGTGTTCACATTAGGGTTAATCAGGGACAAATCATTGAAATGTTCTGGCTCGGTACATTTTACTGATAATTCTGAACTGATAGCGTTATCTATATCCAATAATCATTATGGACCATGCAGGCTTACGTCAGGATGCATGTTTTTATATATAGTGCATGTAAGTCAATGATGAGCGACTAATGAGTGAATTGATCAGTTTCCTATTTGTTTGGGTTTATTTCTCAGAATCTGTGCAAAACGACAAAAGGTATTCACTGTATGCAAATCATTAGTGACTGTGGATCATTCTCAGTGGAAGAATGATCCACAGGTGATCAGACCAGGACAGTAAAGATGCTTTGGGAGGCACAGCAAATAAATAAATAAGAAATACTACTAATAATAATATTTAGTTATTTATTTTACATTCATAGCAAAGGTTAATCTGTGTGTCTTTCCATGATGTGAATGGAGGGGTGGGGGTTAGCTCAGCATTTTTAAAGAGGGGGCCACGGCCCCCCCTGGACTCATTTTGGGGACACCACTGCTCATTCTGTCTTTTCTGTGGAGGTTAAAGTAGCTGAGGAGTGTTAATAACTATGAACGCATACCTTTAATAATAATGTATCATAATAATAACAAAAATAAGAATAATATATTATTATAAGTTTATTTTTATTATTGTTTATTTTTCTAAAAATCTTCTATAAATAAATACACTTTGAGATAATACTAACAACTACCGTTATTAGTATTTTTTATTTCAGTAGTTAAATTTTCTTCTTCTTATTATTATTTTTTGTCATTCCACTACACGACGTTCATGAAGGTGTAGAGTTGGAATCTTTTCTGCACATCATTAGCTGTTGATTAGATCTTTTTTGGTTTGCTGGGGAACCAGAGCAGACACTCAGTGGTGACATCATGAGCAGCAGGGAGTCGCTGATTGGTCAGAGAAGCTCCTCTTACACAACCACATGTTGGAACCGTTGGACTCAGACAGCACCTGCACAAATACGGGTTCTCCAACACAGATTTCACAGCAATGACTCCAACACACTCTGCCGTTATGCTCATGTTTACAGAATGTGATGTCACTGATACACTCGTTCAGCTGTGCTTCCTCTCAGCTTGGATCTCAGTTGATAGCTGTTGCTGTTATCATGACATCTGATTGCTTTTTAAAAAAATACATGACAGCAAAATTACAGTTTGTTCCAGGAGAACCCTTCTTTTACTACATATTTTATTTACCTAGAGAAGTAGCTGAGAAGAGAGGCCCATGGAAACTCTGGAGGAGCTGCAGGAATCCATAGCTCAGGTGGGGAAAAGTCCTGAATCGCACCTCAGTCACATTTTCAAACCCAACAGGAGGAGAACAGCTGGTAAGCCGTAAGAAATCAGTTCACCGCCAGCCTGGGGGGAGACAGAAGAACAGGAGGGACAAGATCATAAGATCAAATATGAACTTTTTCATATTTTGAACGCACGTAGCATTCAAAATGCTACGTGCGGCACGTCACACTGAGCGCTCCATCGCCACAGTGAAACATGGCGTTGGCAGCATTATGCTTTGGAATGCTTAACTTAAAGGTTATTTTAATAAAATAACCTTTAAGCTTATAGCTCCACCCATGGGAAGATGGGTGGAGCTATAATGACGGGTCAATCCTAAATAAAAACCTGTTAAAAGGTGCAAAGGACAGAGAATGGGCCCAACAACAAATGGAACGGCTGAGAATGAAGCATGTCTACAGCATGTGCTTAGTCAAAGTCCTGACCTGAATACAGTTAAAAAAAAACTGTGGCAAGACTTCAAAATCTCTACTCGAAATGACTGAAGTTTAAGCTAGTTTGGAAAGACTAGTAGAAAAATACCTGCATAAATCTGCAAGTGTACATCCCACTTTAGTGAAGGTAGTTTTAAAGGGGCAATACTGCTTGTTTTCCAGTAACTAACTTAACTTCACTTGTTATAAAAATGGTGTATCAAATATGACTTTGAAGAAATTTTACTTCCTAATTGAACTTTTTGAATTTGGGCCTCTGTCTCTTTAAGAAGCTCCTGCTCTTCTCTGAAACTCCGCCTTCAGGAAGTCGTCACAACATGGCTCCTCTATTAACCCTTTAACAAAAACATTATAACATCATTTACAGCTCAAAAAAGTCGATTTCACATAATAAAAAGTATCGACTCAAGTTGGCTGAATACATTAGAATCAACACTTTTTAAATTCTATTTTCAAAGCATTTGTTCTTCGTCTTTATGTTTTAAAAGGATTTAGGAAATGTTAGTGTTAGAAGAGTTTCAGCTCAGTTTTGGGACGATTTTAATAAAATCAAAATCAGCTAGTTTTAATCCACCTCAACTCAAACTCAGGTCCTTCTTGAGCTCCAGATGTTTAAAAAGCTCTGTATTCACCAACGCTAACCTGCTACAGGAACTAATCCTGACCCAACATTAACAGAAACGTTTTATATTTCACACCTGGGGCAGGTTTTTATACTTCTCCTTACGGTTTCCTGTGTGTATGTTTGCATCTCTGAAGCGCTCTTTCTTTCGGCCCGTCGGGGGTTTGCTACCGGTGATGTCACTGCCTTCAATGATAATGCTAATGCGGCTAAAGGACGCAGCGGCAGAAGGAGAAATGATTTTGAAAAAACAAGAGCTTCCTCTGAGACAAAGTGACTGCTGCTATCTGTAACGTGACCAACAAGGAGTGCAGCAGGACTGAACCCCGCGCGCTCTGGCTTCCCCTCTCTCCGGCTCCGACTCGGTCTCCTTGGCTATGAAAGAAGGTCTTATTGAAGCTATGTCAGCTGTCTCAAGGGCATCCAGAACAAAGATGCTTTTCACCCCTCTGCATATCCTCATCTCAACGCTCACATCCTCACCTCTCTCTCTCTCTTGTCTCTCCTTCTCTGCCTGTTTATTCGAATTCCCACATCAGGCGCGCGTCTCGTCTGGCTTTTCTTTTTTATTTTCTTTCTTTTACTTCCTCTTTTTTTCCCCCCTCCTCGCTTTGGCCTTTTTGCTCTAGCTTTACGCGTCGGCCGCCGCAGAATAGCAAAAAAGCGAATCCTTCTGCGAGTTTTGAGCGCTTTAGACCAAAGGTGAGGGTGTATTTGTGATCAGCTTTGCCTCTGGTATGTGGAAGTGTGTGTGTATCTGAGAGTGCATGGCAGAGGGTGGGAGGCAGGAGGAGCGGGATGTAGGAAGGCAGCAGCAGCTGGTGGAGATACACAGTGTCAGGGAAGCTCGGGGAGACACACACACACACACACACAGAGAGAGAGAGAGAGAGAGAGAGAGAGAGAGAGAGAGAGAGAGAGAGAGAGAGAGAGAGAGAGAGAGAGAGAGAGAGGACAACAGAGGATGCCTCCTTGGCCGGCTGCGTGGAAGGGGGACAGTGGAGCATAACAAACAGGATCCACCTTTCTGCTTGGCTAATTTTCCCCATTAAAACAACCCAGCAGGAGCCTCAGCAGTCCACCAGCTGGAACAGAGGTTATTTTAGAGCCTGTCTTTCACCAGGGTGTGTGTGTGTGTGTGCGTGTGTGCGTGTGTGTGTCACTTGCGTCTATTTTGCCGTTTGAATCTGGAGTTAAGGGAAGCATAAAGATCCTCCACAGGAACGGTTTCAATACACTGATATTAATTTCCTTCTCTCCGGTGATGCATAAAGAAATAAAACCTCCACAGTTCCTCTCTGCGATTGTGTGTGTGTGTGTGTGTGTGTTTTATCCTGCTAGGCATCTCTATAATGTGTTCACCACTGATATTGATGTATGTGCCCACATTTGCCCAGTCATCTCTTTATGTGGCTAAAGTCATCAGCCCTCCTCTCATACATCTCAGTCAGATCCTAAACTAATCCCCAACCCTGCTACTCTGACAAGAAAATCCCCGATTTTAATGCATGCACACACGTCTCTTTCTCCGCCGCCGGCCACACACACACATCCTCAACACACACACACACACACACACACACACACACACACACACACACACACACACACACACACACACACACACACACACACACTCCTTGCTTGTCTGTGTTACCTGCTTCCTCCATAGTCTCTTTACCTTTCGGTAGAGCATGCCTTGCATACGTATCACAGTTTGGATGCCAAGAGCCTCCTCTGTGTTTGTGTTGTTTCTGGAAATCTATCCTGTTCTAATATTTTCTTTCTCCTTTGTTAATACAAGAGTTTGGCAGCACACAGTTTCTTTCTTTTTTTTTTTTTTTTTTTTTTGGTAAAGGCTGGAAGAAGACGCAAGTCAAATCTGCTGCAGATTCTATCAGAGAGGAGGAGATGTCCATGATTTAAGGACAAAATATTCAATAAAAACATTCCTTTCCACTTCCCCGTTATGAAACCATTTGTGGTATTGACTGGAGTTTCTAACAAATCTCACTTATTCTGTGGTTAATCATGCTCGCTTGTTATACGTCAGAGATGAATCGTCTGTTTTCATGGTTGCGAGTCAAAATATCTGTGTTACCAAAAAAGAACACCATGTGTTAAACCTGGCTGTATTTTGGGATTAATAACTGGGAAATGAAGGTTTTATGAATGTTATTTTACATAAATATACAACAGAAGAAAACAATTGATAGAGTCCAGCAGGAGCTAGCTGCTTAGCAGCTAATGCTAATGTAGCAGGACGAACAAAGCCCAATGATTGAGAACACCTGTTGCATCCAATTAACTGCCAGCAGGGGTAAAGTGAGAATAAAGAGAGGCTCTTTTTTCCATGTTTTCTGAAAACCTTCGAAATAGTTCAAGTACAGAAATCCTGACAAACCGATTCTCCTGTTGCTGCTGGGCGAGAAGGAGAGCTCTCCAGTTTAGATGGAGTAATTTGGGGTTGTCTCAGCTCCAGAGACATTATGCATGAAAAGTAGGTAAAATTTGCCCGGTCCTTCCTCCGCAGTTTACTATTCGCCACTCGCCTGAGGTATTAAATTTCATTTCTCCTCAAGGTCTGACAGCAAAGCTGCTGTAGCTCCGGTGTAAACCCGGCTGCTTTATTTCTCCAGGTTTGGTGCGTTTGTTCGCAATTTGCTTCCATTTTGGTTTTATTTGTTGTGGATTTGTTTTGTGTAACCCTACCTTCCCATTCCTGCGTTCAGGCTCAGAGCTGACTGTGCTGGACGGCCGTCAGGGGGACTAGAAATAAGCATAACATTGTAAAACCACGTCTCTCTCATTGGTTTACAAACTAGCTTACTGGTGCTGCACACATTTCATTGGGTGCTTTTAAAGAGCACAGCAGCAAATACACCATCTCTTTTGTTGCTACACTAAGTAAGCTAACACTTAGCTAGCTGGCACTGGAGACTTTAGGCCAGCGCTGGTTTTCAGAAAAGTGTTAACAGATTTAGATTCACATTTATTTGTGTCCCAAATGGGGAACTGATGTTACAGCAAGTATAAAACCTAAAAGACAAAGTGTCAAAGTTAAAAAACAAAAAACACAGCAGATGAACTAAGACTTCTCCCTCCAGTGCTTTAATCATATTTAATGTGCTGTGGACTGACTTTATATTTAAGCTAGCTAAAACAACTTGTCACAATAACAGTCTGAAGGGTGTCTTGTCTCTTCAAGCAGCTCCAAAGACATTATGCATGAGAAGTTTGGCTTCATTTCTATTTTTCTCTTAAAAATGCAACCAATAGGCATCTAACCCCTAGTTAAATGTAACCACTAGTTACATGCCTATTAACAAATAGTTAATAGGTTTTTGCTCTAATCACTCTGATTGGCTGCACTGTTTTTTGCTATTGTGGTTTGGCAGTCGAAGGTTTTCTGAACACTTAAAAAATATATATGACTTAACTGAAGCTTTTTATCAAATGGTTAATCAACAAACTCAGTTGGTTTGACACATGGACAGATTATTTAAAAAGCACAAGCTTCAAATTCCATAAAAAATTGTAGATTTTTATCTAACTTTTCACTTGGAAGAGATTGTTTCATTAAATGTAATCTCTGCAGCTGCTTTTAACTAAAACATAAGATTTTAAGATTGGTAGATTTTACAAGAGCTGTAACGAGTCCACTAAAAGAAAATATTCAAATCCTGTCAACTTTTCGTGGCAATATTTAAATGCTTGAAACTCAGATTTTTTAAATTTTAACAAACATCAGTGTTATTTCAGGGAAGAAGCTCTAACTCTGGTCATTTCTAATCCATGTAATATACACAACCTTTGATCTTTACCATTTGACTCAAATTTTTTTAAACATTTTGCAGATACTTCATAGATCTGCTTGGTGTTTCCTGAATGTGGTGCAGATGGTAATTAGACGGTTCATTTTAACTCATGATAAAAAATGACAGTCTCTCTTTTTTTTAGAAAGCCTAGGTTTGTTTTGTTGGAAATTGTCAATGCATTAAAGTGTTTGCTGCATTCCAAACATATATATAATTAGTTTCATTGTGCTGTCAATTTTCCCAATATTACATACATCCTTAAATTATATTAGGGACATAGCTACTGTATATTTCATTGAGAAAAAAAAAACAGCCTGAAGTCAAGATTTCATTTTTCCTCCTTTTTTCAGCAGGCATCTTGCAGATTTTATTTATTTATTTATTTTAAACAGCTCCGAGGCATTTTCTTGGTTCCAGATGGATTACTTTCACAGCCTGATAAAAAACTAGCAGTGGGAACATTGTAGTCTGCCAACAGATAACATTCAAGTAACATCCAGTAGAAACGTAGGAAACACTTTCAACAAATCGGCTCCATTTGAAAGGCTTGGAGAGACTTACGCCGCCCAGATCTCCCTCTGTCCTCCAGCTCTGGCAGAGGCGATTTGAATAAAAGAAAAAATAATAATCTACATAGGTCATGACCCTCCAGTCTGATGGGCTGGAGACGGAGCCCCACATCCAGCACTGAGCCAATGGGAAGGACATCAGAAGACGTCAAGCAAACGTCCTTCCTTTAACATATCCTTTACTAAAAGCCTAGAGATCCGAGATAAGCTTGCAGTTTTACTGAGATGTTCATCAAATATTCGTGTAAACAATGAACAAACACGGCTAGCTTTATTTAAATCAGAAAGACCCGATCACCTGATCCTGAGATTACCTGTCAGCATGATAAATTATTGGCTGAAAATTAATGGTTATCTCTGTGGAATCACCAGATGGCCTCTAAAGCGCAGAACGGCACAACAGCAACACATTACCTTTAATCTATTATAAGAAAAGAAAACAAGAGAAAAGCTGTCAAAAACTCAAAAACCTCGAGCATCTGCAGCAGGCTATGTGTAATATTTCTAATTTGGTGGTGTGGAACTTTATTTAGAGGAACCAGAGTAAAGAGGGACAGATTTATTGGTCCATAAAATGTTGCTTTGTTTTCCTTCTGCTCCTCTACGCACTCGCAGTTGTGACTTGACGTAAAAATAAGAATGAAATATTACCAAGAGGTTCATTTATTTCAAGTGAATCAGCTGACAGAAGCGTCCTGTCCTGGTCTGACGCTGACGAACTAAAGCATTTCTTCCTTTAAGGCTCGACAACTGTAATCCTTTACTATCAGGAAATGTTGTATCAACCCACCAGAACCTCTCAGGTCTTCTGGTTCTGGTTCTGCTCTGCATCCCCAGAATCAGAACCAAACGAGGAGAAGCAGCATTCAGCTTCTATGCGCCACAAAACTGGAACAAACTTCCAGAAAACTGCAAAACAGATGAAACACTGACTTCCTTTAAATCTCGACTAAAACCCACCAGTTCAGAGTTGTATTTGAAATGTAATCAATTACGAATTTAGTGATGGCTCTTGACTTTGATTGTTGATTCTATGTTGCATGACTTTGTGTTTTTGTTTGTTATGATGTAAAGCACTTTGAAATGCCTTGCTGCTGAAATGTGCTATGCAAATAAAATTTGATTGATTGATACCAGGAAATCCACATAATGTAGTTAAAACCGACTGTTGCTACGCGTTCGTCCAGGAAGAGGGAAACGTCGCAAGTCAGTGACTCCATGTTTTCTTAGAAACGTTTTAAACTAACTTGAACAATAAACAGTTTAATGCACTGCTTCTTTTTGTAAAATACTGAAACATTTGTTGTGAACTGGCCTCATAAACTGAACTAATTCTAATCATATATATTATCTACACACAGATTGATGATTTCAAGCCTTTCTTTCAGTTCAATATGCAGATTTTCTGCTTCAAGTGAAGGAAAACATAATTTAAAGATTATTGGAATTGAACAGAACTAATCACCTGCTAAAGCCTTGTTTTCTAAACGCTGATTTATTAAATGTGACTACATCAATGGTTTACATGTGATGTTTATGTTGGAAATCTCTGATCTAGGACTCAACTATTTTCTGTGAAGACTTAAGCTTTTTTTGTCATTTAATATTAGTATTTTTTCATGTAGATAAGTCATGTATTTTCTTTTTTTATGACAGGAGGATTTTCAGACAACAGCCTGTTTGTGAAGTTAAAATCTACATTTAATTTAAACACGGTTTTGCGTCGTTTTGCTAAATTAACGTCTCCTTAGATTTTAAATGAAATGTCTCCACTCAGGCAGGAAGAGAACGGTTTGTGCAAGACGCATTCCTCGTGTCAAAGTTTCATCTAACGTCACCAGGAAAGAGATTTAGTATTTATTTCTTCTGCCATCTGCCAGATATTTAAGTACCAGCAGCCATATTTGTGTGTTGTTATTGTGAATGTGTAATGCAGATTCTTGTATCCCCCGGTCTTATTTCCCAACAGGGCAAAAATGAGGATTTGATCTTTATTTTATCCGTCCAGGCGCTGAAATAAAAGCAGGAACTCTTGCTCCAGGGTATAAAACCACGTCTCAAAACTCAATTTGAGGAATCTTACAGGAATTTATCCACGTTTCTGCATTTCATCTGCTTCCTGCTGCGAACGTGACGAAGAATAAAACATGGAAAGATACTACTGGTAAGTTTAATGCTCATTTACCGTCTTTCTGGTAGCGATAAACCTTCTACTTGTATAACAATGTTTCATTTAAAACAAAATACTTCTTATTTTTACACTACTTGTTGCTTAAACTTGTTTGAGTTGAAAGCTAAAGTGTAAAAATGACCAGAGTTTTCTCCAGTTGAATGGAGCATAAAATAGAGTCACCCCCACCTGTTGCTGTTACTGCTTGTCAGCTGGCTGAAAGAGGAATGTTACTTTTCCACTGGATGAAAACAGACTAATTTGGTTGTTTGAAAATGCTTCCAGTCATTAGAAACACTCCATGATAGTAACCAAGCCTCTAGTTCAGGTAATGCTACCTGAACTACAGCAGGTTAGCAGCAGGCTGAAAACCTGACTCTCTTTTTGCACTTATGTAACTCCATAAAGAGCAGAAAAGTAAATATATTATGCAGAATAGGCTATACTTTAATGTTACTGGAAGATTGTTTCACTTTTTTTTCTGTGTTAATTTTGTAGATTTCCACATCATAAAATGTTTTACATTTTTAAAAGGTATAGTTTTTATTTTCACAAACAAAAATCTCTGTAGTGAACTTTGAGTTTTGAATTGAACCTAAATTATATTTAGGTTTAGCCTCTTCGATTCAGACTCAGACCGACTGCTGAGTCTCACTTGAAAACAACCACAGACACTCAAATGTCAGCCACAAAAACTAAATTATGTCTTCAAGATTTTTACAAATACCTGCATTTTTATATGTAACGCTATTGATTACTTGGTTTTTACACTGTTTCCTTTTAATTTCTGAATTTTATTGCATAATAACCCTGATAATAAAGCTACTCTATCACTCAAACTTTACATATAGAGCAGTTTTCATATGTCCAAGTGTAGCAGGAAAAGAAAAAGCTTTAGAGGTGAGAATGGAGAAACATAATAAAGTAATTAGACATATAAAACAAATAATGTCATTAAAACTGTGAAGAATTGAACTGAAAGCTGTGACAATTAGTAATGGATATTAAATACTACAAATATGCCTGTTTATGTCTAAGAAAATAAATCAAGTAAAACAATAAAGCAGTCTAGAACAATACATGCAAAACTTAAATTACTTAAAAACTTAAGTGACTTAAATATTGTCACTTAAGTTACAATATTATCAAATGTACATGTCAGCAATTGCAATTACTAGTAACAACTTTCACATCAATAAAATGATCCTAAATATAGTAAAATTAAAATAAAATAATGACGTACAGCAGACAATAAATAAGTTATAAATTTCAGCTAAAAGCCAGGTTAAGGAGTTTTTATGTCGCCTTGGTAATTAATTGTAACTCTGTTACATTCATTATTAGGACTTCCTGCACGTAAACAATCCCAGCTCAGTCACCTGCACAAACACGGCTGTTTGCGTTAGAAATATCTTAAAAGCGCATTACCGCTTTAATTCTGCCGCTTCTTCGGATTGCCATTATCACACTCGCTAAGTGAATGGACTGTCTGTATTTACCAGAGAACAGCAATCAGGTGCGGTTGACCTTGGTATGTGTGTGTGTGTGTGTGTACAAAAGGCAACACACACACACACACACACACAGGATGAAGCTGACAAATGGCGGTACAGCAGCTCACTTAGATGGTAAATGTGTGTTTAAACCAAGCAGAGTGACGCTTGCATGCGCAACACTTAGTGGCGGTCAATGATAAAAGATTGATTTCATCCTCTTTCTCTCACACTTTACAACACACACACACACACACACACACACACACACACACACATAGTGCAATATAAGTGATGCGATTCAACACACCTCTCGGCAGCCACTCTGCTTTCCATCCCGTCGCCTGAGCAGAATACTAATCACTGGATCACATTACTGAGAGCAGGGAGAGAGGTCTCTGCTACCACATAAAAAACGGGAAAGAAGAGGCACGGAACGGCGTGAGTTATATCAGATAACAGAAACATAAAGGTGTGCGTCACAGACTGCGGCCCGGCTCGCATCTGCGCAGCCTTCCTGTGAGCAGCATGCTGATACCGCGGCTCAGAGATGAGTCGGTTCTGCTCAGGTGGAAGCTGAACTGAACTGCTGGGTCGGAAAAAAACCCACTGGAAGTCGAGATGAGATCTGGAGCGCAAGGGAAAGTTTGGCGAAACCAAAAGAAAACGGAGCAGCAACCATGCGGATAAAATCATAATTAGCTTACCAAACAGCTAAAGCTGTCTTCTGAACACCGGTGGAAGGTCTAAGGATAACCGTGAAGGTTTTTGAGTCGTGGTTCCAACTTGGTGAGGTCGCAGCTACAGGGTTTTTCTTCACTGATAAACTGAGATTTCTTTCTCTAGCAGCTGAACATGTAACACTTTAAATCAAGTTAAACCAAGCTTCTAAACACGGTTTCCAATATATTGTTCATAAAGCTTAAACTCATTTTATTGAGAAGGCAGAGAAGAGAAACAGCAACACTTTCCCACTGCTCACAAGAAAGACAAATTCAGTCGTTTGGACACCGTTTGTGAAAGACACAGAGCTTTGACAGGGACGCTAAACAAGCCACACTCTTCACTTTTACTAGCTAATTCTGCTAATTCTAATTCTCCGTGAAACAGCCAACAACAGGCTAGCTACCTGAGCAGAGAGCCTGACTACTGAACCACCTAATATCTGCCTTTTATACTTGTGTTAGTCTTTAAAGAGTATTTATCAGAATCCAACCAAAAAAGTCACATATAGGTCACGTATGGGCAAAAAAAAAAAAAATTATTTGGGTGGTATTTTCCTGCTGTCTGAATGTAGCCCGTGTATCAAAGTTCAAATAAGAATTAAAGACATTTTACGGTGACTCTGGTTATTTTTATACATCAGTAGGAATAACTTGCTTTTCTGTTCTCAAATAACTCATTTTTGTGTAAAACAGTGACACTGTTTACCCGAGCCAATCAAACCGTACGAATGTGAAACTGACCCGTGTCTAACTCGACCCCTTCACCATCCCGTCTATGCATGTTAATTACAATGTGTGGACTTCGCCCAGATGTGATGTAATTTTTGCAGCGCCATGCAGTTTCATCATTTAATCTATTAAACCACAGCATGTTCTTATTTGGTGGGTATCATTTTAAAGTTTAACACATGACTGATTTTTAATTCATGCCATCTTCTTCGCCCAGTGAGGTCGGTGTCCAGTGCAAGGACGCTCCCAGTATATTCTGTGGGTAACACTACTTCCTGTGCAGGTCGGCCAGATTGAGAAGCCCTGAGTTTGGAATAATCTAGTTTTTCTTTTTCTTTATTTTTTTTCCCCTGTGCATTCAGACGCTGTAGGTGTTGGCAGATGTTATTGCTGTGGTTGTGCTGGGTGGTATTTGTTACATCAACACATGTCAGAAGCCGAGGTTTTCCAGTTAAACAATGCAGTGAAACAACACGGGAAATTTAATTCGCTTCTTGCTGTCAGATTCATCTGGTTCTAATATTGCGGCTAAAAAGAGCTGTGATAAGAAAAATGCGCACTCTAAAACTCTTCGTGAGCAGAGTTGCTCATTTTGTATATATATATATATATATATATATATATATATATATATATATATATTAGTGACATGCGGTCAGGGGAGGCAGGTGAGGCAGGGTGTGAAGATATAAAAATTATATTAATTATAATAGAACCAGAAAGGAGAACAGGAGGAGACTGATGTCTGGTTGATTTCTTTCAACGTTTCAATATTTTTTCATTATTTCCACACCATAAGGTTAATGGTTAGAAGACAATAAGAAAAGTGCTTGAGGAGAGGTTTAAAAATAAATTAGTGAAAATTTTTGCTACACAGTAAATAGAGTTGAGATGTATAATAATGTATGCATCTGAAAATTAAGTTAAATTCTCATTCTGTATGATAAAAACATACTTTTTATATTTAGTTCACATTCTGACACTGTACATTACTGAAGTGTCTGTTGTAAATACATGAATCCATGCAGGAACATCAGGCTGCAGAGAGTCAAAGGGAGGCAGAGACAGAAACACATATCCGTAGATATTTTAGTTAAATGTTTGCGGCTGAAAATGACAGGAGAAAAAAAACATTTAGTCTTTTTGCCTCTGTTTTTCATGAATCTTTGGTAAGTTACTGAATGCAGTGCTGGAAAGTGAGACTGAGTTAACAGTGAGGAGCTAAGGTGTCTGTGAGACGTGAAAAGTATAATTTTTGTTTATTTTGTAGATCAAACTGTTGCACTGATGTAGAGAGATGTTAAAGAAGAACAAAACTTGTTTTTTTAGATTTTATTTTTGTTGGTCAAACTGCTGTATTGAGTTTAAAACTGTTGTGTCTTATTTTATGAGCTGTTTTCTACTTTGGTTTAAGAAATAAGTAGAACCTGTTCAATTGCCAGTCAATTTATATCAATGCATTTTGACCAATAAGATACATCAGAATCTGGTCGGCTCTGTGCTACCAGAGTATTTAGCTTGCTAGTTGTGAGGCAAATGCTAAAGTGAGTCTTCATCCTGGAATGACAGTCATTATACTGCATAACTTTAATCTGATTATTGGATTGTAAATAGCAACGTGTTAGAATACTTGTTACTGAAACAAGGGTCAGATTAGAGTAACGCGTTACTGATGTGTTGATGGCATAATTGTTTGACATTTCTGCTCAAGCTATTTACTCATCTGTAAATAGCTTGAGCATCCCCCCCAATGACAGACTCGTTCCTACACCCTTGTAGATTTGCAAATCCAATTATAATTAAGTCGGTGCCTCACCAGCTATGAACCTCACTGCACGTCACTGGTATATATATTTTTATTTATTTAAAAATATTACGCTGAAACTGAAAAAATTGATACCTGAGAAATACTGTGAAAACTAAAGGGAAAAGTGAAAGCAAGGCAGAAAATAACAGCATATGTATTAAAATAGTTAATGCTTTACAAGAAACCTGCAGTAGGAAAATTGTTTTTGCACAAATTGGGGAATGTAGGAACTCATCGGAACATCAGAGTGGTTTGTAACAGCAGAATTACCGTATTTTCCGCACTATAAGGCGCACCTTCAATGAATGGCCTATTTTAAAACTTTTTTCATATATAAGGTGCACCACATTATAAGCACATAGAATAGACACTACAGTTAGGGTTGCGATTTGTTCCATGTATAGGGGCTGGTCCCTTGGTAACCCTAGTCGAAGCACCCCGGATGAATGTCTAAAGCCACTTTGTTGACATAAAGAATGTCAACAAAACAGTCCGACTCCGGTCAGCGAGGAGAGCCTTACGCGACTGGGCCGGGGCGTGGCCGGACGATGGTCACCCTTCTCCGTTCGCGCACAGCATATTCTCGGAGAACGTGGTGCTAAATGACCTGCAGACGACCTGATTATCAGGTTGGTAGGTAGATAGGTCAGTCAAACTTTATTAACAAACCAGCGTTCTGCATGCACCGCGCGCTTCTTCTTCTACGGGCAAAAATGAAGTCGGCGGCTGCTTACGGTAGTTGCTAGACCTGTCATGGCTCAATATTGGTCCATATATAAGGCGCACTGGATTATAAGGCGCACTGTCGGCTTTTGAAGAAATTTAAGGTTTTTAGGGCGGAAAATACGCTAACCTGTATTTTAAAAAAATGTGTAACCAAGCTATTTAAACAATGATTTTTGCAGAAATGCTAAAAGATATCAAAAAGTGTATTGATTTGGTAAAAGCCAAGTAACTTCTTTAAAATTGGTTTCTAGCCAAAGGAAGTTGTTAGTCTTCAAAATGCACCATACTCTTTCAAGAAAATTTTTAGAAAAAGTTAAATATATTAAGACGTGTGAAAGTTATAGAGCTGCAGGGTGACACGGGTTAACACTGTTGACCTATCTCAAAGCGGTTCTGTCCTGTTGTTCCTCTGTGTTGCCTGGTGATAAATTGCCAGGTTGTACCCCACTGCAGAGAGGCACCAGCCCTCATGGCCTAATAAAGATTTAAACAATGGATGGATGGGTGTATAAAAGTAATATGCAGCGGAGTTCATGTCGAGAAAGAGCTGAATGTTTTGGTATTTCCGTGGTTGAAACGGCACAGAAATTGAAGAGTGTTGAGGGAGTCGCAGCATAGCATAACCTGATATTAGATAATGTTATGATAGGGTTACTGCTGCAATATTTGAATGTCAGTTGCATTGAATCTATGTCAATGGCTTTTGTGTGTGGGCAATGAAAATGTGCAAGAGTATTTGTGCTTATAAACCTATGCAAATACCAGCAGGGCTGTAAACACTTAAGTTTGTTGGGAAGAGAGAAAGAACCTGTGATAACGCTCCTTCCTCCTAAAGAGGTACTTTAAGATCTGAATGCCCCTTTTGTCAAATTTTGCTTATGTTCATAATTGCCATCTTTAAATATAGCAAAACTGCTTTTCATCAAAGCACACTAGTCCTGTAACCTTGGTTCGATTGGGGGCCAAAATTGCAACATCTCTTACATCTCCAGCTGGTGCGGTTCGCTTTCACACTACACCATGTCAATCAAATCAAACCCTTTGAAAGCCCTGTTCCCCTCCTCAGCTTTGGTGGCGCTGCACCAAGAACCACTGAAGGAAACGACACAAAAACCTCAGAAGAAGAAACTTAGTGCAACATCCTTCTTCACAAAAAGTAAACAAAATTGAGTAGCATCATAGTTGTAGGATTTCTCTTTCGTCTTTGGCAAAAGACTAAGCCATTTCTCCTGAGCTAGACACATGCATTTGTTTTGTTTCTATTTACCCAGAATGCCCTGTGGTATAGTCCACTTCCTGCTTTTGGACTGGTCTCCCATCCACCTGCATTCAAACAGCACCAGAGTTCACTTCCACCGAACCAAAACCTAGGTTTTTAGGTGGACTAGGGTTCACATCAGAGTTCGATTGCACATTCCTATCTCCCCAAACGAATCTGGTGTAAACAGGGCTGATGTGAATGCATCCATAGAGGCAACTTGTGTTAGTTACATTTAGTCTCTCTCACTCTAGTGATTGTAAATACTTTGTCATGAGCAAAGTCTAAAATTAGAGCTCCTCTCTGAACTATCTCCATCAACATCAGTAGTTTCCACGGAGCATTGTCCTCTGTTCTCGGCTGTTCTGTATGAATATACAAATCCTCACTCTAAATCTCACACGTTCTCCCGCTTCTCGCCATCCCCCCGCACACCGCCAGCTCCTACCTCACCTCCCCCCCCAAACCCCATGCTGAAGCAATTATGTCCAGTGTGTGAGTCTTCACAAGCAGTGTGAGGGTGATTGATGATGCTGTCAGCGCAGGGAACATGTTTTAACGTCAGAATAATCTGCCTGCTAATATATTACATCCACTGGATAGGGTTCAATCATTACTAATAGCACTGCTAAGTTGGTGAGAGGGGGAGCACGTGCCTCAGAGGGTGTGTGCGCGCAAGTTTGCGTGCGTCTCATTAATCAGAGAAGAAGTGTAGGCAGAGAAATCTGGTAAGGCAAACTAATAAACAAGTAAGGAAGGGAGAAAGGTGTTTACCTCTTACATAATTACCCCCCTCGTATCCTACAGTCGGCGAATCAGCCGAGACGCCGCCATTGTGAGCGCAAGAGTCTTACCACCTCTCGGTATAATATCGTCTTATGATATGAAAGGGCTGGGGAAGAATGGAAGCACAATGGCATCAGACGCCTGAGAAAGAAGCAGCCTTTTGGTCTAATCCGCGCTGTCTAATCTCTCAAATTGCTGTGACGTTTGATGAAGGGGATCCAGTCGGGAGTGAGGAGAGAAACAGCCCTGGTTCCACTGATTTCTTCTTTTTTCCCCGTCTGTCTTATCCTTTCTTTTTTTAGTTCTTTGCTGATGTGTAGAGCAAAGATCCAGCTGTGCGCTCCCCTCCTCTCAACTCCTGAACAAATCCTTCTTTAAATACAAGCTTGCGTTGTTTACAGCAGCTCCCTGCCTCCAGACACCATCCGTTCGGTTGACATTGCCCTCTTATCTGCCATGAGTCCCTCCCTCCCCCTTGCTTTCTATTACCACAGTCAGGTAAAATATGCATGTAGCCGGACTTGTATGTACACAAGCATGTATATTTGAAAGAAGGAAAGGAAAGGGAATAAACAATGTGTGTGTGAGTGTGCATAGGGGGGAAATCTCTAGGGATAGGTGGTATATTCTGCTGGTGTCAGCTGGCTCCTGGCCTGCAGATTAATATATATGTGTGTGTGTGTGTGTGTGTGTGTGTACATGCAAACAAAAGGCACCCCTCACAAAACACCCCATAAACAGATTAGCTCATCTGCAGAGAAACAAAGGGTTAAGAGAGATTGGAAATTTCACAGAGAAGGGGTGGGTGTACATTTGGGTTGTGTTTGTGTGCCGCGCGGAGGGTGAGCGGGGGCCAGCGTGGCGGTGGAGCGTTGTGATCCTTCTCCCTAATACTGTGTGGAGAATCTCCTCGCCGGGCTCAGCTGCCAATTCTCTGCACTGTAACAGTCCCATTCTCATCCTCAGCCCCCGTGAAACAATGCAGCCATGCTTTTCTGAGCATCTCTCCACACAAAGAGCCGAGGCGCTGAGACAGACGCTCTGAGTGAACTGAGACACAGCGCCGGGACAATAGACTAAGAATGGTTTTGTCTGCCATTGTGCTGCGTGTTTGTGAGGACAAACAATAATAAATATATATATAAAAAGCACAACAGTTTTCTGAGGGATGAGCGACTTTTCGTGCTCCATTGTTGAAACTTTAAGAGGATGTGGAGTTTAGAGAAGACAGAGTTAGTTTTGTTGGTCACATCTGGACCAAAAATGGATCCTAAGCTCTATTTTTTTTTTTTTTTTTTTTACATGATTTATCCCCTAGGTGGCATCAATAGAGACCAAGGACTGTGGGAAGTTGAATGGTCACAAACAAATATAATAATGTATCCAACTGGTAGTTGTACTGTCTACTGGTGGCAATGAACGCTGAGACAATCTACCCCACCGGACCGCCTCCCTGGAACCCCGAGCCAATCACGACATCCGAAACAAGCCCTTTATCTACAGGGGCTTATTAAGCTAATTGAATTAGCATGTTGTGATTTCTGAACCCAAATACGATTAGCCTGTTATTACCGTGTTATCAGGGTCCCTTGTTACAGTAACAGCAGGTTGCTTTTGGCTGTTGCCTGGGCTCTTTTTCTCTCGCTCATCTCTGTGGGGTCTTTGACATATTTATAAACTCACTCCTGATTTATTAGCTATCTGGTGCATTTAGAAATAAGCCTATGATGTGACCTTAGTGAGGGAAAGTGTGTGGCAAACAAACCTATTCACATTTTGTCAAGTTACAACCACAAACTTTAATGTGCATTATTAGAGCTGCTTATGACAGAGCTGCATCAAGTAGACATAATTTTGAATTGATAGATGATGCTGCCTGGCTTACAACAGCGTTTTGCCAAAAACAAAAACCTTAAGTGTGGCAAGCATTTGTATTTGACCCTGCAGTCGGTACTTTTCAAAACCACTTTTTGTTGCATTTAAAGCTGCAAATCTTTCAGCGTATGTGTGAAAGCCCTCAAAAACAGGAATAATTCAATAAATGAGCCTCAAACACATTCTTTCCTCCGCCACAACGTGTTCTGATTGAGTTATTGTAATTTACATACATTCACAACGATGAAGCTTAAAACAACAGTATGGTTTTCTTACAAAACCATCATGGCACAAATATGACAGCAACAGATAACGCATACAAAATAAACAAATTTACTGCAAGTCTTCTATATTTTTCATTAATTAATTTCAGAACATAAATGCAACATTTCCAGTCTCGTATAAAAGCCCGTCTACAGCTGGAATACACATAATGCTACATTCACACATTGGTTAGCATCGTTTGCAGTGAGCTATCGGCTAACTGTGGCTAACAAGAAAGTATGTATATAGTCTGTAACTAAGCAAATTCACAAGCTTTTTAAGAGTTAGTAAACCAACTTACAACAGTACAGGTACTTTCATGTGTAAATTCTTACCTGAAAAGGGAAATAATTTGATAAATGAGCCACAGAGACGCTCTTTCCTCCGCTACAGCGTGTATCGAGGAAGTTCCGTGTTCTTTACTGTGGCTCACTACCGCTAGACTCCCCCAGCTGGTCGACTTTGGTTATTACATCAAAGTCAACAAACTGTTGGCAGGTTCAGCATTTAAAGCTGAACTGGGAAGCTGTTTTCTGAAAGAGTGCTGACAACGTCAGTGTGACTGAGCAAAAGACTGTCAACACTTCGGTAGATCAGGGATTTTCTGTGCAAAAGAAGCAACCTTTCAATTTTTCCCCCTGCGTTTTCCCCACAAACTTTTTTGTTCCTTACTCGTCACGGCATGGCTTGTTGAATTGTCGCATGGCTGTGGACATGGTAAAGGCAGCAACTCTGAAACTTTCCCTTTAGAGTTCTGTGATGCACATCATGAAGCAAGGTGTGGTTTTGCCTCAAATGCAGAGATGAAAAGGTGGAGCTGTGCTTCGGTTACACCAGTGGCTGAGACTGATTAGAGTAGCTGCAGGGCATTATTAGTCAGTCTCCTTCTACTTAGCAGGACTGTGCTGAAGCCCCAGACAGTGAGAGCAAAACAAGGCGATGATGGCTGCCAGTTGGCCTCTTTTGTTTCCCAAAAATACCTTTTGTGTTGATATTTTTCCCCAGCAGGTATCAGAACATACATTGGTGTTTTGGGAATTAAAGTAAATAATGGCAAAGCATGCCACTGTTGCATACTGTTAAAGAAAAAAAAATATATAAAAATGGCAAACAGTGTACTATGTCCTTTAAAAAATAAAAAAGGTTAAGGCACATAGAGTAATGGAGGACCAACTTTCACATCCCCCTTCCCACACACACTTGGGGTGTATTCTTTATTTTCTGGGCTATTCCATCAGAAAGCAGTGCATAATTGCAAGATAGTGGAAAAAGGATATATAGCTTTAAACTTTTCAATAAAGTGGAGTTTTTTGGATTCAGGTTGTGTGTAACCAGTCTCATTTGAAACATACACAAGTCAGAACATGTCTACCTGTCCTTACATGTATAAATAACTTAACATGGCCATTTTAATAGAATTTTTAAAGAACCCAACATAAGGGGGAAAAAAAAGTTGTTGGAACTTTTCAAAGCTAAAAACCCAAGGAACAAATCTGATAACCCATAATCTAAGGAAACTTCAAGTGTCATCCTTGCAATAATTGCCTTAGTGGCCATGTTAAATTAAAAGGACATTCTACCTGCAAATTCAAAGATGTCTACATTAGTACCAACATCCTATCCTCTGAAAGGATGTTTAACAATTAGACCAGTCCAATTGAAAGTTTTAAGAGTTAGCTCATTTATAGGTATTCAAGTCATTAAACTTAACTTTAATGGCTAGTTTTAGAGAACAAGTTACTTTTAGATTTTGAAGGCAATTCCCCTTCAAGAACCACACAAAATGACTTTGTACTTTAGTTTTGAAGACTTTATTGAATAATTTAAGTCATCTGCCAGGACCAGTCATCTGAAAAGAAACAAGGGTTAAGCCAAACAGTTTGCCATCTGCGATTGGGACTTGTGATCCATCTTTACCAGTTGCAGAATCACGTCCTCATCTGGTTAGACCTTCTACTGGCCATTTCCAGGGTTCTGGGGCATTTGTGGAGCATCAGAGCCATGTTTGTTCTGATAGTGGCTGGTCTGTAGTAGTCTGTGCCCTTCTCATGGTTTCTGCTGAAGGTCGTGTAGGTGCCAGGAGGGTACAGACCATACAGAAGCCTGTAGTCAAAGTAAGGGTAGGGATAAGAGTATGGATGGGGGTAGGATGAAGAGTAACCCCACAAGCCACCCACACCAAGACTTGGTGTTGCAACAAGTGGAAGACTTTGGCCAGGCCCGTTATGGCCAGCTGGATAACCAAACTCCGCCATCTGCTGCTGGTAGCTCCCGAGTTCAGCTTCCTTCACAACATTGGAGGTTTCTCCAGATTGAAGGGTCATTAAAGGGGGTCCTGGTGGTGGAGGAGGAGGCAGAAGGGCACTGGAACCCTGGGGTTGTGCATTTGATGCTTGAGGAGCAATTGTCCACCTTGCTTCTGAATGTTGTGGAAATATGAAGCAGGTCACATTCAATTCAGCCACAGATTAGTTGAACCAAGTTTGAGACTTGTTACCTGGGAGGGAAGACTGACCAGCTGCAGCCTGTGTAGAGCCGGCAGCAGAACCTGGTATGTAGGAAGCACCACTATAGTAGCCTACTGGAACAGAACCTGCAGCAGGCATAGTGCTCACACCGACAAACACAGGCCGCACAAACTGAGGCTGTTGCATGGAAACACCTGCAGGGTCACTGGAGCCAGAACCTGCTCTGCGAGAAGCAACATTCCCCTCTGCAGTGGTGCCACCGCTCCTCTTGTGTGGAGATTGCAAACCTGGGCCCAAGAGACATTTTACAGTTAGATTTAGTCACTTTGTGCAAAGGAAAATCTGTATTAAATACCTTTCACAGAGAATCCACGAACATCCAGAATCAGCCAGAGGAAGAGGGACACCCTGGAAACACAAGAAAATGTCAACAATCCAGATTTAAAAAGCCAACCTGGAGCTGGAGCTGGAGAAACATAAGCACACAGCATACCCCAGGAGGACCTGAGAAGTCATCATGGTGAAGAGCAGCAGTGAAACTGTGACAGCATGAGGGTTTAAATCTGTCAGCAGGAGCCAGCCCTGACCAATCAGTCTAATGAGCTAACGACACACAGCTGGTGAAGAATCACTTCAACAAAAGAAGATGAAACATTAGAGTTTAGCTTTCACAGTTTACCTCTAACTGTGCACTGCAGTATTTTGAACTTAGAGAAGTGTGATGTGTAAGTTTTGTGTTAACAGTTTGTGGTGCTGCTCTCTTGTTTCTTGGTCCGCTGTGACTTTCTGGACATGTTTGATGATTTTCCACTTCCATGTTGGAATTGTGCTGCACAAAAATGCCAGACAGACATTATCAGCTTAATTTGATGTTGTGTAATGAAAAATTTAAAATATTCTAACATCTTGACCAACTTACTTCTCCTCCAAACTTGCACATATAAATACAGATGTTCTCAACATGTGTTGTGGGTATTTTTCTTCCAAATTTTGATACCATTAATTTTTAGTGCACATAGAGATATCACATTCAAAAGTTATTTTTTGGCAAGCTGAAAAGCACAGCTGTATTAACTACATTTGGAGCACTTGGCCATGTTTCAAGGTGACATAAAGGTCAGTATCAACATTTTCTTCCTGCCATTTGAAACAGAAACATAAAGAATAATTACCATTTTAATTGATTGAAGTGTACAGCTTCGAAATTACACATTTCGTCATTAGAATCTTCACAGTTTTATTGTTGAAATAAACAGAAGGATTACTTTTGAACACAAGATTTCCTTGCCACACTTAAAATCCAAAATAAAGAATAGAAAACCAGGTAAAATCTGAAAAAACAGGAAGAAGGACCTAAAAATTAAAGAGTTGCAGTAACAGAACACTTTTAGAAAGACTTGATGGACAGAGATTATGCATAAAGTCGTATGAAACACATGAAAGTTGCTATAAATGTATAGTTTATGGATTGAAAAGAAACAGAGCGCTCCTTGTTCACCAGCTGGCCAAAGAGTGACCGGCTTAAAATGGAGACGCGAGCATTTGGGCCGAGTGGGTGGACGGCGGTACCTCAGTGCACGGATGAAGAGGAGTCTATGTAGCTTCCACATGCGTGCGGCGCGGTCATACGGCGCTCTGAACCCTCCTCCTCCCACACTTTGCAGAAGCGGAGGCCTCTGAGAGAGCAGCTTGGGAAGTCAGATGGTCTCCCTGAGCCTGTGATTAATATACTGGAGCTGCTCTCTACCACCTCCACACCACACTGTCCTCACCTCCAATTAGCATGCTAATGAACCTGCATATGTGTGACCATGTGCATAGAAATGTGTGTGTGGGTGTGTGTGCGTGTGTTGTTTCACCTGAGGGCTATATCCAACTGTGCAGCATAAACAGAAATAGGCTGGCATTCAAAAAAGAAAAAAAAATAGCAGGCTGTTGCTTGGCGAACAGAGCTGTGTGTTTGTGTGTGTGTGTGTGTGTGTGTGCGCGCGTGTGTGTGTGAGAGAGAGTAGAGTTTGCTACTGGTATTATAACACAGGGAACATGAATGTTTTCTCTTGGCATAATCACCACAATGACTGTTTGTATGTGGACATGGGTCGCCACATATTGGGTGAAACGTGTCCTCAGTGTTTACTATAAACAAGGGCAGATACAAAGATGCTGAAAACAAATTAAGTGAAATAATTTTACAGGCATTCTTAAAGCTACAGCCCTGTTTATTTTGTCAAGAAAGTTCGGTTTATTTGGAGGCGTGGCTGAGTAATTGAATTCTGATGCGGAACCGCCTGTTTTGGTTCGGCTGACGTGAACTCTGGAGAGGTTCGAATGCAAACGGATGGGAGAGACCGCCCCCAAAGCAGGAAGTGGACTACAGCGCAGGGCATTGTGGGTAAATACAACCAAAACAAACACATGTGTAACGCGAGCGGGAGAAATGGCTCGAGGTCTTTTGCCAAAGACCTAAAAGAAATCCTACAGTGGCTAAAATCTGACGCTCCTCCATTTTTACTTACATTTTGTGAAGAAGGAAGTTGCGCTCATGTCTTCTTCTGAGGCTTTTGTGTCGTTTCCTTTATTTGTTCTTGGTGCAGCGCCACCACAGGTAAGGAGAGGGAAAACAGGTCTTCTTCTGAAGTTTTTGTGTCGTTTCCTTAAGTAGTAATTTGGTGGCTCCTTAACAGGTTTATTTTTTCAGAAGTTTGATTGATAGGTGCTACATGTATATAATTGAGCTGCCTAGCTAGTGACTTTTAGCCAAAGAAAATATCATTTTTTTAATTTATTTGTGTTATCATCAGTCTAGCAGTTCAAATGCAGGGTAAAAGGCTCAAAAATAAATATGACATTGTGGCTATGATGACCGCAGTTCAGCTTCTGACTGAAACATGCTGCTTGAATCACTATCACTGTGTGACTAAGCATCATGATGAGTAATACCTTTTTAATAGCCTGGATGAATCCACTGAGTACATTAATTTTCCATACTTTTCGATATTTTCCACTCTGAAAATGTTTTTTTTAAACATACTCAAAGTGAGTAAAAACAAGCTCTTCTCACATCAAAACAACCAAACCGAGGTTGATTTGATTCGTCTTCTATTACATGACAAAAGCTTAAATCTCAGGGGGAACAATTAGAACAAGCAGTTTGAGCTACGATACACTAAACAAACACAATTAATTAAACAAGCACACCTTTTTATGTATATATATATATATATATATATATATATATATATATATATATATATATATATATATATATATATATATATATATATATATATATATATATATATGTATATGTATTTCCTCCTCAGGATCTTAATTATTAGTTAAAACAACAAACTTCGCTTGCAATCTCACAAAGCCCCTGAATTCACTAATCAGGACCAAAATAAAAGAAAGAGCACATGAAAGAGACCCGCTTTGCTTTGATACGTACATACAAGACGCTGACCGCGGGATTATGCGCCGCTGATAAGGTAATTAACAGACTATGATAGTGTAATTAAGCAACCTCGGAGAAGAAAGGCTGCAGGAGTGGCGTGAGGGCGATGCTGCTCATCAAAAGCCATGGCGCCGCTTTAAAGGCACACCGTTTGGTCCGGTGCCTCTGCACGGGAAGCGACGCGGGCCCGTGAAGAATTAGCTGACAAACACCAAATAACTTCATTGTTATGGAAATAAAAGCGCCTTTTTTTTTTTTGTAAAAAGGCAAAAATCATATCGCAGAAACAACGTGGCTTGTTAGTCTCTCTCTCTTTCTCTCTCTCTCTCCATATATCAGCGTACGGCCTCAACAGATTTCACCCTATAAATGGCGCCAGCTTGAATTCACTTAGGTGTTTACCTTGCATCGCTTTATTGAGAATGCATCTTCGTAGGGCTCGCCTCGCCGAGTGCACTTCCTCCAGTGCTCCCCTCGCCTCACTTCCTCCCCCCCTCTGTGAGCACTGAACCAGCACAAATTCTGTTTTATTCTATTTATTTGTTTATTTACTCTTATCTCTTTTCCATTTCAGAGGCTTGCTATCAGAGACCTGCAAACCTCAGAAGCCGAGTGGCACGGGGAGCCGGGGCTTTCTGCGTTTTTTTTTTTTGTGTGTGTGCGTACGTCTGTGCGCTCCAGGATGAAATTAAAATACAAATAGAAAAGGAAACAGAGGAATCATCACTTTTTGTTATCGTCCGCCGTGCGCTTTTTTTTTCTTTGCACTTCCCTCTGTTCACAAACTCCTCCTGGGCGCCGAAACAGAAAACGCTCAAAATGAACTCACTTCGCGACTCACAGGATATCTTTTAAGTAATATTATAAACAGTTGGGGGGAGGGGGAGGAGATTTACTGCAAAAGTCAGTGGAAGTCATTTTAGACGCCGTGCTTACGGTCAGGACGGTCACAGGACGGTGTGACATTATTCAGCTGAGTCAGAGCTGGAGAAACGTCAAGGCGGAGAGTCATTTGTCCCCCAGAGAAGCGACTTGTAATGAAACTGTTTTAAAATTGCGTGAAACTACACATAAAAACTCTGTCCTGCCTTCTTGGAGTAGAAACGGAGTGATACGCAAGGCCTGATGAAACTATCCGCACCCCTTTTTCACATTTTCTCACAATAAAATTACAGACTTTAACGTATTCTCGTAGGCTTTTTATAGCTAGGCTTGAAGTTGTGTCGTCCATTTCTAGATGATTGTTCAAAAAGTTTTCCTTGTTCTGTGTTCTTCTGTCTTTCTACTGAGTTTTGCTCATTACCGTTTTCTACCTGAATGCTACACACACCTGAGTGAAGCTGGCCTCCCCACCGTCTTCAAATCAGACAAAAATGGTGTCAAACGTTAGTGCTACATTTGTGCTGCAATCTTTGTTTGTTTGTGCCGCTGTTATTTTAAAGATACTAAGAAATGTTTCCAGAGGTCATGAAAGGTCAACCAGCCCCCCCGCTCCGCATTCTTCAAATCAGACAAATACAATGTCAATGAACTCAATTACATTTGTGCAGCAAAAATTTTTGTTTGTGCTGCTTTGGTTTTGAAGATATTGATGAAAATTTAAAGGTCGAAAGGTCAACCAGCCGCCTCTCCCCACACTTTTACAAAATCAAAATGACCTTTAAATTTTCGTTAACATCTTCAAAGCCAAAGCAGCACAAATATTATAATTTTTTTTTTTTTTGCTGCACAAACCAGTAAAAATGTTTGACACCATTTTTGTCTGATTTGAAGATGGTGGAGAGGAGGCAGCTTCACTCAGCTGCTCCAGCGCTGAGGGTGAGCATGAACCCTTTCTAAACAATATTTCAGTAGAACATGTTGAAGATTGAGCTTGTAAGGTAATAATACTTTTGGAAGGTTTTGTAAAAAAAAAAACTTTCTATGAACGCAGATGAGACGTGTTTATTTTTGTCAATGAACTCATATGGAAAAGGATTCAAACTGTGCAGTAATAAACCATCAGTCACTGCCTGATTAACTTGACCGTCCTCACTGATCGTCCTTCGGTGTGTGTGTGCGTGTGTGTGAGTGTGTGTGAGTCCGGTCCACTCAGGAGGAGAGCGCGAGCGATCTCACCCAGAATCTGAGGCGCCGCTTTTGATCTTGCCCAAGCCAAACAGGGAGAGAGACGCTCGCCCCTCACAGAGAGGATTAAATATCCCTGAGTCGGGACATCGCAGCTCTCTCTCACCGCACTCCTTCCCCTCCTTCCATCCCTCCTTCCTCCTCTCCCTTCCTCCCACTCTGGTTATCACTGAGTCTCCAGAGAGGCTGGAGGGGAAAGGGAGCGCTCCAGAGGATGAGAAGAGGAGAAAAGAAAGTAAAAGTGAGGCTTTTGGGGTTTTTAAAGCGAGGAGGACTTGAACTGTGTTACCCACGCAAAGTCACTGTTTGGACGGATCACGGTTCTGTCTTCTTCTTGTGTGTGTGTGTGAGTGAGTTCAGAGAGGTATTGTCGAGGTCACAGAGGAATGACTGGGATCCCGCTTGAAGCAGGATTTACTTAAGAGTTAGTAGGTTGTCAGAGAGGAGAGGATTTGTTTAAGAGAGGAGGGATGTGGAAAGAGGCAGATGAAAGAGTGCAGGAGGTCCGAGTTGTTGTGCTAACCCCCAGACTCTCAGAGGTGCCCCCTTTTTTCACTTCCAACTCACACAAAACTCTGGGAAACGCTTTTATAAAAAAAAAAAAAACAAGAAAAAATCCTCTGTGACCACATGATAGTTTCCTTTGATCTGTGAGAAAAAAAAGGTTTTTTTTGTTGTTTTTTTTTTACACTGCAAGACTTTTTTTTTTTTTTTTTCCTCCCTCCACTTTTTCATTTGTCACCGTTTAGGTGTCTGGGTTAGAATATTCTGGCAAGTCGCCACAAGCAGTGAGTCAGCGATGAAAGATCTCCTTTCAGCCAGAGAGTAAGGCTTTTCAGAACGCCGCAGAGAGAACTGGAGCTCTTTAGCGAGGAACCAGCTGTTTGCTTTATGAGACAGGTGCAGGTTGAAGCCTGGAAGTAACGCAGAAAAAAACAAAAAATAAAAGAAAAACACTACAGGGAGAAACTAAACAGGTCCCAGATGAAAATGAGATATCATGTCTTTACCTGTGCGAATGAAAGTGAAATGCAAATTAGTTCAGATGAAGAATATCTCGACTATATGCAGCTTTTGTCAGATTGAAATTTGTTGTTTAATGTTCTTATGATGGTCTTCTGTCTTTAAAAAATACTATTGGCCTTGAAACACTTTAATTATTGTTCAACAGATAGCTTTAACACATAAAATAGCCATTCAACTAGTTTTATGGAAAGAGTCTACGGAAGAGGATTAGGGCCAAAAAAACAAACAAACAAAAAAGGAATTAATGTTCTGTCTTGTACAAAAATCACATAAATCCATCTTGTTGCTCCAGAAAGTTAAAGTCAGAAATGTTGGGGGGCTGAAGGGGTTTCCAGTGGCACCAATATTCTTCCATAAGTGGCAGTATTAGATGCACTGTAACAAAAAAAGTCTCTAATTTACGGTAAAATACTGGAATTTTACAGAATTTTACCATATACCATATAAATACGAATTCTACCAAATTTATATATGTAAATTCTAACAACCACAGCTCCTGGTATCTTACCATAAATTTTTCAGATTTTTTTCTGGCAGCCATTTTGACCAATTCTGTATATATTATCCAAAAATGAGTCAGCGTTTTTTTTGTTTGTTTGTTTTTTGTTTTGAATGTTGTTTAACACAGAAAACACTGAAAATGTTCAAGAAAAGAAAAGATATACTTGCACCCTCTAAGCGTTGTTCAGTCATTCTTAATGCGACTTGAGATTTAAGAAAATTAACATGGAGGCCAGAAGGTTTCGGGAACAATTACTTTATCATATTTCCTGAAGTTATTTTTGCTTGATGAGCTGAATAATTAAAATTTTACAAAAGAGAATAAACAGAAGAAATCTCGGAAAGTGTAAATACTTTTTTCACAGCTTTGTAAAACTCTGATTTCTTAGTAGAAATAGACTGAACTTGGATGTAACTTTTTTTTTACCTCCTTGACTACCAATGTTCTTGTTTTGAAGTAAAAAAAACAACAATCCCTTTCTCATGGATTGTTAAATCATATTTTTATTTGAACTAAACTCATGTACAAAACTGTCTCTTTTTTACATGATTACAAAACAAGAATGATTGTAAAACATGATTTTTGCCACAAATAACAAATGCTAACCCACCTGACCCATCTCTTGGAGGTCCAATGAAATTTATTTAAAAATGTTATGAGCCTGTCTTAATTTTTATAACCAATTATTATACAACATACATACAAAATAAATTATGTAAAGATTAAAGTAGACAGACAAGCAAAAGAAGATGTCAGGACAGATCGTAGTTACATTACAGTCACATAGCAAGTATGCTATTTGCTAATTTCCTAAACATTAATAAAACAAGTTGTTAAAGTAATTACAAGTAAAACTTCACAAAAAAAGGTAAATGCTTTCAGAATTGCACTCCAACGTTTAGCGGTTTGGACAAGATGACGACGGGACGTAAAGAGGCCGTTGCCTGACTGTCGTCTTTCTGCCTGAGTGTCGTTCGCTGTCAGCTGGACGTCTTCCCAGTTCATCGTCTTCGCCTCTCCTCGTTACAAGCTTGTTATTGTTAACTCATCAGCAGGGTCAAACTCTGGAAACACACATTACAACACAGTCAAAGGATCACGTTACACAATTTGAATAAATACAAGGCAATTTGTCATTGTCATGTCAGAGCCGGCCCGTTTCTCTGTCTGCTTCGGCCCGCGCTCTCATCCTCCTCCTCCTCCTCCTCCTCTTCTTCCTCCTGCGTCCCGGCCCAGCAGCAGGAAGCGGTAATGGTGATTGTATTAACCTCTTGTAGAAAACGCTGACCTTTGCTGCTGTTCAGCAGAAGGTAATGGTGGAGCAACACTAACCCAGACATCATGTGTGTTTGCGCTCAGCCGAGGCTCATCGCTTCTGGAGGGTTTTATCTCCAACAACATCGACGGATAACTCGCTATTTTTAATTATTGACAGCGATGTTATATATGTATATAACAGCCACACATTTAAAGTAAATCTGATTATGTCAACAGTTGTAGGGGAGCGCTTTTGTTCTTCACCCCAAATTTCTTGTGGCGTCCCTCAAGGGTCCGTTTTGGTTCCTGCTTTGTTTTCATTGACTGCGCCACCATTCATTAAAGTATTCATGTTTCCTGATGACATGTGATGAGATGAATTTCTCAGTCCCACTGCAGCTTCTCCTTTAACTGTCTACAACATATTAAAGACCAGTTAATGTAGATATACGTACAGTGTCTATATTTGTTTAAACTCAGCGAAAACCAAACTGAACTGATCATATTTAGAAATCCCACCTCTTTGTGTTAGTAAGCTGACACCCTGCGCCCTCTTACTTTTCGTTGTTCTAATGTCGGAGAAGTTTCGTTTAATTAGAGAAGTAAGTGAGCGCAGCTGTCACTTTCATCAGCCACGTCAGAGTTTGACCCAAAGCAACATATTATTATTCTAATTCTTTCAAAAAGACCCTCAGAAAACTTATTCATGCCTTCATCACCTCTTGATTGCACTACTGTAATTTACCATCTCTCCACTGCAGTTTTAACGTTTTCTGGAAGACATAATGAAATCTCTCCAGCTTGAGCAATTTCTATTTTTGCATTGATTTTAATATTCTTTTACTTGTTTTGACATATTTAAATAGCTTGGCAATACTGTTAACTAATATAAACCCCTGAAGGTTTGCAGAGATCATCCCAGGCTGTATAATCTTACATAAAAACTCACATTTTCAAACTGGATTTTAATTTTTCAGTTTTGATGCCTTCAAATCTTTATTTTATTATTATTTTTTATTACTTTTGTTTCTGGCTCATCTTTGGTCAGTTTCAACACATTTCATGTTGAATTTGATTCTCATCCTCTTTTGTTTTTAACTAACTTTTCAAGGCTTCTGTCCGACCCGGTTATGAAAACGTGCTGCAGAAGTTAAATGGGAATGAAATTGAGCCGTTGTAGGGAAAGGAAACGTTGCACCTAAAAAGAACATTTTGAGCTACAATGATGGAAGCTTAAAAACAGATTTTAATTAATCTCCATTCAGCTCAAATCGGCTGGACAGGTCTGAAATAGTTTTGAGGTATGTTCCACAGAACCTGGTCATGGAGCAGCTACATTCTATCAGTGCGATATCAGTGAGGATTTTTGATTCTTTAAAATTAAACAGCTGAAGAAACAGCTCCAAGAAATATAACACGCTTTTTTTTTGTTTTTCTTTTTTTACAATTTACACATATTTCTGGATAAAATTCAAGCAAGATTAAGTCAGAGGTTTTTTTCATGGCCAACTGGGAAGTTTTCAGTCTGAATGTTGATATTTTTCCATCTGGAAAATACACTTGTAACTCTACTCTGCTCATTCGATCAGATTCAGGCCAAAAGTGTTTAGGAAAAATGCACAAAAGCAAAAACAGCTGGGTTTATAAATCAAACAACTTTGTGTTATTTTTGTTAATCCAGACCAAACAGACTGACTCAACCCCGGGTTTATTTATTTCAACACTGTAGGATTATTGATTTGTTCCAGTTTGTGGAGAAATTAGCCTAACGTCACAGATTTGGCTAAAAGAACAACTTTTATTATATTTAAATATATTTGGGTTTCATTAAGTCATTTTCCTATTTAGATTAATTGTGCATTAAAAACAGTCATGACAAGACTCTGATTGTCAAACAAGTGGATAAAAACATTTACAATACCCGATAACACTAATGCCAATTAGCTGCTGAACTCCTCTAGTTCAGTGATTTAAACACCAAAATAAAAATAATTGTTAAATTTGACCAAAACACAAAATAGTTAGCAGGAACAACATCAAGGAAACTAAAAATAGAAACAAATAAAGCTTTTTAACTGACCTATAGCCAATTCTTTAGTGAATTTGCAAATGTTAGCTAGCTAGCTAGCACTAGCTTTCGCTAACTGTTTAGCAGCTAAACAGCTAATTGCTATCCTTAGTGAACAGACTCGTTCTCATGTGAACAAAAGTTAATAACACAACCTCCAGATGTCGTCATCTTTATGCAGCAGCATTTCTTACACTCATTTCATGTTGTGAAATATTTTCAATAAAGTCTAATCAGCTTGTCCCAGAGTTCAAAATGGCGGACTGTGAAGAACATGAGGCTCGTTTATTTTCAAAGCAAATTAGTTTTTCAGTTAAAACTACCCGGTCTGTGTCCCAGTATGGACCCATTCGGGTTAACACAATAACCCAGTCGGTTGTTTGCATGGATGTGCCGTAACTTTCTTCAGCTGAATAGAAAATAAACTGAATTCACAGACGAAGAGCCAGCACACAGGTTCAGCTTTTTCAGCTGTAGTGAAATATTTGTCTTGTTTTTCTTTTGTTTGTCATGTAAAGCACATTGAATTGCTCTGTTAATGAAATATTCTTCACAAATAAACTTGCCTTGCCTTGTTTATTTGTACGTTATCTAAGATCTAAATAAGTCACAAACTAATCAGTTCCATATTATTCCATATTTTCTTCACTTATTTTATTTTATTTTTTCAAATTTTTCTATTAGACACCAAAGCAGAAATGAACGCCCATTTAGATGAATTCGTTGAATTACGTAAGCTTATCTTTATCATGGAGTTCAACATGAAATCAAATCGATCTTGTTTTGAAGATTGACCCAAAAAATATGGAGCTGAAGGTATCTAATCAGTTACAGAAAACAGAAGTAATGAAGTTTATTAGTGCGAAATACTGCACTTTTTAAAATCATGACACCACTTAGTCAATTGGCACAGACTCTAACACAGCTGATAAAAAACTAAAACATCTCCTGGTTTTCTCCGTGCTGACCTCTGGACTATTGACACAATGGAAGCCGACCCATAAGGAGACACGGCCAACATGGATGACAAACCCAACGCGCCGCCATGATGCTACAGCGTGAGTCACGAGGAGCTGAGGTCAGAGGTCGGAAGACATTAGAAGAGAAAGGAAGCAGCTGCTCACAGCGGCGTCAGGGAGAGCGAACGCCACATACGTTTGGTACGGAGATATGAGGAGAGAAGGCTTTCTTTTTCTTTAAGGAGAGTGGAAAACATTTGTTAATTAAGTTTTCGATATGACTTCTCAGGCTGCACGTTTTAATTAATCTGTAGCCGTGTAATTGCTCTCTTAAAAAAATCCTCACTTCAGTAAGGTTAGAGGTAAAACCGCGGGCTTCGGCTAGTGACAAAGGTGGGAATTATTTCACAAACAAGTGTATACTTTTCAATTCTTATTTGTTTTACCGTATACATACGAGAGAGAGAGAGAGAGAGTAAAAGTCACATCTTGTTCAAAGTGATCAGAAATGAACTTAAATTTAAAAATGTGTAACATCCAATGGTCTTATTGGACTTTTCTATTGTTTGATTTACAGATTATCATAATTGCATTTGGGCCTTTTTTTTAATTCACAGTCGACGTTAAAGATTTGTTATTTGATGCAGTACCTACTAACAGAAAAATTACTCGTGGTCATGATTTAATATGAAAACCACAACCAGCCACATTTCATCCACCAAACAAGAATCTGAACTGTGATCAGTGAAAACAGGGTGTGAAATAAAACCTTAGGAAAATAACATGCAGTTTGTTTAAATTAAACATGTTTTTGAATGTTTATCTGAAAGGTTTAGCAGAATACTTTGCTGTCCAGATAAGAAAACTGACTGGTGACAGATGGAGATACAAAATGGTTTGTTGAAGAGAAGGAAAATGACCAAGCATGGATACGGATCGAGGTATGATCTGCTGAAAGGGGCTGTAACTGGATAACACGGTAAAATCTGTATTTATAGAAAATTCTGGTAACTACAGCTGCTGGTATTTTACCGTAAATTAGAAATTTGTTTATTGTTGTTTTTTACAGTGCACAGTTAAAGTTCGTTGGCCACCTGTTGACCACTGGGATGATCTGATCATCTTTCATTCTAGTAGAAAATACAAGGCAAAAGATTTTAGTTCAGCGATTTAGCTGTAAATTCATTTCAAATTCTTCAGAAATTCCACATATCATGCAAAGTGTTTTTCCTTCTCGTTTGACTGGATATTCTCCCGTATTCTCTCCATCCGTCTCCTCCGAGTGAATCCTTATCGGTGCTTCAGGGACTGACTGACATTCACACGGCTGCTAATGACACCACAGGATGTTTCCCTCTCTGCTCTCCGCTCTCGCCTCGCTCTGCCTATCTGTTTCTGTTTCTCATTTGTGCTACTTTTTCCCCCCTTGTTCTCGCTTCCTGGGCAATTAGACAGAAGGAGAAGTCCCTGTTGGTTCGTGGTGGTAATCAAACATCTTTTTCTTGTCCATTTAACATTGGGATTAATTTCCTACAAGGTTAATTAAAGAGGCCCATCAGATAGAAATGATTACTGCAAAGGTTACTGTAGCACCGCTGGCTGCTCGGCGTCTGAACGTGAGGAACCAGTAGATTTAACGGGGCCGGCCGAGCTGACACACAGAAAGTAAAGGATGCTGGTTTAGTTGATGTGCGTGTGCATTCCTTCATAGAAGCATTTTAATTCACTATCAACCTCGAGAAATTGTTCTGTTATTTATTTTTATTTTATTTTGTCTTTTGCTGTGACTTTTCATTTATTTTGTTAGTTGAGATGAATATGCTGACTGTTTATGCTTAACTATTGACTTTCATATGTTAATTTAAAATAAGATTTTGATTACTAATGTGAACCAAACCAAACTGCTCCTATGTCTTATGGACTTATTAACAATTAAATCAACTAAAGTGAAGCCCGCGCTGCGTTTAAGCATTATTATGTATTCTGTTGTGACCACATGGATGAACTCTTGAAGTAATTTTGGTTGGTTAGCCACTCCTGGGAATGGCCGCCAGTGTTCCTGTTTCTTTAAACTGGGACCGGAAGTGCTGTTGTTTGATTTTTATTTTTTTTTTAGCTTATTTCACATCGTAAGTTCTGGTTCTGCTTAACTTATTTCTTGACTACAGTTCTGGCAGTAATCAGGCCTGGGTGCGGCTTCAGAAAGCCACTTGGCGATTAGCTACATTCATAGTTAGCTACATTCACCCAGAAGCATGTTAGTTTGAAGACACGATGGAGGACGGAGCCTGAACCTCTCAAAATCTGTAACAAGAACACCACACACATTTTGATGGCTGATTTTCTGAGCTTTCTGCAATGGTCACAGGACTCTGGGTTAGAAAGGTTAGCATATATTCATTCTGTCATGGTTTTAAGCTTGCTAGTCCAGGTTAAAGCCTCTCAAAACCATGCTAACACAGGTTAGCAAGATTAGAGACATACTCTATGTGTACGTTAGACCTGTTCCAGTTTTTGGGTGTGTTATACATTTAATAATGTTTCAAATTTTGTAAAACTTTGAATATTTTCCCCTTTTCTAGTTAGCTTAGCATAGCTAGCTAAAGAAAGAGTGCTTTTTTTTGCTTATCTGCTGATTAACTTGAATTGTTAGGTGTTTAACCTAACAATTGGACTGCCAGACTTTTTTTTTTAAAGGTTTCTGTGGCACTGGTGACTTTTATCAGTAGATGGACAGAAAGACGGGCAGAGAGAGAAGTGGAAGACATGCAGCATGGTCAGGAATCAAACATCTACCACTGAAACATGTGACGCCCATAGAGAAAAACTATATAAACTTTTCAATAGTTTTACTTCTAAACAGACATGGTCTGTTGCTAATGTCTTTGTTAGCTATTTAAGCTAACCAGTAAGAAAGGCTCTTTCTATTCCACTCTTTAATAATGGTTAAAACTGAACAGCACGGAGCTCATGATGAGAAAATAAAATGTGTCGTTTCTATTTTTTCCCCATCTCTTTAGCAGCAGTAAGTAGTCCAGGTTTCTCTGTGACATGAAATACATTGCATGAATTGGAGAGAAACTCCCGCTCTTTTGTGTTTCTTTAAAGCTGGAGTGAATTTCTCTGTTTTCCTTTCTCTGACAGCTTTCGCTCACGTGTGTCAATTCTTTCCCCCAGACTTTTTTTGATCGCAGATTATAATTAAGAAATAATTTCGACAGCCACGGAGGTGTGAAAGATCCGCATCTAAATGTTAATTTCGCTCACAAAGTGTGTGAACCTGCGCAGATGTTAACGCCGGCTCCGCGTTGGCTTCTTTTTTGTTTGTGCACTTCGGTGTTTTCCCGGCTCACATGTGTTCTTACCCTCGGCTCTGTTAGCAGCCCGTCGGATCTGTCAACTTGGGGAAAATTTCCATTTTGCAGCTAACTCTGCAGCCTTTTGATGGGTACGTCTTGCCTACTTTTATCTCTCGGTGCGTCTGCAAACTAATTAATATTTTTTTCTCTCCCTCTCGCTTGCTCTCCTTCAGGCAAATATTTGTTTCCTCAGAAGTGAGCGTGGGCAAACCTTCCTCACAGCTCCATATGCTGCCAGCTGCCAATCAAGTGGCCCAGAACCCTGAAACTAATCGCACAGCCCCCCTCCCTCTCTGCTCTGCCTCTCCTCTTCCTGTCGTTCAGCAGGAATCAGGGAGTGTGTGTGTGTGTGTGTGTGTGTGTGTGTGTGTGTGTGTGTGTGTGTGTGTGTGTGTTTATATATGAATCAGTAAAGCTGAAATAACGACGGATGAGTCAAAGTTAAAGGAATATGTTCTGTCAGTTCACTCCAAACCGTCTGTGTGTCGATTTTACCGAATAATTGTATTATTTTTTATTAATACTAGTATCAAAGGAACTGAATTGATTTGAATATGTTTGGGAGCTTCATCAGTGTTTTTGTCTGCAGTATGCTTCTAATTGTCTTTTGCACAGTCCATCAATGTTTCATACCAACATTTATAAGACAAATAAAGACATATTGCTATTCACTCCCCAGTTAACTCTTTCCACATTTTCTTTGGCTTTAGGACCAAAAACATATGTGTGTTTTATGTGTTTTTCACAAGTTAAATCAACACAAAGTACAGCTGTTTTGTGTGTTTTGAAAATGTATGCAAATAAAAATCTGAATAGTGTGGTGTGCCTTTTTTTTTATTCAGCCCTTCCGAGTCAAGACTTTACAGAATCCCATTTATGCAGGAGTCGCAGACTCACATCTTTGTTTCTACTGACTTGAACCTGGAAAAAAAGATAATCTTAATCTCAGTCAGAGTTCATGAAGAACATCTGTAAAAAGAAAAGCAAAGCAAAAAGAAATTAAAGCTCCGCGGAGCCTCAAGCGGCCCTCGCAGCTAGCGCTGCTCCGGCCTATAGCCACCGCGGGGGTACCAGCACCGCCACCCGCCCGCCACCGCCGACGCTCGCGCGCCCTCATCCACGCTATCCGCTTTTACGGCTTCGGCAGAGCTCCCTGGCGATGAACCAAAAATCTGGAGCATATCGGGCCATGTAGAGAGGAGATACAGCTGTTTGATTAACCTAGGGGGCGCAGTGGAGTCAAATCACAATTAAACTCTATTGGGCTCCTCAGAGGTTCACAAGTGTCACTCATACAATGTCTAGTGCAAATCGGATGATGCGTTTGTGAATACGAGACGAACGTATGCATATTACGAGGGACAGCCATTTTGCCACGCCCCCACGGGTCAGTAGAGTACATCATCAATGAGTTCATCATCAATAAGTTCATCATCATTTCATTTTATGTCAGTCAGGACAGGATGAAACCCATAAGAATTAGAGAGAAAAAGTAAGACATACAGTAGAAAAAACAGGTCACTTCCTGTCGGAAGTGGGCGGGGCAAGGGTGATGTCATCAATCGACCACATAACTGTGATGAGGGCTTATCTATAATGAGACATAGAAAGTCTGATGCAGCTCTGACCTGGCATTTGGAAGTTATTTCACATTCATGTTTCATGGTGTATAGTCAAAGTTTGGGACTTAGCCACGCCCCCACGGGTCAGTAGAGTTCATCATGGGAGAGTTCATCATCATGTCATTTCATGTCAGCCTGCACAGGATGAAACCCATATGACTTAGAGAGTAAAAGTAAGACATACAATAGAAAAAACAGGTGACTTCCTGTCGGAAGTGGGCGGGGTTAAGGTGATGTCATCAACTGACCATCTCAATGTGATGAGGGGTGGTCTGTAGTCAGATATAGGAAGTCTGATGCAGCTGTGACCTTCTATGTGGAAGTTATTGCATCTTGATGTTTCATGGCGAATAGTCAAAGTTTGGGACTTAGCCACGCCCACATGCTTTGACATAGAAAAATTCCTACGATAACTTTTCATCTTTAATGTCTCAAGTCTCTGCTGACTGAGTTTGAAGTCTCTATCTCAAAAGCTGCAGGAGGAGATAGATCAGATGCGATGTCTATGAAAAAGAGGAAATGGCTGATTTTGATCCAAAATGGCCGACTTCCTGTTGGGTTTGCACCATGGCTCCAAGAGACTTTTTTGTAGGTCCTGACATGATACACATGTGTACCAAGTTTCATAATTCTAGGTTAAAGCATGGCTTGGGGCTGATCATTTAAAAATTTCTAGGGGGCGCTGTAGAGAAATTAGGCCACGCCCATCAACGACTGTTATGGATTCCTGTTCGGGGATGGATAAGGATGCATCCTAGTGAGTTTGGTGCAGCTGGGCTGAACGATGTGGAATCTAGAGCCAAACGTATGGCGGCGGCGTTACCTCTGCTTCGCCGCGGTCCCACGGCCACGCCCTCTACAGAAGACTCTTGGCGCTTTAAAGCAAGTGACACTAACATGTTATCTGTCATCCAACACAGAATCATGTTGATTAGGTGCAGTGAGCCAGAAAGGCAGCTTTCCATGGAATAAAAAGCACTTCCTGTTCTGAGGGGGCGGGGCTTAGATGACGTCAGACTATGACAACATAGGATCGTCAGGCATCCCACCAGGATCAGTCATGTCAAGTTTGGTGCAGCTGGCCTCAAAATTGTGGAATCCACAGCCAAACGTAAGGACACGGCGTTTAGGGTCACTTCGCCACGCCGCCACTCCCACCTGCTGGATTCAAATGAGCTTGGCTTGGAATCCTCAACACACCAACATGTTTTCTGTCTGTGGACACAGTTTCACCTCGATTAGATCAAAGGGGTCAGATAGCGACCGTTCAGCGTAAAAAATGACACTTCCTGTTCTCAGGGGGCGTGGCCTAAGTGACGTCATCATTTGACCGTTGGGTATTGTAGAGCATCCCATGATGATCAATCACTGAAAGTTTGGTGCTTCTATGAGTTTTTTTCAAAGAGTTATAACAGTTTGATGTTTCATGGCGAATCGGTGACCTTTGACCCCCGGAAAGACCCCTTCAGCAAGCCCGAAAACGCAAACCTACGATAACTTTGGATCGGCCATGCCTTATGAACGATCTGACCGAGTTTGAAGCCGATCGATCGAAATCCCTAGGACAAGTTCGATCAAATGCGAACCCTGCAAACGCCCAAAATCGGGTCAAAATCGGAACTTTAATCCAAAATGGCCGACAATCTGTGATACTTGCACTATGACATTAATTGTAAATTCAGAGTGTCTTGGGGAGCTCTACAAGTGTACCAAGTTTCAAGTCTCTACGATAAAGTAAGTGAATAGGAAAGGGTCTTTTGAAAGTTGCTAGGTGGCGCCCTTGAGCCGTTTCTTGTGCGATTTTTCTGGGGACCTTAAAATACGTAAATTTTACACGGGCTCTATGCCCCCGCCAAGTTTGGTGAGTTTTTGAATATGAGAAAGCCCCCAAAAAGCCAATTCTTTTGGCACAATAAAAATAATAATAATTAAAGCTCCGCGGAGCCTCAAGCGGCCCTCGCAGCCAAGCGCCGCTCAAGCCTATAGCCACCGCGGATGTTCCAGCACCGCCTCCCGCCGGCCACCGCCGACGCTCGCGCGCCGTCCTCCACGCGATCCGCTTCGATGCCTTCGGCAGCGTTCCCTGGCCATGCACCCCCAATCTGGAGCAGATTGGGCCATGTGGCAAGGAGATACAGCTGTTTGATTAACCTAGGGGGCGCAGTGGAGTGAAATTGCAATTAAACTCTATTGGGCTCCTTAGAGGTTAACAAGTGTCACTCATAAAAAGTCTGGTGCAAATCGGATGATGCGTCTGTGAATAAGAGACGATCGTATGCATATGGCGAGGGACAGCCATTTTGTCACGCCCCCACGGGTCAGCAGGCCTTTACAGAGTTCATCATCATCTCATTTTATGTCAGTCTGCACAGGGTTGGAATCCATGACACACCAACATGTTTTAGAGTGTAAAAGTAAGACATACAGTAGAAAAAACAGGTCACTTCCTGTCGGAAGTGGGCGGGGCAAGGGTGATGTCATCAATCGACCACATAACTGTGATGAGGGCTTATCTATAATGAGACATAGAAAGTCTGATGCAGCTGTGACCTGGCATTTGGAAGTTATTTCACATTCATGTTTCATGCTGTATAGTCAAAGTTTGGGACTTAGCCACGCCCCCACGGGTCAGTCGAGTTCATCATGGGAGAGTTCATCATCATTTCATTTCATGTCAGTCTGCACAGGATGAAACCCATAAGAATTAGAGAGTAAAAGTAAGACATACAATTGAAGAAAGAGGTTACTTCCTGTCGGAAGTGGGCGGGGCTAGGGTGATGTCATCAATCGACCACCTAACTATGATGAAGGCTGGTCTATAATGAGACATAGAAAGTCTGATGCAGCTGTGACCTGGCATTTGGAAGTTATTTCACATTCATGTTTCATGCTGTATAGTCAAAGTTTGGGACTTAGCCACGCCCCCACGGGTCAGTCGAGTTCATCATGGGAGAGTTCATCATCATATCATGTCATGTCAGCCTACACCGGATGAAACCCATATGACTTAGAGAGTAAAAGTAAGACATACAATAGAAAAAACAGGTGACTTCCTGTCGGAAGTGGGCGGGGTTAAGGTGATGTCATCAACTGACCATCTCAATGTGATGAGGGGTGGTCTGTAGTCAGATATAGGAAGTCTGATGCAGCTGTGACCTTCTATGTGGAAGTTATTGCATGTTGATGTTTCATGGCGAATAGTCAAAGTTTGGGACTTAGCCACGCCCACATGCTTTGACATAGAAAAATTCCTACGATAACTTTTCATCTTTAATGTCTCAAGTCTCTGCTGACTGAGTTTGAAGTCTCTATCTCAAAAGCTGCAGGAGGAGATAGATCAGATGCGATGTCTATGAAAAAGAGGAAATGGCTGATTTTGATCCAAAATGGCCGACTTCCTGTTGGGTTTGCACCATGGCTCCAAGAGACTTTTTTGTAGGTCCTGACATGATACACATGTGTACCAAGTTTCATAATTCTAGGTTAAAGCATGGCTTGGGGCTGATCATTTAAAAATTTCTAGGGGGCGCTGTAGAGAAATTAGGCCACGCCCATCAACGACTGTTATGGATTCCTGTTCGGGGATGGATAAGGATGCATCCTAGTGAGTTTGGTGCAGCTGGGCTGAACGATGTGGAATCTAGAGCCAAACGTATGGCGGCGGCGTTACCTCTGCTTCGCCGCGGTCCCACGGCCACGCCCTCTACAGAAGACTCTTGGCGCTTTAAAGCAAGTGAGACTAACATGTTATCTGTCATCCAACACAGAATCATGTTGATTAGGTGCAGTGAGCCAGAAAGGCAGCTTTCCATGGAAAAAAAAGCACTTCCTGTTCTGAGGGGGCGGGGCTTAGATGACGTCAGACTATGACAACATAGGATCGTAGGGGACCCTACCAGGATCACTCATGTCAAGTTTGGTGCAGCTGGCCTCAAAATTGTGGAATCCACAGCCAAACGTAAGGACACGGCGTTTAGGGTCACTTCGCCACGCCGCCACGCCCACCTGCTGGATTCAAATGAGCTTGGCTTGGAATCCTCAACACACCAACATGTTTTCTGTCTGTGGACACAGTTTCACCTCGATTAGGTCAAAGGGGTCAGATAGCGACCGTTCAGCGTAAAAAATGACACTTCCTGTTCTCAGGGGGCGTGGCCTAAGTGACGTCATCATTTGACCATTGGGTATTGTAGAGCATCCCATGATGATCAATCACTGAAAGTTTGGTGCTTCTATGAGTTTTTTTCAAAGAGTTATAACAGTTTGATGTTTCATGGCGAATCGGTGACCTTTGACCCCCGGAAAGACCCCTTCAGCAAGCCCGAAAACGCAAACCTACGATAACTTTGGATCGGCCATGCCTTATGAACGATCTGACCGAGTTTGAAGCCGATCGATCGAAATCCCTAGGACAAGTTCGATCAAATGCGAACCCTGTAAACGGCCAAAATCGGGTCAAAATCGGAACTTCAATCCAAAATGGCCGACATTCTGTGATACTTGCACTATGACATTAATTGTAAATCCTGAGTGTCTTGGGGAGCTCTACAAGTGTACCAAGTTTCAAGTCTCTGTGATGAAGCAAGTGAATAGGAAAGGGTCTTTTGAAAGTTGCTAGGTGGCGCCCTTGAGCCGTTTCTTGTGCGATTTTTCTGAGGACCTTAAAATACGTAAATTTTACACGGGCTCTATGCCCCCGCCAAGTTTGGTGAGTTTTTGAATATGATAAAGCCCCCAAAAAGCCAATTCATTTGGCACAAGAACTATAATAATAAACAGCAAGGTTTCAATAGGCTCTCGCAGCGCTTAGCTGCTCGGGCCTAATTAAAGCTCCGCGGAGCCTCAAGCGGCCCTCGCAGCTAGCGCTGCTCCGGCCTATAGCCACCGCGGGGGTACCAGCACCGCCACCCGCCCGCCACCGCCGACGCTCGCGCGCCCTCATCCACGCTATCCGCTTTTACGGCTTCGGCAGAGCTCCCTGGCGATGAACCAAAAATCTGGAGCACATCGGGCCATGTAGAGAGGAGATACAGCTGTTTGATTAACATAGGGGGCGCAGTGGAGTCAAATTGCAATTAAACTCCACTGGGCTCCTTAGAGGTTCACAAGTGTCACTCATAAAAAGTCTGGTGTAAATCGGATGATGTGTCTGTGAATAAGAGATGATCGTATGCATATGGCGAGGGACAGCCATTTTGCGACGCCCCCACGCATCAGTAGGCATTGACAGAGTTCATCTTCATGTCATTTTATGTCAGTCTGCACAGGATAAATCCCATATGACTTAGAGTGTAAAAGTAAGACATACAGTAGAAAAAACAGGTGACTTCCTGTCGGAAGTGGGCGGGGCTAAGGTGATGTCATCAATCGACCACCTAACCGTGATGAGGACTGGTCTATAATGAGACATAGAAAGTCTGATGCAGCTGTGACCTTGTATGTGCATGTTATGTCACTTTGATGCTTAATGGTGAATAGTCAAAGTTTGGGACTTTGCCACGCCCACACGCTTTGACACACAAAAATTCCTGTGATAACTTCAGACCTTTATTGTCTCAACTCTCTGCTGACTGAGTTTGAAGTCTGTATCTCGAAAGCTGTAGGAGGAGATGGATCAGATGTGACGTCTATGAAAAACAGTAAATGGCGGATTTTGATCCAAAATGGCCGACTTCCTGTTGGGTTTGCACCATGGCTCCAAGAGACTTTTTTGTAGGTCCTGACATCATACACATGTGTACCAAGTTTCATAATTCTAGGTTAAAGCATGGCTTGGGGCTGATTATTTAAATAATTCTAGGGGGCGCTGTAGAGAAATTAGGCCACGCCCATGAACGACTGTTATGGATTCCTGTTCGGGGATAAATAAGGATGCATCCTAGTGAGTTTGGTGCAGCTGGGCTGAACGATGTGGAATCTAGAGCCAAACGTATGGCGGCGGCGTTCCCTCTGCTTCGCCGCGCTGCCACGGCCACGCTCTCTACTGAAGACTCTTGGCGCTTTAAAGCAAGTGAGACCAACATGTTATCTGTCATCCAACACAGAATCATCTTGATTAGGTTGAGAGAACCATAGATGGAGCTTTACAAGTCAAAAAAAGGCACTTCCTGTTCTGAGGGGGCGGGGCTTAGATGACGTCAGACTATGACGACATAGGATCGTAAGGCATCCCACCAGGATCACTCATGTGAAGTTTGGTGCAGCTGGGCTTAAAATTGTGGAATCTACAGCCAAACGTATGGCGACGGCGTTACAGGTCAGTTCGCCACGCTGCCACGCCCACCTGCTCCATCAAAGCGAAACAGGGTTGGAATCCATGACACACCAACATGTTTTCTGTCTGTGGACACAGTTTCATGTTGATTAGGTCAAAGGGGTCAGATAGCGACCATTCACAGTAAAAAATGACACTTCCTGTTCTAAGGGGGCGTGGCCTAAGTGATGTCATCATTTGACCATTGGGTATTGTAGGGGACCCGATGATGATCAATCACTGACAGTTTGGTGCTGCTGTGAGTTTTTTTGTAAAAGTTATAACCGTTTTATTTTTCATGGCGACTAGGTGAACTTTGACCCCAGGTAACCCCCCTTCAGGAAGGTCGAAAACGCAAACCTACGATAACTTTGGATCGGCCATGCCTTATGAACGATCTGACCGAGTTTGAAGCCGATCGATCGAAATCCCTAGGACAAGTTCGAAAAAATGCGAACCCTGTAAACGGCCAAAATCGGGTCAAAATCGGAACTTCAATCCAAAATGGCCGACATTCTGTGATACTTGCACTATGACATTAATTGTAAATTCTGAGTGTCTTGGGGAGCTCTACAAGTGTACCAAGTTTCAAGTCTCTACGATAAAGTAAGTGAATAGGAAAGGGTCCTTTGAAATTTGCCAGGTGGCGCCCTTGAGCCGTTTCTTGTGCGATTTTTCTGAGGACCTTAAAATACGTAAATTTTACACGGGCTCTATGCCCCCGCCACGTTTGGTGAGTTTTTGAATATGATAAAGCCCCCAAAAAGCCAATTCATTTGGCACAAGAACTATAATAATAATAATAATAATAATAAGAAACAGCGCGATTACAATAGGCCTTCGCAGCGCTTAGCTGCTCGGGCCTAATTAAAGCTCCGCGGAGCCTCAAGCGGCCCTCGCAGCCAAGCGCCGCTCAAGCCTATAGCCACCGCGGATGTTCCAGCACCGCCTCCCGCCGGCCACCGCCGACGCTCGCGCGCCGTCCTCCATGCGATCCGCTTCGATGTCTTCGGCAGCGTTCACTGGCCATGCACCCAAAATCTGGAGCAGATTGGGCCATGTGGCAAGGAGATACAGCTGTTTGATTAACCTAGGGGGCGCAGTGGAGTCAAATTGCAATTAAACTGTATTGGGCTCCTCAGAGGTTCACAAGTTTCACTCATAAAAAGTTTGGTGCAAATAGGATGATGCGTTTGTGAATAAGAGACGATCGTATGCATATGGCGAGGGACAGCCATTTTGCCACTCCCCCACGGGTCTGTAGGCATTGACAGAGTTCATCATCATGTCATGTTATGTCAGTCTGCACAGGGTTGGAATCCATGACACACCAAGATGTTTTAGAGTGTAAAAGTACGACATACAGTATAAAAAACAGGTGACTTCCTGTCGGAAGTGGGCGGGGCTAAGGTGATGTCATCAATCGACCACCTAACTGTGATGAGGGCTGGTCTATAATGAGACATAGAAAGTCTGATGCATCTGTGACCTGGCATTAGGAAGTAATTTCACATTCATGTTTCATGATGTATATTCAAAGTTTGGGACTTAGCCACGCCCCCACGGGTCAGTAGAGTTCATCACGGCAGAGTTCATCATCATTTCATTTCATGTCAGTCTGCACAGGATGAAACCCATAAGAATTAGAGAGAAAAAGTAAGACATACAGTAGAAAAAACAGGTCACTTCCTGTCGGAAGTGTGCGGGGCAAGGGTGATGTCATCAATCGACCACATAACTGTGATGAGGGCTTATCTATAATGAGACATAGAAAGTCTGATGCAGCTCTGACCTGGCATTTGGAAGTTATTTCACATTCATGTTTCATGGTGTATAGTCAAAGTTTGGGACTTAGCCACGCCCCCACGGGTCAGTCGAGTTCATCATGGGAGAGTTCATCATCATATCATGTCATGTCAGCCTACACCGGATGAAACCCATATGACTTAGAGCGTAAAAGTAAGACATACAATAGAAAAAACAGGTGACTTCCTGTCGGAAGTGGGCGGGGTTAAGGTGATGTCATCAACTGACCATCTCAATGTGATGAGGGGTGGTCTGTAGTCAGATATAGGAAGTTTGATGCAGCTGTGACCTTCTATGTGGAAGTTATTGCATCTTGATGTTTCATGGCGAATAGTCAAAGTTTGGGACTTAGCCACGCCCACATGCTTTGACATAGAAAAATTCCTACGATAACTTTTCATCTTTAATGTCTCAAGTCTCTGCTGACTGAGTTTGAAGTCTGTATCTCAAAAGCTGCAGGAGGAGATAGATCAGATGCGATGTCTATGAAAAAGAGGAAATGGCTGATTTTGATCCAAAATGGCCGACTTCCTGTTGGGTTTGCACCATGGCTCCAAGAGACTTTTTTGTAGGTCCTGACATGATACACATGTGTACCAAGTTTCATAATTCTAGGTTAAAGCATGGCTTGGGGCTGATCATTTAAAAATTTCTAGGGGGCGCTGTAGAGAAATTAGGCCACGCCCATCAACGACTGTTATGTATTCCTGTTCGGGGATGGATAAGGATGCATCCTAGTGAGTTTGGTGCAGCTGGGCTGAACGATGTGGAATCTAGAGCCAAACGTATGGCGGCGGCGTTACCTCTGCTTCGCCGCGGTCCCACGGCCACGCCCTCTACAGAAGACTCTTGGCGCTTTAAAGCAAGTGAGACTAACATGTTATCTGTCATCCAACACAGAATCATGTTGATTAGGTGCAGTGAGCCAGAAAGGCAGCTTTCCATGGAAAAAAAAGCACTTCCTGTTCTGAGGGGGCGGGGCTTAGATGACGTCAGACTATGACAACATAGGATCGTAGGGGACCCTACCAGGATCACTCATGTCAAGTTTGGTGCAGCTGGCCTCAAAATTGTGGAATCCACAGCCAAACGTAAGGACACGGCGTTTAGGGTCACTTCGCCACGCCGCCACGCCCACCTGCTGGATTCAAATGAGCTTGGCTTGGAATCCTCAACACACCAACATGTTTTCTGTCTGTGGACACAGTTTCACCTCGATTAGGTCAAAGGGGTCAGATAGCGACCGTTCAGCGTAAAAAATGACACTTCCTGTTCTCAGGGGGCGTGGCCTAAGTGACGTCATCATTTGACCGTTGGGTATTGTAGAGCATCCCATGATGATCAATCACTGAAAGTTTGGTGCTTCTATGAGTTTTTTTCAAAGAGTTATAACAGTTTGATGTTTCATGGCGAATCGGTGACCTTTGACCCCCGGAAAGACCCCTTCAGCAAGCCCGAAAACGCAAACCTACGATAACTTTGGATCGGCCATGCCTTATGAACGATCTGACCGAGTTTGAAGCCGATCGATCGAAATCCCTAGGACAAGTTCGATCAAATGCGAACCCTGCAAACGCCCAAAATCGGGTCAAAATCGGAATTTTAATCCAAAATGGCCGACAATCTGTGATACTTGCACTATGACATTAATTGTAAATTCTGAGTGTTTTGGGGAGCTGTACAAGTGTACCAAGTTTCAAGTCTCTACGATAAAGTAAGTGAATAGGAAAGGGTCCTTTGAAAGTTGCTAGGTGGCGCCCTTGAGCCGTTTCTTTAGCGATTTTTCTGGGGACCTTAAAATACGTAAATTTTACACGGGCTCTATGCCCCCGCCACGTTTGGTGAGTTTTTGAGTATGATAAAGCCCCCAAAAAGCCAATTCATTTGGCTGAAGAACTATAATAATAAGAAACAGCAAGGTTTCAATAGGCTCTCGCAGCGCTTAGCTGCTCGGGCCTAATTAAAGCTCCGCGGAGCCTCAAGCGGCCCTCGCAGCCAAGCGCCGCTCAAGCCTATAGCCACCGCGTATGTTCCAGCACCACCTCCCCCCAGCCACCGCCTCCCCTCAGCACCACCTCCCCCCAGCCACTGCCTCCCCTCAGCACCATGTCACCCCAGCCACCGCCTACCCCCAGCCACCGCCTTGCTCTCAAGGAGCTGCCAAACCCGCCCTGAAGATAGTCACCTGTCATGTTCGACATTGCTCCCAGACAATGCACAAAAATCTGGTGTAGATCAGCTGATATCGCAAGGAGACACAGGTGTTTGATTAACCTGGGTGCGCAGTGGAGTCAAATTGCAATTAAACTCTATTGGGCTCCTTAGAGGTTCACAAGTGTCACTCATAAAAAGTCTGGAGCAAATGGGATGATGCGTGTGTGAATAAGAGATGATCGTTTGCATATGGCGAGGGACTGCCATCTGGCCACGCCTCCACGGGTCAGTAGGCATTTACAGAGTTCATCTTCATGTCATTTTATGTCAGTCTGCAAAGCATGAAACCCATATGACTTAGAGAGTAAAAGTCAGACATACAGTAGAAAAAACAGGTGACTTCCTGTCGGAAGTGGGCGTGGCTAAGGTGATGTCATCAATCGACCACCTAACTGTGATGAGGTCTGGTCTATAATGAGACATAGAAAGTCTGATGCAGCTCTGACCTGGCATTTGGAAGTTATTTCACATTCATGTTTCATGGTGTATAGTCAAAGTTTGGGACTTAGCCACGCCCCCACGGGTCAGTAGAGTTCATCATGGGAGAGTTCATCATCATGTCATTTCATGTCAGCCTGCACAGGATGAAACCCATAAGAATTAGAGAGTAAAAGTAAGACATACAATTGAAGAAAGAGGTTACTTCCTGTCGGAAGTGGGCGGGGCTAGGGTGATGTCATCAATCGACCACCTAACTATGATGAAGGCTGGTCTATAATGAGACATAGAAAGTCTGATGCAGCTGTGACCTGGCATTTGGAAGTTATTTCACATTCATGTTTCATGCTGTATAGTCAAAGTTTGGGACTTAGCCACGCCCCCACGGGTCAGTCGAGTTCATCATGGGAGAGTTCATCATCATATCATGTCATGTCAGCCTACACCGGATGAAACCCATATGACTTAGAGAGTAAAAGTAAGACATACAATAGAAAAAACAGGTGACTTCCTGTCGGAAGTGGGCGGGGTTAAGGTGATGTCATCAACTGACCATCTCAATGTGATGAGGGGTGGTCTGTAGTCAGATATAGGAAGTCTGATGCAGCTGTGACCTTCTATGTGGAAGTTATTGCATCTTGATGTTTCATGGCGAATAGTCAAAGTTTGGGACTTAGCCACGCCCACATGCTTTGACATAGAAAAATTCCTACGATAACTTTTCATCTTTAATGTCTCAAGTCTCTGCTGACTGAGTTTGAAGTCTCTATCTCAAAAGCTGCAGGAGGAGATAGATCAGATGCGATGTCTATGAAAAAGAGGAAATGGCTGATTTTGATCCAAAATGGCCGACTTCCTGTTGGGTTTGCACCATGGCTCCAAGAGACTTTTTTGTAGGTCCTGACATGATACACATGTGTACCAAGTTTCATAATTCTAGGTTAAAGCATGGCTTGGGGCTGATCATTTAAAAATTTCTAGGGGGCGCTGTAGAGAAATTAGGCCACGCCCATCAACGACTGTTATGGATTCCTGTTCGTGGATGAATAAGGATGCATCCTAGTGAGTTTGGTGCAGCTGGTCTGAATGATGTGGAATCTAGAGCCAAACGTATGGCGGCGGCGTTCCCTCTGCTTCGCCGCGCTGCCACGGCCACGCCCTCTACTGAAAACTCTTGGCGCTTTAAAGCAAGTGAGACCAACATGTTATCTGTCATCCAACACAGAATCATCTTGATTAGGTCGAGAGAGCCAGAGATGGAGCTGTACAAGTCAATAAAAGGCACTTCCTGTTCTGAGGGGGCGGGGCTTAGATGACGTCAGACTATGACGACATAGGATCGTCAGGCATCCCACCAGGATCACTCATGTCAAGTTTGGTGCAGCTGGGCACAAGATTGAGGAATCTACAGCCAAACGTATGGCGACGGCGTTACAGGTCACTTCGCCATGCCGCCACGCCCACCTGGTCCATCAAAGCCAAACAGGGTTGGAATCCATGACACACCAACATGTTTTCTGTCTGTGGACACAGTTTCATGTTTATTAGGTCAAAGGGGTCAGATAAGGACCGTTCACAGTAAAACATGACACTTCCTGTTGTCAGGGGGCGTGGCCTAAGTGATGTCATCATTTGACCATTGGGTGTTGTAGGGGACCCGTTGATGATCAATCACTGAAAGTTTGGTGCTGCTGTGAGTTTTGTTGTAAAAGTTATAACCCTTTTATTTTTCATGGCGACAAGGTGAACTTTGACCCCAGGTAACTCCATTTAGAAGAAAAAAAAACGCAAAACTCTGATAACTTTGGATCGGCCATGCCTTATGAACGATCTGACTGAGTTTGAAGCCGATCGATCGAAGTCCCTAGGACTAGTTCGAAAAAATGCGAACCCTGTGAACGGCCAAAATCGGAACTTCAATCCAAAATGGCCGACATTCTGTGATACTTGCACTATGACATTAATTGTAAATTCTGAGTGTCTTGGGGAGCTGTACAAGTGTACCAAGTTTCAAGTCTGTACGATAAAGTAAGTGAATAGGAAAGGGTCTTTTGAAATTTGCTAGGTGGCGCCCTTGAGCCGTTTCTTGTGCGATTTTTCTGGGGACCTTAAAATACGTAAATTTTCACCGGGCTCTATGCCCCCGCCAAGTTTGGTGAGTTTTTGAATATGATAAAGCCCCCAAAAAGCCAATTTATTTTACGGAAGAATAAGAATAATAATAATAATTAAAGCTCCGCGGAGCCTCAAGCGGCCCTCGCAGCTAGCGCTGCTCCGGCCTATAGCCACCGCGGGGGTACCAGCACCGCCCCCCGCCCGCCACCGCCGACGCTCGCGCGCCCTCATCCACGCTATCCGCTTTTACGGCTTCGGCAGAGCTCCCTGGCGATGAACCAAAAATCTGGAGCACATCGGGCCATGTAGAGAGGAGATACAGCTGTTTGATTAACCTAGGGGGCGCAGTGGAGTCAAATCACAATTAAACTCTATTGGGCTCCTTAGAGGTTCACAAGTGTCACTCATACAATGTCTGGTGCAAATCGGATGATGCGTTTGTGAATACGAGACGAACGTATGCATATTACGAGGGACAGCCATTTTGCCACGCCCCCACGGGTCAGTAGAGTTCATCATCAATGAGTTCATCATCAATAAGTTCATCATCATTTCATTTTATGTCAGTCTGCACAGGATGAAACCCATAAGAATTAGAGAGAAAAAGTAAGACATACAGTAGAAAAAACAGGTGACTTCCTGTCGGAAGTGTGCGGGGCTAATGTTATGTCATCAATCGACCACCTAACTGTCATGATGGCTGGTCTATAATGACACATAGAAAGTCTGATGCATCTGTGACCTGGCATTAGGAAGTAATTTCACATTCATGTTTCATGATGTATAATCAAAGTTTGGGACTTAGCCACGCCCCCACGGGTCAGTAGAGTTCATCACGGCAGAGTTCATCATCATTTCATTTCATGTCAGTCTGCACAGGATGAAACCCATAAGAATTAGAGAGAAAAAGTAAGACATACAGTAGAAAAAACAGGTCACTTCCTGTCGGAAGTGGGCGGGGCAAGGGTGATGTCATCAATCGACCACATAACTGTGATGAGGGCTTATCTATAATGAGACATAGAAAGTCTGATGCAGCTCTGACCTGGCATTTGGAAGTTATTTCACATTCATGTTTCATGGTGTATAGTCAAAGTTTGGGACTTAGCCACGCCCCCACGGGTCAGTAGAGTTCATCATGGGAGAGTTCATCATCATGTCATTTCATGTCAGCCTGCACAGGATGAAACCCATAAGAATTAGAGAGTAAAAGTAAGACATACAATTGAAGAAAGAGGTTACTTCCTGTCGGAAGTGGGCGGGGCTAGGGTGATGTCATCAATCGACCACCTAACTATGATGAAGGCTGGTCTATAATGAGACATAGAAAGTCTGATGCAGCTGTGACCTGGCATTTGGAAGTTATTTCACATTCATGTTTCATGCTGTATAGTCAAAGTTTGGGACTTAGCCACGCCCCCACGGGTCAGTCGAGTTCATCATGGGAGAGTTCATCATCATGTAATTTCATGTCAGCCTGCACAGGATGAATCCCATATGATTTAGAGAGTAAAAGTAAGACATACAATAGAAAAAACAGGTGATTTCCTGTCGGAAGTGGGCGGGGTTAAGGTGATGTCATCAACTGACCATCTCAATGTGATGAGGGGTGGTCTGTAGTCAGATATAGGAAGTCTGATGCAGCTGTGACCTTCTATGTGGAAGTTATTGTATCTTGATGTTTCATGGCGAATAGTCAAAGTTTGGGACTTAGCCACGCCCACATGCTTTGACATAGAAAAATTCCTACGATAACTTTTCATCTTTAATGTCTCAAGTCTCTGCTGACTGAGTTTGAAGTCTCTATCTCAAAAGCTGCAGGAGGAGATAGATCAGATGCGATGTCTATGAAAAAGAGGAAATGGCTGATTTTGATCCAAAATGGCCGACTTCCTGTTGGGTTTGCACCATGGCTCCAAGAGACTTTTTTGTAGGTCCTGACATGATACACATGTGTACCAAGTTTCATAATTCTAGGTTAAAGAATGGCTTGGGGCTGATCATTTAAAAAATTCTAGGGGGCGCTGTAGAGAAATTAGGCCACGCCCATCAACGACTGTTATGGATTCCTGTTCGGGGATGGATAAGGATGCATCCTAGTGAGTTTGGTGCAGCTGGGCTGAACGATGTGGAATCTAGAGCCAAACGTATGGCGGCGGCGTTACCTCTGCTTCGCCGCGGTCCCACGGCCACGCCCTCTACAGAAGACTCTTGGCGCTTTAAAGCAAGTGACACTAACATGTTATCTGTCATCCAACACAGAATCATGTTGATTAGGTGCAGTGAGCCAGAAAGGCAGCTTTCCATGGAAAAAAAAGCACTTCCTGTTCTGAGGAGCGGGGCTTAGATGACGTCAGACTATGACAACATAGGTTCGTAGGGGACCCTACCAGGATCAGTCATGTCAAGTTTGGTGCAGCTGGCCTCAAAATTGTGGAATCCACAGCCAAACGTAAGGACACGGCGTTTAGGGTCACTTCGCCACGCCGCCACGCCCACCTGCTGGATTCAAATGAGCTTGGCTTGGAATCCTCAACACACCAACATGTTTTCTGTCTGTGGACACAGTTTCACCTCGATTAGGTCAAAGGGGTCAGATAGCGACCGTTCAGCGTAAAAAATGACACTTCCTGTTCTCAGGGGGCGTGGCCTAAGTGACGTCATCATTTGACCGTTGGGTATTGTAGAGCATCCCATGATGATCAATCACTGAAAGTTTGGTGCTTCTATGAGTTTTTTTCAAAGAGTTATAACAGTTTGATGTTTCATGGCGAATCGGTGACCTTTGACCCCCGGAAAGACCCCTTCAGCAAGCCCGAAAACACAAACGTACGATAACTTTGGATCGGCCATGCCTTTTGAACGATCTGACCGAGTTTGAAGCCGATCGATCGAAATCCCTAGGACAAGTTCGATCAAATGCGAACCCTGCAAACGCCCAAAATCGGTTCAAAATCGGAACTTTAATCCAAAATGGCCGACAATCTGTGATACTTGCACTATGACATTAATTGTAAATTCAGAGTGTTTTGGGGAGCTCTACAAGTGTACCAAATTTCAAGTCTCTACGATAAAGTAAGTGAATAGGAAAGGGTCTTTTGAAAGTTGCTAGGTGGCGCCCTTGAGCCGTTTCTTGTGCGATTTTTCTGAGGACCTTAAAATACGTAATTTTCACACAGACCTGACGCGTCCGCCAAGTTTGGTGAGTTTTTGAATATGATAAAGCCCCCTAAAAGCCAATTTATTTGGCGGAAGCATAATAATAATAATAATAATAATAAGAATAATAAACAGCGCGATTACAATAGGCCTTCGCAGCGCTTAGCTGCTCGGGCCTAATAATAATTTACAGCACAGTTTCAATAGGCTCTCGCAGCGCTTAGCTGCTCGGGCCTAATTAAAGCTCCGCGGAGCCTCAAGCGGCCCTCGCAGCTAGCGCTGCTCCGGCCTATAGCCACCGCGGGGGTACCAGCACCGCCACCCGCCCGCCACCGCCGACGCTCGCGCGCCCTCATCCACGCTATCCGCTTTTACGGCTTCGGCAGAGCTCCCTGGCGATGAACCAAAAATCTGGAGCACATCGGGCCATGTAGAGAGGAGATACAGCTGTTTGATTAACATAGGGGGCGCAGTGGAGTCAAATTGCAATTAAACTCCACTGGGCTCCTTAGAGGTTCACAAGTGTCACTCATAAAAAGTCTGGTGTAAATCGGATGATGTGTCTGTGAATAAGAGATGATCGTATGCATATGGCGAGGGACAGCCATTTTGCGACGCCCCCACGCATCAGTAGGCATTGACAGAGTTCATCTTCATGTCATTTTATGTCAGTCTGCACAGGATGAATCCCATATGACTTAGAGTGTAAAAGTAAGACATACAGTAGAAAAAACAGGTGACTTCCTGTCGGAAGTGGGCGGGGCTAAGGTGATGTCATCAATCGACCACCTAACCGTGATGAGGACTGGTCTATAATGAGACATAGAAAGTCTGATGCAGCTGTGACCTTGTATGTGCATGTTATGTCACTTTGATGCTTAATGGTGAATAGTCAAAGTTTGGGACTTTGCCACGCCCACACGCTTTGACACACAAAAATTCCTGTGATAACTTCAGACCTTTAGTGTCTCAACTCTCTGCTGACTGAGTTTGAAGTCTGTATCTCGAAAGCTGTAGGAGGAGATGGATCAGATGTGACGTCTATGAAAAACAGTAAATGGCGGATTTTGATCCAAAATGGCCGACTTCCTTTTGGGTTTGCACCATGGCTCCAAGAGACTTTTTTGTAGGTCCTGACATCATACACATGTGTACCAAGTTTCATAATTCTAGGTTAAAGCATGGCTTGGGGCTGATTATTTAAATAATTCTAGGGGGCGCTGTAGAGAAATTAGGCCACGCCCATGAACGACTGTTATGGATTCCTGTTCGGGGATAAATAAGGATGCATCCTAGTGAGTTTGGTGCAGCTGGGCTGAACGATGTGGAATCTAGAGGCAAACGTATGGCGGCGGCGTTCCCTCTGCTTCGCCGCGCTGCCACGGCCACGCCCTCTACTGAAGACTCTTGGCGCTTTAAAGCAAGTGAGACCAACATGTTATCTGTCATCCAACACAGAATCATCTTGATTAGGTTGAGAGAACCATAGATGGAGCTTTACAAGTCAAAAAAAGGCACTTCCTGTTCTGAGGGGGCGGGGCTTAGATGACGTCAGACTATGACGACATAGGATCGTAAGGCATCCCACCAGGATCACTCATGTGAAGTTTGGTGCAGCTGGGCTTAAAATTGTGGAATCTACAGCCAAACGTATGGCGACGGCGTTACAGGTCAGTTCGCCACGCTGCCACGCCCACCTGCTCCATCAAAGCGAAACAGGGTTGGAATCCATGACACACCAACATGTTTTCTGTCTGTGGACACAGTTTCATGTTGATTAGGTCAAAGGGGTCAGATAGCGACCATTCACAGTAAAAAATGACACTTCCTGTTCTAAGGGGGCGTGGCCTAAGTGATGTCATCATTTGACCATTGGGTATTGTAGGGGACCCGATGATGATCAATCACTGACAGTTTGGTGCTGCTGTGAGTTTTTTTGTAAAAGTTATAACCGTTTTATTTTTCATGGCGACTAGGTGAACTTTGACCCCAGGTAACCCCCCTTCAGGAAGGTCGAAAACGCAAACCTACGATAACTTTGGATCGGCCATGCCTTATGAACGATCTGACCGAGTTTGAAGCCGATCGATCGAAATCCCTAGGACAAGTTCGAAAAAATGCGAACCCTGTAAACGGCCAAAATCGGGTCAAAATCGGAACTTCAATCCAAAATGGCCGACATTCTGTGATACTTGCACTATGACATTAATTGTAAATTCTGAGTGTCTTGGGGAGCTCTACAAGTGTACCAAGTTTCAAGTCTCTACGATAAAGTAAGTGAATAGGAAAGGGTCCTTTGAAATTTGCCAGGTGGCGCCCTTGAGCCGTTTCTTGTGCGATTTTTCTGAGGACCTTAAAATACGTAAATTTTACACGGGCTCTATGCCCCCGCCACGTTTGGTGAGTTTTTGAATATGATAAAGCCCCCAAAAAGCCAATTCATTTGGCACAAGAACTATAATAATAATAATTAAAGCTCCGCGGAGCCTCAAGCGGCCCTCGCAGCCATCGCCGCTCGAGCCTATAGCCACCGCGGATGTTCCAGCACCGCCTCACGCCAGCCACCGCCGACGCTCGCGCGCCGTGCTCCACGCGATCTGCTTTGATGCCTTTGGCAGAGCTCCCTGGCGATGAACCAAAAATCTGGAGCACATCGGGCCATGTAGAGAGGAGATACAGCTGTTTGATTAACCTAGGGGGCGCAGTGGAGTCAAATCACAATTAAACTCTATTGGGCTCCTTAGAGGTTCACAAGTGTCACTCATACAATGTCTGGTGCAAATCGGATGATGCGTTTGTGAATACGAGACGAACGTATGCATATTACGAGGGACAGCCATTTTGCCACGCCCCCACGGGTCAGTAGAGTTCATCACGGCAGAGTTCATCATCATTTAATTTCATGTCAGTCAGCACAGGATGAAACCCATAAGAATTAGAGAGAAAAAGTAAGACATACAGTAGAAAAAACAGGTGACTTCCTGTCGGAAGTGGGCGGGGCTAAGGTGACGTCATCAATCGACCACCTAACTGTGATGATTGCTGATCTATAATGAGACACAGAAAGTCTGATGCAGCTGTGACCTGGCATTTGGAAGTTATTTCACATTCATGTTTCATGGTGTATAGTCAAAGTTTGGGACTTAGCCACGCCCCCACGGGTCAGTAGAGTTCATCATGGGAGAGTTCATCATCATTTAATTTCATGTCAGTCAGGACAGGATGAAACCCATAAGAATTAGAGAGAAAAAGTAAGACATACAGTAGAAAAAACAGGTGACTTCCTGTCGGAAGTGGGCGGGGTTAAGGTGATGTCATCAACTGACCATCTCAATGTGATGAGGGGTGGTCTGTAGTCAGATATAGGAAGTCTGATGCAGCTGTGACCTTCTATGTGGAAGTTATGGCATCTTCATGTTTCATGGCGAATAGTCAAAGTTTGGGACTTAGCCACGCCCACATGCTTTGACATACCAAAATTCCTGTGATAACTTCTGACCTTTAATGTCTCAACTCTCTGCTGACTGAGTTTGAAGTCTCTATCTCAAAAGCTGTAGGAGGAGATAGATCAGATGCGATGTCTATGAAAAAGAGGAAATGGCTGATTTTGATCCAAAATGGCCGACTTCCTGTTGGGTTTGCACCATGGCTCCAAGAGACTTTTTTGTAGGTCCTGACATGATACACATGTGTACCAAGTTTCATAATTCTAGGTTAAAGCATGGCTTGGGGCTGATCATTTTAAAATTTCTAGGGGGCGCTGTAGAGAAATTAGGCCACGCCCATCAACGACTGTTATGGATTCCTGTTCGGGGATGGATAAGGATGCATCCTAGTGAGTTTGGTGCAGCTGGGCTGAACGATGTGGAATCTAGAGCCAAACGTATGGCGGCGGCGTTACCTCTGCTTCGCCGCGGTCCCACGGCCACGCCCTCTACAGAAGACTCTTGGCGCTTTAAAGCAAGTGAGACTAACATGTTATCTGTCATCCAACACAGAATCATGTTGATTAGGTGCAGTGAGCCAGAAAGGCAGCTTTCCATGGAAAAAAAAGCACTTCCTGTTCTGAGGGGGCGGGGCTTAGATGACGTCAGACTATGACAACATAGGATGGTAGGGGACCCTACCAGGATCACTCATGTCAAGTTTGGTGCAGCTGGCCTCAAAATTGTGGAATCCACAGCCAAACGTAAGGACACGGCGTTTAGGGTCACTTCGCCACGCCGCCACGCCCACCTGCTGGATTCAAATGAGCTTGGCTTGGAATCCTCAACACACCAACATGTTTTCTGTCTGTGGACACAGTTTCACCTCGATTAGGTCAAAGGGGTCAGATAGCGACCGTTCAGCGTAAAAAATGACACTTCCTGTTCTCAGGGGGCGTGGCCTAAGTGACGTCATCATTTGACCGTTGGGTATTGTAGAGCATCCCATGATGATCAATCACTGAAAGTTTGGTGCTTCTATGAGTTTTTTTCAAAGAGTTATAACAGTTTGATGTTTCATGGCGAATCGGTGACCTTTGACCCCCGGAAAGACCCCTTCAGCAAGCCCGAAAACGCAAACCTACGATAACTTTGGATCGGCCATGCCTTTTGAACGATCTGACCGAGTTTCAAGCCGATCGATCGAAATCCCTAGGACAAGTTCGCTCAAATGCGAACCCTGTAAACGGCCAAAATCGGGTCAAAATCGGAACTTCAATCCAAAATGGCCGACAATCTGTGATACTTGCACTATGACATTAATTGTAAATTCAGAGTGTCTTGGGGAGCTCTACAAGTGTACCAAGTTTCAAGTCTCTACGATAAAGTAAGTGAATAGGAAAGGGTCTTTTGAAAGTTGCTAGGTGGCGCCCTTGAGCCGTTTCTTGTGCGATTTTTCTGGGGACCTTAAAATACGTAAATTTTACACGGGCTCTATGCCCCCGCCAAGTTTGGTGAGTTTTTGAATATGAGAAAGCCCCCAAAAAGCCAATTCATTTGGGAGAATAAAAAAAATTAAAGCTCCGCGGAGCCTCAAGCGGCCCTCGCAGCCATCGCCGCTCGAGCCTATAGCCACCGCGGATGTTCCAGCACCGCCTCACGCCAGCCACCGCCGACGCTCGCGCGCCGTGCTCCACGCGATCTGCTTTGATGCCTTTGGCAGAGCTCCCTGGCGATGAACCAAAAATCTGGAGCACATCGGGCCATGTAGAGAGGAGATACAGCTGTTTGATTAACCTAGGGGGCGCAGTGGAGTCAAATCACAATTAAACTCTATTGGGCTCCTTAGAGGTTCACAAGTGTCACTCATACAATGTCTGGTGCAAATCGGATGATGCGTTTGTGAATACGAGACGAACGTATGCATATTACGAGGGACAGCCATTTTGCCACGCCCCCACGGGTCAGTAGAGTTCATCACGGCAGAGTTCATCATCATTTAATTTCATGTCAGTCAGCACAGGATGAAACCCATAAGAATTAGAGAGAAAAAGTAAGACATACAGTAGAAAAAACAGGTGACTTCCTGTCGGAAGTGGGCGGGGCTAAGGTGACGTCATCAATCGACCACCTAACTGTGATGATTGCTGATCTATAATGAGACACAGAAAGTCTGATGCAGCTGTGACCTGGCATTTGGAAGTTATTTCACATTCATGTTTCATGGTGTATAGTCAAAGTTTGGGACTTAGCCACGCCCCCACGGGTCAGTAGAGTTCATCATGGGAGAGTTCATCATCATTTAATTTCATGTCAGTCAGGACAGGATGAAACCCATAAGAATTAGAGAGAAAAAGTAAGACATACAGTAGAAAAAACAGGTGACTTCCTGTCGGAAGTGGGCGGGGTTAAGGTGATGTCATCAACTGACCATCTCAATGTGATGAGGGGTGGTCTGTAGTCAGATATAGGAAGTCTGATGCAGCTGTGACCTTCTATGTGGAAGTTATTGCATCTTCATGTTTCATGGCGAATAGTCAAAGTTTGGGACTTAGCCACGCCCACATGCTTTGACATACCAAAATTCCTGTGATAACTTCTGACCTTTAATGTCTCAACTCTCTGCTGACTGAGTTTGAAGTCTCTATCTCAAAAGGTGTAGGAGGAGATAGATCAGATGCGATGTCTATGAAAAAGAGGAAATGGCTGATTTTGATCCAAAATGGCCGACTTCCTGTTGGGTTTGCACCATGGCTCCAAGAGACTTTTTTGTAGGTCCTGACATGATACACATGTGTACCAAGTTTCATAATTCTAGGTTAAAGCATGGCTTGGGGCTGATCATTTTAAAATTTCTAGGGGGCGCTGTAGAGAAATTAGGCCACGCCCATCAACGACTGTTATGGATTCCTGTTCGGGGATGGATAAGGATGCATCCTAGTGAGTTTGGTGCAGCTGGGCTGAACGATGTGGAATCTAGAGCCAAACGTATGGCGGCGGCGTTACCTCTGCTTCGCCGCGGTCCCACGGCCACGCCCTCTACAGAAGACTCTTGGCGCTTTAAAGCAAGTGAGACTAACATGTTATCTGTCATCCAACACAGAATCATGTTGATTAGGTGCAGTGAGCCAGAAAGGCAGCTTTCCATGGAAAAAAAAGCACTTCCTGTTCTGAGGGGGCGGGGCTTAGATGACGTCAGACTATGACAACATAGGATGGTAGGGGACCCTACCAGGATCACTCATGTCAAGTTTGGTGCAGCTGGCCTCAAAATTGTGGAATCCACAGCCAAACGTAAGGACACGGCGTTTAGGGTCACTTCGCCACGCCGCCACGCCCACCTGCTGGATTCAAATGAGCTTGGCTTGGAATCCTCAACACACCAACATGTTTTCTGTCTGTGGACACAGTTTCACCTCGATTAGGTCAAAGGGGTCAGATAGCGACCGTTCAGCGTAAAAAATGACACTTCCTGTTCTCAGGGGGCGTGGCCTAAGTGACGTCATCATTTGACCGTTGGGTATTGTAGAGCATCCCATGATGATCAATCACTGAAAGTTTGGTGCTTCTATGAGTTTTTTTCAAAGAGTTATAACAGTTTGATGTTTCATGGCGAATCGGTGACCTTTGACCCCCGGAAAGACCCCTTCAGCAAGCTCGAAAACGCAAACCTACGATAACTTTGGATCGGCCATGCCTTTTGAACGATCTGACCGAGTTTCAAGCCGATCGATCGAAATCCCTAGGACAAGTTCGCTCAAATGCGAACCCTGTAAACGGCCAAAATCGGGTCAAAATCGGAACTTCAATCCAAAATGGCCGACAATCTGTGATACTTGCACTATGACATTAATTGTAAATTCAGAGTGTCTTGGGGAGCTCTACAAGTGTACCAAGTTTCAAGTCTCTACGATAAAGTAAGTGAATAGGAAAGGGTCTTTTGAAAGTTGCTAGGTGGCGCCCTTGAGCCGTTTCTTGTGCGATTTTTCTGGGGACCTTAAAATACGTAAATTTTACACGGGCTCTATGCCCCCGCCAAGTTTGGTGAGTTTTTGAATATGAGAAAGCCCCCAAAAAGCCAATTCATTTGGGAGAATAAAAAAAATAATAAACAGTACAGTTTCAATAGGCTCTCGCAGCGATAGCTGCTCGGGCCTAATTAAAGCTCCGCGGAGCCTCAAGCGGCCCTCGCAGCCATCGCCGCTCGAGCCTATAGCCACCGAGTATGTTCCAGCACCGCCTCCCACCAGCCACCGCCGACGCTCGCGCGCCGTCCTCCACGCGATCCGCTTTGATGCCTTCGGCAGCGTTCCCTGGCGATGCACCCAAAATCTGGAGCAGATCGGGCCATGTGGCAAGGAGATACAGCTGTTTGATTAACCTAGGGGGCGCAGTGGAGTCAAATTGCAATTAAACTCTATTGGGCTCCTTAGAGGTTCACAAGTGTCACTCATAAAAAGTCTGGTGCAAATTGGATGATGCGTTTGTGAATAAGAGACGATCGTATGCATATGGCGAGGGACAGCCAGTTTTGCCACACCCACAAGGGTCAGATGCCATTGACAGAGTTCATCTTCATGTCATTTTATGTCAGTCTGCACAGGGTTGGAATCCATGACACCAACATGTTTTAGAGTGTAAAAGTAAGACATACAGTAGAAAAAACAGATGACTTCCTGTCGGAAGTGGGCGGGGCTAAGGTGATGTCATCAATCGACCACCTAACTGTGATGAGGTCTGGTCTATAATGAGACATAGAAAGTCTGTTGCAGCTGTGACCTCGTATGTCCCTGTTATCTAACTTTCATGATTTATGGCGAATACTCAAAGTTTGGGATGATCATATGCATATGGCGAGGGACAGGGGACAGCCATTTTGCCACGCCCCCACAGGTCAGTAGGCATTTACAGAGTTCATCATCATCTCATTTTATGTCAGTCTGCACAGGGTTGGAGTCCATGACACACCAACATGTTTTAGAGTGTAAAAGTAAGACATACAGTAGAAAAAACAGGTGACTTCCTGTCGGAAGTGGGCGGGGCTAAGGTGATGTCATCAATCGACCACCTAACTTTGATCACGGCTGCTCTATAATGAGACATAGAAAGTCTGATGCAGCTGTGACCTGGCATTTGGAAGTTATTTCACATTCATGTTTCATGGTGAATAGTCAAAGTTTAGGACTTAGCCACGCCCACATGCTTTGACACACAAAAATTCCTGTGATAACTTCTGACCTTTAATGTCTCAACTCTCTGCTGACTGAGTTTGAAGTTTGTATCTTGAAAGCTGTAGGAGGAGATAGATCAGATCCGACGTCTATGAAGAACAGTAAATGGCGGATTTTGATCCAAAATGGCCGACTTCCTGTTGGGTTTGCACCATGGCTCCAAGAGACTTTTTTGTAGGTCCTGACATTATACACATGTGTACCAAGTTTCATAATTCTAGGTTAAAGAATGGCTTGGGGCTGCTTATTTAAAAAATTCTAGGGGGCGCTGTAGAGAAATTAGGCCACGCCCATCAACGACTGTTATGGATTCATGTTCGGGGACGAATAAGGATGCATCCTAGTGAGTTTGGTGCAGCTGGGCTGAACGATGTGGATTCTAGAGCCAAACGTATGTCGGCGGCGTTCCCTCTGCTTCGCCGCGCTGCCACGGCCACGCCCTCTACTGAAAACTCTTGGCGCTTTAAAGCAAGTGAGACCAACATGTTATCTGTCATCCAACACAGAATCATGTTGATTAGGTGGAGAGAGCCATAGATGGAGCTTTACAAGTCAAAAAAAGGCACTTCCTGTTCTGAGGGGGCGGGGCTTAGATGACGTCAGACTATGACGATATAGGATCGTCAGGCATCCCACCAGGATCACTCATGTGAAGTTTGGTGCAGCTGGGCTCAAAATTGTGGAATCTACAGCCAAACGTATGGCGACGGCGTTACAGGTCAGTTCTCCACGCTGCCACGCCCACCTGCTCCTTCAAAGCGAAACAGGGTTGGAATCCATGACACACCAACATGTTTTCTGTCTGTGGGCACAGTTTCATGTTGATTAGGTCAAAGGGGTCAGATAGCGACCGTTCACAGTAAAAAATGACACTTCCTGTTCTCAGGGGGCGTGGCCTAAGTGATTTCATCATTTGACCATTGGGTATTGTAGGGGACCCGATGATGATCAATCACTGATAGTTTGGTGCCTCTGTGAGTTTTTTTGTAAAAGTTATAATCGTTTCATTTTTCATGGCGACTAGGTGAACTTTGACCCCAGGTAACTCCATTTAGAAGAAAAAAAAACGCAAAACTCTGATAACTTTGGATCGGCCATGCCTTATGAACGATCTGACCGAGTTTGAAGCCGATCGATCGAAATCCCTAGGACTAGTTTGAAAAAATGCGAACCCTGTGAACGGCAAAAATCGGAAATTCAATCCAAAATGGCCGACATTCTGTGATACTTGCACTATGACATTAATTGTAAATTCTGAGTGTCTTGGGGAGCTGTACAAGTGTACCAAGTTTCAAGTCTGTACGATAAAGTAAGTGAATAGGAAAGGGTCTTTTGAAATTTGCTAGGTGGCGCCCTTGAGCCGTTTCTTGTGCGATTTTTCTGGGGACCTTAAAATACGTAAATTTTCACCGGGCTCTATGCCCCCGCCAAGTTTGGTGAGTTTTTGAATATGATAAAGCCCCCAAAAAGCCAATTTATTTTACGGAAGAATAAGAATAATAATAATAATTAAAGCTCCGCGGAGCCTCAAGCGGCCCTCGCAGCCAAGCGCCGCTCGAGCCTATAGCCACCGCGGATGTTCCAGCACCGCCTCCCGCCAGCCACCGCTGACGCTCGCGCGCCGTGCTCCGGGCGATTCGCTTTGATGCCTTCGGTAGAGCTCCCTGGCGATGCACCCAAAATCTGGAGCAGATTGGGCCATGTAGAGAGGAGATACAGCTGTTTTATTAACCTATGGGGCATGGTGGAGTCAAATTGCAATAAAACTCTATTGGGCTCCTTAGAGGTTCACAAGTTTCACTCATAAAAAGTCTGGTGCAAATAGGATGATGCGTGTGTGAATAAGAGACGATCATATGCATATGGCGAGGGACAGCCATTTTGCCACTCCCCCACGGGTCAGTAGGCATTGACAGAGTTCATCATCATGTCATGTTATGTCAGTCTGCACAGGGTTGGAATCCATGACACACCAACATGTTTTAGAGTGTAAAAGTAAGACATACAGTATAAAAAACAGGTGACTTCCTGTCGGAAGTGGGCGGGGCTAAGGTGATGTCATCAATCGACCACCTAACTGTGATGAGGGCTGGTCTATAATGAGACATAGAAAGTCTGATGCATCTGTGACCTGGCATTAGGAAGTAATTTCACATTCATGTTTCATGATGTATATTCAAAGTTTGGGACTTAGCCACGCCCCCACGGGTCAGTAGAGTTCATCACGGCAGAGTTCATCATCATTTCATTTCATGTCAGTCTGCACAGGATGAAACCCATAAGAATTAGAGAGAAAAAGTAAGACATACAGTAGAAAAAACAGGTCACTTCCTGTCGGAAGTGGGCGGGGCAAGGGTGATGTCATCAATCGACCACATAACTGTGATGAGGGCTTATCTATAATGAGACATAGAAAGTCTGATGCAGCTCTGACCTGGCATTTGGAAGTGATTTCACATTCATGTTTCATGGTGTATAGTCAAAGTTTGGGACTTAGCCACGCCCCCACGGGTCAGTAGAGTTCATCATGGGAGAGTTCATCATCATGTCATTTCATGTCAGCCTGCACAGGATGAAACCCATAAGAATTAGAGAGTAAAAGTAAGACATACAATTGAAGAAAGAGGTTACTTCCTGTCGGAAGTGGGCGGGGCTAGGGTGATGTCATCAATCGACCACCTAACTATGATGAAGGCTGGTCTATAATGAGACATAGAAAGTCTGATGCAGCTGTGACCTGGCATTTGGAAGTTATTTCACATTCATGTTTCATGCTGTATAGTCAAAGTTTGGGACTTAGCCACGCCCCCACGGGTCAGTCGAGTTCATCATGGGAGAGTTCATCATTATATCATGTCATGTCAGCCTACACCGGATGAAACCCATATGACTTAGAGAGTAAAAGTAAGACATACAATAGAAAAAACAGGTGACTTCCTGTCGGAAGTGGGCGGGGTTAAGGTGATGTCATCAACTGACCATCTCAATGTGATGAGGGGTGGTCTGTAGTCAGATATAGGAAGTCTGATGCAGCTGTGACCTTCTATGTGGAAGTTATTGCATCTTGATGTTTCATGGCGAATAGTCAAAGTTTGGGACTTAGCCACGCCCACATGCTTTGACATAGAAAAATTCCTACGATAACTTTTCATCTTTAATGTTTCAACTCTCTGCTGACTGAGTTTGAAGTCTGTATCTCAAAAGCTGCAGGAGGAGATAGATCAGATGCGATGTCTATGAAAAAGAGGAAATGGCTGATTTTGATCCAAAATGGCCGACTTCCTGTTGGGTTTGCACCATGGCTCCAAGAGACTTTTTTGTAGGTCCTGACATGATACACATGTGTACCAAGTTTCATCATTCTAGGTTAAAGCATGGCTTGGGGCTGATCATTTAAAAATTTGTAGGGGGCGCTGTAGAGAAATTAGGCCACGCCCATCAACGACTGTTATGGATTCCTGTTCGGGGATGGATAAGGATGCATCCTAGTGAGTTTGGTGCAGCTGGGCTGAACGATGTGGAATCTAGAGCCAAACGTATGGCGGCGGCGTTACCTCTGCTTCGCCGCGGTCCCACGGCCATGCCCTCTACAGAAGACTCTTGGCGCTTTAAAGCAAGTGAGACCAACATGTTATCTGTCATCCAACACAGAATCATCTTGATTAGGTGGAGAGAGCCATAGATGGAGCTTTACAAGTCAAAAAAAGGCACTTCCTGTTCTGAGGGGGCGGGGCTTAGATGACGTCAGACTATGACGATATAGGATCGTCAGGCATCCCACCAGGATCACTCATGTCAAGTTTGGTGCAGCTGGCCTCAAAATTGTGTAATCCACAGCCAAACGTATGGACACGGCGTTTAGGGTCACTTCGCCACGCCGCCACGCCCACCTGCTGGATTCAAATGAGCTTGGCTTGGAATCCTCAACACACCAACATGTTTTCTGTCTGTGGACACAGTTTCACCTCGATTAGGTCAAAGGGGTCAGATAGCGACCGTTCAGCGTAAAAAATGACACTTCCTGTTCTCAGGGGGCGTGGCCTAAGTGACGTCATCATTTGACCGTTGGGTATTGTAGAGCATCCCATGATGATCAATCACTGAAAGTTTGGTGCTTCTATGAGTTTTTTTCAAAGAGTTATAACAGTTTGATGTTTCATGGCGAATCGGTGACCTTTGACCCCCGGAAAGACCCCTTCAGCAAGCCCGAAAACGCAAACCTACGATAACTTTGGATCGGCCATGCCTTATGAACGATCTGACCGAGTTTGAAGCCGATCGATGGAAATCCCTAGGACAAGTTCGATCAAATGCGAACCCTGCAAACGCCCAAAATCGGGTCAAAATCGGAACTTTAATCCAAAATGGCCGACAATCTGTGATACTTGCACTATGACATTAATTGTAAATTCTGAGTGTTTTGGGGAGCTCTACAAGTGTACCAAGTTTCAAGTCTCTACGATAAAGTAAGTGAATAGGAAAGGGTCTTTTGAAAGTTGCTAGGTGGCGCCCTTGAGCCGTTTCTGTTGCGATTTTTCCAGGGACCTTAAAATACGTAAATTTTACACGGGCTCTATGCCCCCGCCAAGTTTGGTGAGTTTTTGAATATGACAAAGCCCCCAAAAAGCCAATTCATTTGGGAAGATAAAAAAAATTAAAGCTCCGCGGAGCCTCAAGCGGCCCTCGCAGCTAGCGCTGCTCCGGCCTATAGCCACCGCGGGGGTACCAGCACCGCCACCCGCCCGCCACCGCCGACGCTCGCGCGCCCTCATCCACGCTATCCGCTTTTACGGCTTCGGCAGAGCTCCCTGGCAATGAACCAAAAATCTGGAGCACATCGGGCCATGTAGAGAGGAGATACAGCTGTTTGATTAACCTAGGGGGCGCAGTGGAGTCAAATCACAATTAAACTCTATTGGGCTCCTTAGAGGTTCACAAGTGTCACTCATACAATTTCTGGTGCAAATCGGATGATGCGTTTGTGAATACGAGACGAACGTATGCATATTACGAGGGACAGCCATTTTGCCACGCCCCCACGGGTCAGTAGAGTACATCATCAATGAGTTCATCATCAATAAGTTCATCATCATTTCATTTTATGTCAGTCTGCACAGGATTAAACCCATATGAATTAGACTGTAAGACATACATTTGAAAAAACATGTTACTTCCTTTCGGAAGTGGGCGGGGCAAAGGTGACGTCATCAGTCGACCACCTAACTGTGATGAGGGCTTATCTATAATGAGACATAGAAAGTGTGATGCAGCTCTGACCTGGCATTTGGAAGTTATTTCACATTCATGTTTCATGGTGTATAGTCAAAGTTTGGGACTTAGCCACGCCCACACGGGTCAGTAGAGTTCATCACGGCAGAGTTCATCATCATTTAATTTCATGTCAGTCAGCACAGGATGAAACCCATAAGAATTAGAGAGAAAAAGTCAGACATACAGTAGAAAAAGCAGGTGACTTCCTGTCGGAAGTGGGCGGGGCTAAGGTGACGTCATCAATCGACCACCTAACTGTGATGATTGCTGATCTATAATGAGACACAGAAAGTCTGATGCAGCTGTGACCTGGCATTTGGAAGTTATTTCACATTCATGTTTCATGGTGTATAGTCAAAGTTTGGGACTTAGCCACGCCCCCACGGGTCAGTCGAGTTCATCATGGGAGAGTTCATCATCATATCATGTCATGTCAGCCTACACCAGATGAAACCCATATGACTTAGAGAGTAAAAGTAAGACATACAATAGAAAAAACAGGTGACTTCCTGTCGGAAGTGGGCGGGGTTAAGGTGATGTCATCAACTGACCATCTCAATGTGATGAGGGGTGGTCTGTAGTCAGATATAGGAAGTCTGATGCAGCTGTGACCTTCTATGTGGAAGTTATTGCATCTTGATGTTTCATGGCGAATAGTCAAAGTTTGGGACTTAGCCACGCCCACATGCTTTGACATAGAAAAATTCCTACGATAACTTTTCATCTTTAATGTCTCAAGTCTCTGCTGACTGAGTTTGAAGTCTCTATCTCAAAAGCTGCAGGAGGAGATAGATCAGATGCGATGTCTATGAAAAAGAGGAAATGGCTGATTTTGATCCAAAATGGCCGACTTCCTGTTGGGTTTGCACCATGGCTCCAAGAGACTTTTTTGTAGGTCCTGACATGATACACATGTGTACCAAGTTTCATAATTCTAGGTTAAAGCATGGCTTGGGGCTGATCATTTAAAAATTTCTAGGGGGCGCTGTAGAGAAATTAGGCCACGCCCATCAACGACTGTTATGGATTCCTGTTCGGGGATGGATAAGGATGCGTCCTAGTGAGTTTGGTGCAGCTGGGCTGAACGATGTGGAATCTAGAGCCAAACGTATGGCGGCGGCGTTACCTCTGCTTCGCCGCGGTCCCACGGCCACGCCCTCTACAGAAGACTCTTGGCGCTTTAAAGCAAGTGAGACTAACATGTTATCTGTCATCCAACACAGAATCATGTTGATTAGGTGCAGTGAGCCAGAAAGGCAGCTTTCCATGGAAAAAAAAGCACTTCCTGTTCTGAGGGGGCGGGGCTTAGATGACGTCAGACTATGACAACATAGGATCGTAGGGGACCCTACCAGGATCACTCATGTCAAGTTTGGTGCAGCTGGCCTCAAAATTGTGGAATCCACAGCCAAACGTAAGGACACGGCGTTTAGGGTCACTTCGCCACGCCGCCACGCCCACCTGCTGGATTCAAATGAGCTTGGCTTGGAATCCTCAACACACCAACATGTTTTCTGTCTGTGGACACAGTTTCACCTTGATTAGGTCAAAGGGGTCAGATAGCGACCGTTCAGCGTAAAAAATGACACTTCCTGTTCTCAGGGGGCGTGGCCTAAGTGACGTCATCATTTGACCTTTGGGTATTGTAGAGCATCCCATGATGATCAATCACTGAAAGTTTGGTGCTTCTATGAGTTTTTTTCAAAGAATTATAACAGTTTGATGTTTCATGGCGAATCGGTGACCTTTGACCCCCGGAAAGACCCCTTCAGCAAGCCCGAAAACGCAAACCTACGATAACTTTGGATCGGCCATGCCTTTTGAACGATCTGACCGAGTTTCAAGCCGATCGATCGAAATCCCTAGGAGGAGTTAGATCAAATGCGAACCCTGTAAACGCCCAAAATCGGGTCAAAATCGGAGCTTCAATCCAAAATGGCCGACATTCTGTGATACTTGCACTATGACATTAATTGTAAATTCAGAGTGTCTTGGGGAGCTCTACAAGTGTACCAAGTTTCAAGTCTCTACGATAAAGTAAGTGAATAGGAAAGGGTCTTTTGAAAGTTGCTAGGTGGCGCCCTTGAGCCGTTTCTGTTGCGATTTTTCCGGGGACCTTAAAATACGTAATTTTCACGCAGACCTGATGCGTCCGCCAAGTTTGTTGAGTTTTTGAATATGATAAAGCCCCCTAAAAGCCAATTTATTTGGCGGAAGCATAATAATAATAATAATTAACAGCACGATTACAATAGGCCTTCGCAGCGCTTAGCTGCTCGGGCCTAATTAAAGCTCCGCGGAGCCTCAAGCGGCCCTCGCAGCCAAGCGCCGCTCAAGCCTATAGCCACCGCGTATGTTCCAGCACCACCTCCCCCCAGCCACCGCCTCCCCTCAGCACCACCTCCCCCCAGCCACTGCCTCCCCTCAGCACCATGTCACCCCAGCCACCGCCTACCCCCAGCCACCGCCTTGCTCTCAAGGAGCTGCCAAACCCGCCCTGAAGATAGTCACCTGTCATGTTCGACATTGCTCCCAGACAATGCACAAAAATCTGGTGTAGATCAGCTGATATCGCAAGGAGACACAGGTGTTTGATTAACCTGGGTGCGCAGTGGAGTCAAATTGCAATTAAACTCTATTGGGCTCCTTAGAGGTTCACAAGTGTCACTCATAAAAAGTCTGGAGCAAATGGGATGATGCGTGTGTGAATAAGAGATGATCGTTTGCATATGGCGAGGGACTGCCATCTGGCCACGCCTCCACGGGTCAGTAGGCATTTACAGAGTTCATCTTCATGTCATTTTATGTCAGTCTGCAAAGCATGAAACCCATATGACTTAGAGAGTAAAAGTCAGACATACAGTAGAAAAAACAGGTGACTTCCTGTCGGAAGTGGGCGTGGCTAAGGTGATGTCATCAATCGACCACCTAACTGTGATGAGGTCTGGTCTATAATGAGACATAGAAAGTCTGATGCAGCTCTGACCTGGCATTTGGAAGTTATTTCACATTCATGTTTCATGGTGTATAGTCAAAGTTTGGGACTTAGCCACGCCCCCACGGGTCAGTAGAGTTCATCATGGGAGAGTTCATCATCATGTCATTTCATGTCAGCCTGCACAGGATGAAACCCATAAGAATTAGAGAGTAAAAGTAAGACATACAATTGAAGAAAGAGGTTACTTCCTGTCGGAAGTGGGCGGGGCTAGGGTGATGTCATCAATCGACCACCTAACTATGATGAAGGCTGGTCTATAATGAGACATAGAAAGTCTGATGCAGCTGTGACCTGGCATTTGGAAGTTATTTCACATTCATGTTTCATGCTGTATAGTCAAAGTTTGGGACTTAGCCACGCCCCCACGGGTCAGTCGAGTTCATCATGGGAGAGTTCATCATCATATCATGTCATGTCAGCCTACACCGGATGAAACCCATATGACTTAGAGAGTAAAAGTAAGACATACAATAGAAAAAACAGGTGACTTCCTGTCGGAAGTGGGCGGGGTTAAGGTGATGTCATCAACTGACCATCTCAATGTGATGAGGGGTGGTCTGTAGTCAGATATAGGAAGTCTGATGCAGCTGTGACCTTCTATGTGGAAGTTATTGCATCTTGATGTTTCATGGCGAATAGTCAAAGTTTGGGACTTAGCCACGCCCACATGCTTTGACATAGAAAAATTCCTACGATAACTTTTCATCTTTAATGTCTCAAGTCTCTGCTGACTGAGTTTGAAGTCTCTATCTCAAAAGCTGCAGGAGGAGATAGATCAGATGCGATGTCTATGAAAAAGAGGAAATGGCTGATTTTGATCCAAAATGGCCGACTTCCTGTTGGGTTTGCACCATGGCTCCAAGAGACTTTTTTGTAGGTCCTGACATGATACACATGTGTACCAAGTTTCATAATTCTAGGTTAAAGCATGGCTTGGGGCTGATCATTTAAAAATTTCTAGGGGGCGCTGTAGAGAAATTAGGCCACGCCCATCAACGACTGTTATGGATTCCTGTTCGTGGATGAATAAGGATGCATCCTAGTGAGTTTGGTGCAGCTGGTCTGAATGATGTGGAATCTAGAGCCAAACGTATGGCGGCGGCGTTCCCTCTGCTTCGCCGCGCTGCCACGGCCACGCCCTCTACTGAAAACTCTTGGCGCTTTAAAGCAAGTGAGACCAACATGTTATCTGTCATCCAACACAGAATCATCTTGATTAGGTCGAGAGAGCCAGAGATGGAGCTGTACAAGTCAATAAAAGGCACTTCCTGTTCTGAGGGGGCGGGGCTTAGATGACGTCAGACTATGACGACATAGGATCGTCAGGCATCCCACCAGGATCACTCATGTCAAGTTTGGTGCAGCTGGGCACAAGATTGAGGAATCTACAGCCAAACGTATGGCGACGGCGTTACAGGTCACTTCGCCATGCCGCCACGCCCACCTGGTCCATCAAAGCCAAACAGGGTTGGAATCCATGACACACCAACATGTTTTCTGTCTGTGGACACAGTTTCATGTTTATTAGGTCAAAGGGGTCAGATAAGGACCGTTCACAGTAAAACATGACACTTCCTGTTGTCAGGGGGCGTGGCCTAAGTGATGTCATCATTTGACCATTGGGTGTTGTAGGGGACCCGTTGATGATCAATCACTGAAAGTTTGGTGCTGCTGTGAGTTTTGTTGTAAAAGTTATAACCCTTTTATTTTTCATGGCGACAAGGTGAACTTTGACCCCAGGTAACTCCATTTAGAAGAAAAAAAAACGCAAAACTCTGATAACTTTGGATCGGCCATGCCTTATGAACGATCTGACTGAGTTTGAAGCCGATCGATCGAAGTCCCTAGGACTAGTTCGAAAAAATGCGAACCCTGTGAACGGCCAAAATCGGAACTTCAATCCAAAATGGCCGACATTCTGTGATACTTGCACTATGACATTAATTGTAAATTCTGAGTGTCTTGGGGAGCTGTACAAGTGTACCAAGTTTCAAGTCTGTACGATAAAGTAAGTGAATAGGAAAGGGTCTTTTGAAATTTGCTAGGTGGCGCCCTTGAGCCGTTTCTTGTGCGATTTTTCTGGGGACCTTAAAATACGTAAATTTTCACCGGGCTCTATGCCCCCGCCAAGTTTGGTGAGTTTTTGAATATGATAAAGCCCCCAAAAAGCCAATTTATTTTACGGAAGAATAAGAATAATAATAATAATAATAATTTACAGCACAGTTTCAATAGGCTCTCGCAGCGCTTAGCTGCTCGGGCCTAATTAAAGCTCCGCGGAGCCTCAAGCGGCCCTCGCAGCCAAGCGCCGCTCAAGCCTATAGCCACCGCGTATGTTCCAGCACCACCTCCCCCCAGCCACCGCCTCCCCTCAGCACCACCTCCCCCCAGCCACTGCCTCCCCTCAGCACCATGTCACCCCAGCCACCGCCTACCCCCAGCCACCGCCTTGCTCTCAAGGAGCTGCCAAACCCGCCCTGAAGATAGTCACCTGTCATGTTCGACATTGCTCCCAGACAATGCACAAAAATCTGGTGTAGATCAGCTGATATCGCAAGGAGACACAGGTGTTTGATTAACCTGGGTGCGCAGTGGAGTCAAATTGCAATTAAACTCTATTGGGCTCCTTAGAGGTTCACAAGTGTCACTCATAAAAAGTCTGGAGCAAATGGGATGATGCGTGTGTGAATAAGAGATGATCGTTTGCATATGGCGAGGGACTGCCATCTGGCCACGCCTCCACGGGTCAGTAGGCATTTACAGAGTTCATCTTCATGTCATTTTATGTCAGTCTGCAAAGCATGAAACCCATATGACTTAGAGAGTAAAAGTCAGACATACAGTAGAAAAAACAGGTGACTTCCTGTCGGAAGTGGGCGTGGCTAAGGTGATGTCATCAATCGACCACCTAACTGTGATGAGGTCTGGTCTATAATGAGACATAGAAAGTCTGATGCAGCTCTGACCTGGCATTTGGAAGTTATTTCACATTCATGTTTCATGGTGTATAGTCAAAGTTTGGGACTTAGCCACGCCCCCACGGGTCAGTAGAGTTCATCATGGGAGAGTTCATCATCATGTCATTTCATGTCAGCCTGCACAGGATGAAACCCATAAGAATTAGAGAGTAAAAGTAAGACATACAATTGAAGAAAGAGGTTACTTCCTGTCGGAAGTGGGCGGGGCTAGGGTGATGTCATCAATCGACCACCTAACTATGATGAAGGCTGGTCTATAATGAGACATAGAAAGTCTGATGCAGCTGTGACCTGGCATTTGGAAGTTATTTCACATTCATGTTTCATGCTGTATAGTCAAAGTTTGGGACTTAGCCACGCCCCCACGGGTCAGTCGAGTTCATCATGGGAGAGTTCATCATCATATCATGTCATGTCAGCCTACACCGGATGAAACCCATATGACTTAGAGAGTAAAAGTAAGACATACAATAGAAAAAACAGGTGACTTCCTGTCGGAAGTGGGCGGGGTTAAGGTGATGTCATCAACTGACCATCTCAATGTGATGAGGGGTGGTCTGTAGTCAGATATAGGAAGTCTGATGCAGCTGTGACCTTCTATGTGGAAGTTATTGCATCTTGATGTTTCATGGCGAATAGTCAAAGTTTGGGACTTAGCCACGCCCACATGCTTTGACATAGAAAAATTCCTACGATAACTTTTCATCTTTAATGTCTCAAGTCTCTGCTGACTGAGTTTGAAGTCTCTATCTCAAAAGCTGCAGGAGGAGATAGATCAGATGCGATGTCTATGAAAAAGAGGAAATGGCTGATTTTGATCCAAAATGGCCGACTTCCTGTTGGGTTTGCACCATGGCTCCAAGAGACTTTTTTGTAGGTCCTGACATGATACACATGTGTACCAAGTTTCATAATTCTAGGTTAAAGCATGGCTTGGGGCTGATCATTTAAAAATTTCTAGGGGGCGCTGTAGAGAAATTAGGCCACGCCCATCAACGACTGTTATGGATTCCTGTTCGTGGATGAATAAGGATGCATCCTAGTGAGTTTGGTGCAGCTGGTCTGAATGATGTGGAATCTAGAGCCAAACGTATGGCGGCGGCGTTCCCTCTGCTTCGCCGCGCTGCCACGGCCACGCCCTCTACTGAAAACTCTTGGCGCTTTAAAGCAAGTGAGACCAACATGTTATCTGTCATCCAACACAGAATCATCTTGATTAGGTCGAGAGAGCCAGAGATGGAGCTGTACAAGTCAATAAAAGGCACTTCCTGTTCTGAGGGGGCGGGGCTTAGATGACGTCAGACTATGACGACATAGGATCGTCAGGCATCCCACCAGGATCACTCATGTCAAGTTTGGTGCAGCTGGGCACAAGATTGAGGAATCTACAGCCAAACGTATGGCGACGGCGTTACAGGTCACTTCGCCATGCCGCCACGCCCACCTGGTCCATCAAAGCCAAACAGGGTTGGAATCCATGACACACCAACATGTTTTCTGTCTGTGGACACAGTTTCATGTTTATTAGGTCAAAGGGGTCAGATAAGGACCGTTCACAGTAAAACATGACACTTCCTGTTGTCAGGGGGCGTGGCCTAAGTGATGTCATCATTTGACCATTGGGTGTTGTAGGGGACCCGTTGATGATCAATCACTGAAAGTTTGGTGCTGCTGTGAGTTTTGTTGTAAAAGTTATAACCCTTTTATTTTTCATGGCGACAAGGTGAACTTTGACCCCAGGTAACTCCATTTAGAAGAAAAAAAAACGCAAAACTCTGATAACTTTGGATCGGCCATGCCTTATGAACGATCTGACTGAGTTTGAAGCCGATCGATCGAAGTCCCTAGGACTAGTTCGAAAAAATGCGAACCCTGTGAACGGCCAAAATCGGAACTTCAATCCAAAATGGCCGACATTCTGTGATACTTGCACTATGACATTAATTGTAAATTCTGAGTGTCTTGGGGAGCTGTACAAGTGTACCAAGTTTCAAGTCTGTACGATAAAGTAAGTGAATAGGAAAGGGTCTTTTGAAATTTGCTAGGTGGCGCCCTTGAGCCGTTTCTTGTGCGATTTTTCTGGGGACCTTAAAATACGTAAATTTTCACCGGGCTCTATGCCCCCGCCAAGTTTGGTGAGTTTTTGAATATGATAAAGCCCCCAAAAAGCCAATTTATTTTACGGAAGAATAAGAATAATAATAATAATTAAAGCTCCGCGGAGCCTCAAGCGGCCCTCGCAGCCAAGCGCCGCTCAAGCCTATAGCCACCGCGGATGTTCCAGCACCGCCTCCCGCCGGCCACCGCCGACGCTCGCGCGCCGTCCTCCATGCGATCCGCTTCGATGTCTTCGGCAGCGTTCACTGGCCATGCACCCAAAATCTGGAGCAGATTGGGCCATGTGGCAAGGAGATACAGCTGTTTGATTAACCTAGGGGGCGCAGTGGAGTCAAATTGCAATTAAACTGTATTGGGCTCCTCAGATGTTCACAAGTTTCACTCATAAAAACTCTGGTGCAAATAGGATGATGCGTTTGTGAATAAGAGACGATCGTATGCATATGGCGAGGGACAGCCATTTTGCCACTCCCCCACGGGTCTGTAGGCATTGACAGAGTTCATCATCATCTCATGTTATGTCAGTGTGCACAGGGTTGGAATCCATGACACACCAACATGTTTTAGAGTGTAAAAGTAAGACATACAGTAGAAAAAACAGGTGACTTCCTGTCGGAAGTGGGCGGGGCTAAGGTGATGTCATCAATCGACCACCTAACTGTGATGAGGGCTGGTCTATAATGAGACATAGAAAGTCTGATGCATCTGTGACCTGGCATTAGGAAGTAATTTCACATTCATGTTTCATGGTGTATAGTCAAAGTTTGGGACTTAGCCACGCCCCCACGGGTCAGTAGAGTTCATCATGGGAGAGTTCATCATCATATCATGTCATGTCAGCCTACACCGGATGAAACCCATATGACTTAGAGAGTAAAAGTAAGACATACAATAGAAAAAACAGGTGACTTCCTGTCGGAAGTGGGCGGGGTTAAGGTGATGTCATCAACTGACCATCTCAATGTGATGAGGGGTGGTCTGTAGTCAGATATAGGAAGTCTGATGCAGCTGTGACCTTCTATGTGGAAGTTATTGCATCTTGATGTTTCATGGCGAATAGTCAAAGTTTGGGACTTAGCCACGCCCACATGCTTTGACATAGAAAAATTCCTACGATAACTTTTCATCTTTAATGTCTCAAGTCTCTGCTGACTGAGTTTGAAGTCTCTATCTCAAAAGCTGCAGGAGGAGATAGATCAGATGCGATGTCTATGAAAAAGAGGAAATGGCTGATTTTGATCCAAAATGGCCGACTTCCTGTTGGGTTTGCACCATGGCTCCAAGAGACTTTTTTGTAGGTCCTGACATGATACACATGTGTACCAAGTTTCATAATTCTAGGTTAAAGCATGGCTTGGGGCTGATCATTTAAAAATTTCTAGGGGGCGCTGTAGAGAAATTAGGCCACGCCCATCAACGACTGTTATGGATTCCTGTTCGGGGATGGATAAGGATGCATCCTAGTGAGTTTGGTGCAGCTGGGCTGAACGATGTGGAATCTAGAGCCAAACGTATGGCGGCGGCGTTACCTCTGCTTCGCCGCGGTCCCACGGCCACGCCCTCTACAGAAGACTCTTGGCGCTTTAAAGCAAGTGAGACTAACATGTTATATGTCATCCAACACAGAATCATGTTGATTAGGTGCAGTGAGCCAGAAAGGCAGCTTTCCATGGAAAAAAAAGCACTTCCTGTTCTGAGGGGGCGGGGCTTAGATGACGTCAGACTATGACAACATAGGATCGTAGGGGACCCTACCAGGATCACTCATGTCAAGTTTGGTGCAGCTGGCCTCAAAATTGTGGAATCCACAGCCAAACGTAAGGACACGGCGTTTAGGGTCACTTCGCCACGCCGCCACGCCCACCTGCTGGATTCAAATGAGCTTGGCTTGGAATCCTCAACACACCAACATGTTTTCTGTCTGTGGACACAGTTTCACCTCGATTAGGTCAAAGGGGTCAGATAGCGACCGTTCAGCGTAAAAAATGACACTTCCTGTTCTCAGGGGGCGTGGCCTAAGTGACGTCATCATTTGACCGTTGGGTATTGTAGAGCATCCCATGATGATCAATCACTGAAAGTTTGGTGCTTCTATGAGTTTTTTTCAAAGAGTTATAACAGTTTGATGTTTCATGGCGAATCGGTGACCTTTGACCCCCGGAAAGACCCCTTCAGCAAGCCCGAAAACGCAAACCTACGATAACTTTGGATCGGCCATGCCTTATGAACGATCTGACCGAGTTTGAAGCCGATCGATCGAAATCCCTAGGACAAGTTCGATCAAATGCGAACCCTGCAAACGCCCAAAATCGGGTCAAAATCGGAACTTTAATCCAAAATGGCCGACAATCTGTGATACTTGCACTATGACATTAATTGTAAATTCTTAGTGTTTTGGGGAGCTGTACAAGTGTACCAAGTTTCAAGTCTCTACGATAAAGCAAGTGAATAGGAAAGGGTCTTTTGAAAGTTGCTAGGTGGCGCCCTTGAGCCGTTTCTTGTGCGATTTTTCTGGGGACCTTAAAATACGTAAATTTTACACGGGCTCTATGCCCCCGCCAAGTTTGGTGAGTTTTTGAATATGAGAAAGCCCCCAAAAAGCCAATTCTTTTGGCACAATAAAAATAATAAAACAGTACAGTTTCAATAGGCTCTCGCAGCGCTTAGCTGCTCGGGCCTAATTAAAGCTCCGCGGAGCCTCAAGCGGCCCTCGCAGCTAGCGCTGCTCCGGCCTATAGCCACCGCGGGGGTACCAGCACCGCCACCCGCCCGCCACCGCCGACGCTCGCGCGCCCTCATCCACGCTATCCGCTTTTACGGCTTCGGCAGAGCTCCCTGGCGATGAACCAAAAATCTGGAGCACATCGGGCCATGTAGAGAGGAGATACAGCTGTTTGATTAACATAGGGGGCGCAGTGGAGTCAAATTGCAATTAAACTCCACTGGGCTCCTTAGAGGTTCACAAGTGTCACTCATAAAAAGTCTGGTGTAAATCGGATGATGTGTCTGTGAATAAGAGATGATCGTATGCATATGGCGAGGGACAGCCATTTTGCGACGCCCCCACGCATCAGTAGGCATTGACAGAGTTCATCTTCATGTCATTTTATGTCAGTCTGCACAGGATGAATCCCATATGACTTAGAGTGTAAAAGTAAGACATACAGTAGAAAAAACAGGTGACTTCCTGTCGGAAGTGGGCGGGGCTAAGGTGATGTCATCAATCGACCACCTAACCGTGATGAGGACTGGTCTATAATGAGACATAGAAAGTCTGATGCAGCTGTGACCTTGTATGTGCATGTTATGTCACTTTGATGCTTAATGGTGAATAGTCAAAGTTTGGGACTTTGCCACGCCCACACGCTTTGACACACAAAAATTCCTGTGATAACTTCAGACCTTTAGTGTCTCAACTCTCTGCTGACTGAGTTTGAAGTCTGTATCTCGAAAGCTGTAGGAGGAGATGGATCAGATGTGACGTCTATGAAAAACAGTAAATGGCGGATTTTGATCCAAAATGGCCGACTTCCTTTTGGGTTTGCACCATGGCTCCAAGAGACTTTTTTGTAGGTCCTGACATCATACACATGTGTACCAAGTTTCATAATTCTAGGTTAAAGCATGGCTTGGGGCTGATTATTTAAATAATTCTAGGGGGCGCTGTAGAGAAATTAGGCCACGCCCATGAACGACTGTTATGGATTCCTGTTCGGGGATAAATAAGGATGCATCCTAGTGAGTTTGGTGCAGCTGGGCTGAACGATGTGGAATCTAGAGGCAAACGTATGGCGGCGGCGTTCCCTCTGCTTCGCCGCGCTGCCACGGCCACGCCCTCTACTGAAGACTCTTGGCGCTTTAAAGCAAGTGAGACCAACATGTTATCTGTCATCCAACACAGAATCATCTTGATTAGGTTGAGAGAACCATAGATGGAGCTTTACAAGTCAAAAAAAGGCACTTCCTGTTCTGAGGGGGCGGGGCTTAGATGACGTCAGACTATGACGACATAGGATCGTAAGGCATCCCACCAGGATCACTCATGTGAAGTTTGGTGCAGCTGGGCTTAAAATTGTGGAATCTACAGCCAAACGTATGGCGACGGCGTTACAGGTCAGTTCGCCACGCTGCCACGCCCACCTGCTCCATCAAAGCGAAACAGGGTTGGAATCCATGACACACCAACATGTTTTCTGTCTGTGGACACAGTTTCATGTTGATTAGGTCAAAGGGGTCAGATAGCGACCATTCACAGTAAAAAATGACACTTCCTGTTCTAAGGGGGCGTGGCCTAAGTGATGTCATCATTTGACCATTGGGTATTGTAGGGGACCCGATGATGATCAATCACTGACAGTTTGGTGCTGCTGTGAGTTTTTTTGTAAAAGTTATAACCGTTTTATTTTTCATGGCGACTAGGTGAACTTTGACCCCAGGTAACCCCCCTTCAGGAAGGTCGAAAACGCAAACCTACGATAACTTTGGATCGGCCATGCCTTATGAACGATCTGACCGAGTTTGAAGCCGATCGATCGAAATCCCTAGGACAAGTTCGAAAAAATGCGAACCCTGTAAACGGCCAAAATCGGGTCAAAATCGGAACTTCAATCCAAAATGGCCGACATTCTGTGATACTTGCACTATGACATTAATTGTAAATTCTGAGTGTCTTGGGGAGCTCTACAAGTGTACCAAGTTTCAAGTCTCTACGATAAAGTAAGTGAATAGGAAAGGGTCCTTTGAAATTTGCCAGGTGGCGCCCTTGAGCCGTTTCTTGTGCGATTTTTCTGAGGACCTTAAAATACGTAAATTTTACACGGGCTCTATGCCCCCGCCACGTTTGGTGAGTTTTTGAATATGATAAAGCCCCCAAAAAGCCAATTCATTTGGCACAAGAACTATAATAATAATAATAATAATAATAAGAAACAGCGCGATTACAATAGGCCTTCGCAGCGCTTAGCTGCTCGGGCCTAATAATAATTTACAGCACAGTTTCAATAGGCTCTCGCAGCGCTTAGCTGCTCGGGCCTAATTAAAGCTCCGCGGAGCCTCAAGCGGCCCTCGCAGCCAAGCGCCGCTCAAGCCTATAGCCACCGCGTATGTTCCAGCACCACCTCCCCCCAGCCACCGCCTCCCCTCAGCACCACCTCCCCCCAGCCACTGCCTCCCCTCAGCACCATGTCACCCCAGCCACCGCCTACCCCCAGCCACCGCCTTGCTCTCAAGGAGCTGCCAAACCCGCCCTGAAGATAGTCACCTGTCATGTTCGACATTGCTCCCAGACAATGCACAAAAATCTGGTGTAGATCAGCTGATATCGCAAGGAGACACAGGTGTTTGATTAACCTGGGTGCGCAGTGGAGTCAAATTGCAATTAAACTCTATTGGGCTCCTTAGAGGTTCACAAGTGTCACTCATAAAAAGTCTGGAGCAAATGGGATGATGCGTGTGTGAATAAGAGATGATCGTTTGCATATGGCGAGGGACTGCCATCTGGCCACGCCTCCACGGGTCAGTAGGCATTTACAGAGTTCATCTTCATGTCATTTTATGTCAGTCTGCAAAGCATGAAACCCATATGACTTAGAGAGTAAAAGTCAGACATACAGTAGAAAAAACAGGTGACTTCCTGTCGGAAGTGGGCGTGGCTAAGGTGATGTCATCAATCGACCACCTAACTGTGATGAGGTCTGGTCTATAATGAGACATAGAAAGTCTGATGCAGCTCTGACCTGGCATTTGGAAGTTATTTCACATTCATGTTTCATGGTGTATAGTCAAAGTTTGGGACTTAGCCACGCCCCCACGGGTCAGTAGAGTTCATCATGGGAGAGTTCATCATCATGTCATTTCATGTCAGCCTGCACAGGATGAAACCCATAAGAATTAGAGAGTAAAAGTAAGACATACAATTGAAGAAAGAGGTTACTTCCTGTCGGAAGTGGGCGGGGCTAGGGTGATGTCATCAATCGACCACCTAACTATGATGAAGGCTGGTCTATAATGAGACATAGAAAGTCTGATGCAGCTGTGACCTGGCATTTGGAAGTTATTTCACATTCATGTTTCATGCTGTATAGTCAAAGTTTGGGACTTAGCCACGCCCCCACGGGTCAGTCGAGTTCATCATGGGAGAGTTCATCATCATATCATGTCATGTCAGCCTACACCGGATGAAACCCATATGACTTAGAGAGTAAAAGTAAGACATACAATAGAAAAAACAGGTGACTTCCTGTCGGAAGTGGGCGGGGTTAAGGTGATGTCATCAACTGACCATCTCAATGTGATGAGGGGTGGTCTGTAGTCAGATATAGGAAGTCTGATGCAGCTGTGACCTTCTATGTGGAAGTTATTGCATCTTGATGTTTCATGGCGAATAGTCAAAGTTTGGGACTTAGCCACGCCCACATGCTTTGACATAGAAAAATTCCTACGATAACTTTTCATCTTTAATGTCTCAAGTCTCTGCTGACTGAGTTTGAAGTCTCTATCTCAAAAGCTGCAGGAGGAGATAGATCAGATGCGATGTCTATGAAAAAGAGGAAATGGCTGATTTTGATCCAAAATGGCCGACTTCCTGTTGGGTTTGCACCATGGCTCCAAGAGACTTTTTTGTAGGTCCTGACATGATACACATGTGTACCAAGTTTCATAATTCTAGGTTAAAGCATGGCTTGGGGCTGATCATTTAAAAATTTCTAGGGGGCGCTGTAGAGAAATTAGGCCACGCCCATCAACGACTGTTATGGATTCCTGTTCGTGGATGAATAAGGATGCATCCTAGTGAGTTTGGTGCAGCTGGTCTGAATGATGTGGAATCTAGAGCCAAACGTATGGCGGCGGCGTTCCCTCTGCTTCGCCGCGCTGCCACGGCCACGCCCTCTACTGAAAACTCTTGGCGCTTTAAAGCAAGTGAGACCAACATGTTATCTGTCATCCAACACAGAATCATCTTGATTAGGTCGAGAGAGCCAGAGATGGAGCTGTACAAGTCAATAAAAGGCACTTCCTGTTCTGAGGGGGCGGGGCTTAGATGACGTCAGACTATGACGACATAGGATCGTCAGGCATCCCACCAGGATCACTCATGTCAAGTTTGGTGCAGCTGGGCACAAGATTGAGGAATCTACAGCCAAACGTATGGCGACGGCGTTACAGGTCACTTCGCCATGCCGCCACGCCCACCTGGTCCATCAAAGCCAAACAGGGTTGGAATCCATGACACACCAACATGTTTTCTGTCTGTGGACACAGTTTCATGTTTATTAGGTCAAAGGGGTCAGATAAGGACCGTTCACAGTAAAACATGACACTTCCTGTTGTCAGGGGGCGTGGCCTAAGTGATGTCATCATTTGACCATTGGGTGTTGTAGGGGACCCGTTGATGATCAATCACTGAAAGTTTGGTGCTGCTGTGAGTTTTGTTGTAAAAGTTATAACCCTTTTATTTTTCATGGCGACAAGGTGAACTTTGACCCCAGGTAACTCCATTTAGAAGAAAAAAAAACGCAAAACTCTGATAACTTTGGATCGGCCATGCCTTATGAACGATCTGACTGAGTTTGAAGCCGATCGATCGAAGTCCCTAGGACTAGTTCGAAAAAATGCGAACCCTGTGAACGGCCAAAATCGGAACTTCAATCCAAAATGGCCGACATTCTGTGATACTTGCACTATGACATTAATTGTAAATTCTGAGTGTCTTGGGGAGCTGTACAAGTGTACCAAGTTTCAAGTCTGTACGATAAAGTAAGTGAATAGGAAAGGGTCTTTTGAAATTTGCTAGGTGGCGCCCTTGAGCCGTTTCTTGTGCGATTTTTCTGGGGACCTTAAAATACGTAAATTTTCACCGGGCTCTATGCCCCCGCCAAGTTTGGTGAGTTTTTGAATATGATAAAGCCCCCAAAAAGCCAATTTATTTTACGGAAGAATAAGAATAATAATAATAATAATAATTATTTACAGCACAGTTTCAATAGGCTCTCGCAGCGCTTAGCTGCTCGGGCCTAATAAGAATAATAAACAGCGCGATTACAATAGGCCTTCGCAGCGCTTAGCTGCTCGGGCCTAATTAAAGCTCCGCGGAGCCTCAAGCGGCCCTCGCAGCCAAGCGCCGCTCAAGCCTATAGCCACCGCGGATGTTCCAGCACCGCCTCCCGCCGGCCACCGCCGACGCTCGCGCGCCGTCCTCCACGCGATCCGCTTCGATGCCTTCGGCAGCGTTCCCTGGCCATGCACCCCCAATCTGGAGCAGATTGGGCCATGTGGCAAGGAGATACAGCTGTTTGATTAACCTAGGGGGCGCAGTGGAGTGAAATTGCAATTAAACTCTATTGGGCTCCTTAGAGGTTAACAAGTGTCACTCATAAAAAGTCTGGTGCAAATCGGATGATGCGTCTGTGAATAAGAGACGATCGTATGCATATGGCGAGGGACAGCCATTTTGTCACGCCCCCACGGGTCAGCAGGCCTTTACAGAGTTCATCATCATCTCATTTTATGTCAGTCTGCACAGGGTTGGAATCCATGACACACCAACATGTTTTAGAGTGTAAAAGTAAGACATACAGTAGAAAAAACAGGTCACTTCCTGTCGGAAGTGGGCGGGGCAAGGGTGATGTCATCAATCGACCACATAACTGTGATGAGGGCTTATCTATAATGAGACATAGAAAGTCTGATGCAGCTGTGACCTGGCATTTGGAAGTTATTTCACATTCATGTTTCATGCTGTATAGTCAAAGTTTGGGACTTAGCCACGCCCCCACGGGTCAGTCGAGTTCATCATGGGAGAGTTCATCATCATTTCATTTCATGTCAGTCTGCACAGGATGAAACCCATAAGAATTAGAGAGTAAAAGTAAGACATACAATTGAAGAAAGAGGTTACTTCCTGTCGGAAGTGGGCGGGGCTAGGGTGATGTCATCAATCGACCACCTAACTATGATGAAGGCTGGTCTATAATGAGACATAGAAAGTCTGATGCAGCTGTGACCTGGCATTTGGAAGTTATTTCACATTCATGTTTCATGCTGTATAGTCAAAGTTTGGGACTTAGCCACGCCCCCACGGGTCAGTCGAGTTCATCATGGGAGAGTTCATCATCATATCATGTCATGTCAGCCTACACCGGATGAAACCCATATGACTTAGAGAGTAAAAGTAAGACATACAATAGAAAAAACAGGTGACTTCCTGTCGGAAGTGGGCGGGGTTAAGGTGATGTCATCAACTGACCATCTCAATGTGATGAGGGGTGGTCTGTAGTCAGATATAGGAAGTCTGATGCAGCTGTGACCTTCTATGTGGAAGTTATTGCATGTTGATGTTTCATGGCGAATAGTCAAAGTTTGGGACTTAGCCACGCCCACATGCTTTGACATAGAAAAATTCCTACGATAACTTTTCATCTTTAATGTCTCAAGTCTCTGCTGACTGAGTTTGAAGTCTCTATCTCAAAAGCTGCAGGAGGAGATAGATCAGATGCGATGTCTATGAAAAAGAGGAAATGGCTGATTTTGATCCAAAATGGCCGACTTCCTGTTGGGTTTGCACCATGGCTCCAAGAGACTTTTTTGTAGGTCCTGACATGATACACATGTGTACCAAGTTTCATAATTCTAGGTTAAAGCATGGCTTGGGGCTGATCATTTAAAAATTTCTAGGGGGCGCTGTAGAGAAATTAGGCCACGCCCATCAACGACTGTTATGGATTCCTGTTCGGGGATGGATAAGGATGCATCCTAGTGAGTTTGGTGCAGCTGGGCTGAACGATGTGGAATCTAGAGCCAAACGTATGGCGGCGGCGTTACCTCTGCTTCGCCGCGGTCCCACGGCCACGCCCTCTACAGAAGACTCTTGGCGCTTTAAAGCAAGTGAGACTAACATGTTATCTGTCATCCAACACAGAATCATGTTGATTAGGTGCAGTGAGCCAGAAAGGCAGCTTTCCATGGAAAAAAAAGCACTTCCTGTTCTGAGGGGGCGGGGCTTAGATGACGTCAGACTATGACAACATAGGATCGTAGGGGACCCTACCAGGATCACTCATGTCAAGTTTGGTGCAGCTGGCCTCAAAATTGTGGAATCCACAGCCAAACGTAAGGACACGGCGTTTAGGGTCACTTCGCCACGCCGCCACGCCCACCTGCTGGATTCAAATGAGCTTGGCTTGGAATCCTCAACACACCAACATGTTTTCTGTCTGTGGACACAGTTTCACCTCGATTAGGTCAAAGGGGTCAGATAGCGACCGTTCAGCGTAAAAAATGACACTTCCTGTTCTCAGGGGGCGTGGCCTAAGTGACGTCATCATTTGACCATTGGGTATTGTAGAGCATCCCATGATGATCAATCACTGAAAGTTTGGTGCTTCTATGAGTTTTTTTCAAAGAGTTATAACAGTTTGATGTTTCATGGCGAATCGGTGACCTTTGACCCCCGGAAAGACCCCTTCAGCAAGCCCGAAAACGCAAACCTACGATAACTTTGGATCGGCCATGCCTTATGAACGATCTGACCGAGTTTGAAGCCGATCGATCGAAATCCCTAGGACAAGTTCGATCAAATGCGAACCCTGTAAACGGCCAAAATCGGGTCAAAATCGGAACTTCAATCCAAAATGGCCGACATTCTGTGATACTTGCACTATGACATTAATTGTAAATCCTGAGTGTCTTGGGGAGCTCTACAAGTGTACCAAGTTTCAAGTCTCTGTGATGAAGCAAGTGAATAGGAAAGGGTCTTTTGAAAGTTGCTAGGTGGCGCCCTTGAGCCGTTTCTTGTGCGATTTTTCTGAGGACCTTAAAATACGTAAATTTTACACGGGCTCTATGCCCCCGCCAAGTTTGGTGAGTTTTTGAATATGATAAAGCCCCCAAAAAGCCAATTCATTTGGCACAAGAACTATAATAATAAACAGCAAGGTTTCAATAGGCTCTCGCAGCGCTTAGCTGCTCGGGCCTAATTAAAGCTCCGCGGAGCCTCAAGCGGCCCTCGCAGCCAAGCGCCGCTCAAGCCTAGCCACCGCGGATGTTCCAGCACCGCCTCCCCCCAGCCACCGCCTCCCCTCAGCACCACCTCCCCCCAGCCACTGCCTCCCCTCAGCACCATGTCACCCCAGCCACCGCCTACCCCCAGCCACTTCCTTGCTCTCACGGAGCTGCCAAACCCGCCCTGAAGATAGTCACCCTGTCATGTTCGACATTGCTCCCAGACAATGCACAAAAATCTGGTGTAGATCAGCTAATATCGCAAGGAGACACAGGTGTTTGATTAACCTAGGGGGCGCAGTGGAGTCAAATCACAATTAAAGTCTATTGGGCTCCTTAGAGGTTCACAAGTGTCACTCATACAATGTCTGGTGCAAATCGGATGATGCGTTTGTGAATATGAGACGAACGTATGCATATTACGAGGGACAGCCATTTTGCCACGACCCCACGGGTCAGTAGAGTACATCATCAATGAGTTCATCATCAATAAGTTCATCATCATTTCATTTTATGTCAGTCAGGACAGGATGAAACCCATAAGAATTAGAGAGAAAAAGTAAGACATACAGTAGAAAAAACAGGTGACTTCCTGTCGGAAGTGGGCGGGGCTAATGTTATGTCATCAATCGACCACCTAACTGTCATGATGGCTGGTCTATAATGACACATAGAAAGTCTGATGCATCTGTGACCTGGCATTAGGAAGTAATTTCACATTCATGTTTCATGATGTATATTCAAAGTTTGGGACTTAGCCACGCCCCCACGGGTCAGTAGAGTTCATCACGGCAGAGTTCATCATCATTTCATTTCATGTCAGTCTGCACAGGATGAAACCCATAAGAATTAGAGAGAAAAAGTAAGACATACAGTAGAAAAAACAGGTCACTTCCTGTCGGAAGTGGGCGGGGCAAGGGTGATGTCATCAATCGACCACATAACTGTGATGAGGGCTTATCTATAATGAGACATAGAAAGTCTGATGCAGCTCTGACCTGGCATTTGGAAGTTATTTCACATTCATGTTTCATGGTGTATAGTCAAAGTTTGGGACTTAGCCACGCCCCCACGGGTCAGTAGAGTTCATCATGGGAGAGTTCATCATCATGTCATTTCATGTCAGCCTGCACAGGATGAAACCCATAAGAATTAGAGAGTAAAAGTAAGACATACAATTGAAGAAAGAGGTTACTTCCTGTCGGAAGTGGGCGGGGCTAGGGTGATGTCATCAATCGACCACCTAACTATGATGAAGGCTGGTCTATAATGAGACATAGAAAGTCTGATGCAGCTGTGACCTGGCATTTGGAAGTTATTTCACATTCATGTTTCATGCTGTATAGTCAAAGTTTGGGACTTAGCCACGCCCCCACGGGTCAGTCGAGTTCATCATGGGAGAGTTCATCATCATATCATGTCATGTCAGCCTACACCGGATGAAACCCATATGACTTAGAGAGTAAAAGTAAGACATACAATAGAAAAAACAGGTGACTTCCTGTCGGAAGTGGGCGGGGTTAAGGTGATGTCATCAACTGACCATCTCAATGTGATGAGGGGTGGTCTGTAGTCAGATATAGGAAGTCTGATGCAGCTGTGACCTTCTATGTGGAAGTTATTGCATCTTGATGTTTCATGGCGAATAGTCAAAGTTTGGGACTTAGCCACGCCCACATGCTTTGACATAGAAAAATTCCTACGATAACTTTTCATCTTTAATGTCTCAAGTCTCTGCTGACTGAGTTTGAAGTCTCTATCTCAAAAGCTGCAGGAGGAGATAGATCAGATGCGATGTCTATGAAAAAGAGGAAATGGCTGATTTTGATCCAAAATGGCCGACTTCCTGTTGGGTTTGCACCATGGCTCCAAGAGACTTTTTTGTAGGTCCTGACATGATACACATGTGTACCAAGTTTCATAATTCTAGGTTAAAGCATGGCTTGGGGCTGATCATTTAAAAATTTCTAGGGGGCGCTGTAGAGAAATTAGGCCACGCCCATCAACGACTGTTATGGATTCCTGTTCGGGGATGGATAAGGATGCATCCTAGTGAGTTTGGTGCAGCTGGGCTGAACGATGTGGAATCTAGAGCCAAACGTATGGCGGCGGCGTTACCTCTGCTTCGCCGCGGTCCCACGGCCACGCCCTCTACAGAAGACTCTTGGCGCTTTAAAGCAAGTGAGACTAACATGTTATCTGTCATCCAACACAGAATCATGTTGATTAGGTGCAGTGAGCCAGAAAGGCAGCTTTCCATGGAAAAAAAAGCACTTCCTGTTCTGAGGGGGCGGGGCTTAGATGACGTCAGACTATGACAACATAGGATCGTAGGGGACCCTACCAGGATCACTCATGTCAAGTTTGGTGCAGCTGGCCTCAAAATTGTGGAATCCACAGCCAAACGTAAGGACACGGCGTTTAGGGTCACTTCGCCACGCCGCCACGCCCACCTGCTGGATTCAAATGAGCTTGGCTTGGAATCCTCAACACACCAACATGTTTTCTGTCTGTGGACACAGTTTCACCTCGATTAGGTCAAAGGGGTCAGATAGCGACCGTTCAGCGTAAAAAATGACACTTCCTGTTCTCAGGGGGCGTGGCCTAAGTGACGTCATCATTTGACCGTTGGGTATTGTAGAGCATCCCATGATGATCAATCACTGAAAGTTTGGTGCTTCTATGAGTTTTTTTCAAAGAGTTATAACAGTTTGATGTTTCATGGCGAATCGGTGACCTTTGACCCCCGGAAAGACCCCTTCAGCAAGCCCGAAAACGCAAACCTACGATAACTTTGGATCGGCCATGCCTTATGAACGATCTGACCGAGTTTGAAGCCGATCGATCGAAATCCCTAGGACAAGTTCGATCAAATGCGAACCCTGTAAACGGCCAAAATCGGGTCAAAATCGGAACTTCAATCCAAAATGGCCGACAATCTGTGATACTTGCACTATGACATTAATTGTAAATTCAGAGCGTCTTGGGGAGCTCTACAAGTGTACCAAGTTTCAAGTCTCTACGATAAAGTAAGTGAATAGGAAAGGGTCTTTTGAAAGTTGCTAGGTGGCGCCCTTGAGCCGTTTCTTGTGCGATTTTTCTGGGGACCTTAAAATACGTAAATTTTACACGGACTCTATGCCCCCGCCAAGTTTGGTGAGTTTTTGAATATGAGAAAGCCCCCAAAAAGCCAATTCTTTTGGCACAAGAACTATAATAATAAACAGCACAGTTTCAATAGGCTCTCGCAGCGCTTAGCTGCTCGGGCCTAATTAAAGCTCCGCGGAGCCTCAAGCGGCCCTCGCAGCCAAGCGCCGCTCAAGCCTATAGCCACCGCGGATGTTCCAGCACCGCCTCCCGCCGGCCACCGCCGACGCTCGCGCGCCGTCCTCCACGCGATCCGCTTCGATGTCTTCGGCAGCGTTCACTGGCCATGCACCCAAAATCTGGAGCAGATTGGGCCATGTGGCAAGGAGATACAGCTGTTTGATTAACCTAGGGGGCGCAGTGGAGTCAAATTGCAATTAAACTGTATTGGGCTCCTCAGAGGTTCACAAGTTTCACTCATAAAAAGTCTGGTGCAAATAGGATGATGCGTTTGTGAATAAGAGACGATCGTATGCATATGGCGAGGGACAGCCATTTTGCCACTCCCCCACGGGTCAGTAGGCATTGACAGAGTTCATCATCATGTCATGTTATGTCAGTGTGCACAGGGTTGGAATCCATGACACACCAACATGTTTTAGAGTGTAAAAGTAAGACATACAGTATAAAAAACAGGTGACTTCCTGTCGGAAGTGGGCGGGGCTAAGGTGATGTCATCAATCGACCACCTAACTGTGATGAGGGCTGGTCTATAATGAGACATAGAAAGTCTGATGCATCTGTGACCTGGCATTAGGAAGTAATTTCACATTCATGTTTCATGATGTATATTCAAAGTTTGGGACTTAGCCACGCCCCCACGGGTCAGTAGAGTTCATCACGGCAGAGTTCATCATCATTTCATTTCATGTCAGTCTGCACAGGATGAAACCCATAAGAATTAGAGAGAAAAAGTAAGACATACAGTATAAAAAACAGGTGACTTCCTGTCGGAAGTGGGCGGGGCAAGGGTGATGTCATCAATCGACCACATAACTGTGATGAGGGCTTATCTATAATGAGACATAGAAAGTCTGATGCAGCTCTGACCTGGCATTTGGAAGTTATTTCACATTCATGTTTCATGGTGTATAGTCAAAGTTTGGGACTTAGCCACGCCCCCACGGGTCAGTAGAGTTCATCATGGGAGAGTTCATCATCATGTCATTTCATGTCAGCCTGCACAGGATGAAACCCATATGATTTAGAGAGTAAAAGTAAGACATACAATAGAAAAAACAGGTGACTTCCTGTCGGAAGTGGGCGGGGTTAAGGTGATGTCATCAACTGACCATCTCAATGTGATGAGGGGTGGTCTGTAGTCAGATATAGGAAGTCTGATGCAGCTGTGACCTTCTATGTGGAAGTTATTGCATCTTGATGTTTCATGGCGAATAGTCAAAGTTTGGGACTTAGCCACGCCCACATGCTTTGACATAGAAAAATTCCTACGATAACTTTTCATCTTTAATGTCTCAAGTCTCTGCTGACTGAGTTTGAAGTCTCTATCTCAAAAGCTGCAGGAGGAGATAGATCAGATGCGATGTCTATGAAAAACAGTAAATGGCGGATTTTGATCCAAAATGGCCGACTTCCTGTTGGGTTTGCACCATGGCTCCAAGAGACTTTTTTGTAGGTCCTGACATTATACACATGTGTACCAAGTTTCATAATTCTAGGTTAAAGAATGGCTTGGGGCTGCTTAGAGTACATCATCAATGAGTTCATCATCAATAAGTTCATCATCATTTCATTTCATGTCAGTCAGGACAGGATGAAACCCATAAGAATTAGAGAGAAAAAGTAAGACATACAGTAGAAAAAACAGGTGACTTCCTGTCGGAAGTGGGCGGGGCTAATGTTATGTCATCAATCGACTACCTAACTGTCATGAAGGCTGGTCTATAATGACACATAGAAAGTCTGATGCATCTGTGACCTGGCATTAGGAAGTAATTTCACATTCATGTTTCATGATGTATATTCAAAGTTTGGGACTTAGCCACGCCCCCACGGGTCAGTAGAGTTCATCACGGCAGAGTTCATCATCATTTCATTTCATGTCAGTCTGCACAGGATGAAACCCATAAGAATTAGAGAGAAAAAGTAAGACATACAGTAGAAAAAACAGGTGACTTCCTGTCGGAAGTGGGCGGGGCAAGGGTGATGTCATCAACTGACCATCTCAATGTGATGAGGGGTGGTCTGTAGTCAGATATAGGAAGTCTTATGCAGCTGTGACCTTCTATGTGGAAGTTATTGCATCTTGATGTTTCATGGCGAATAGTCAAAGTTTGGGACTTAGCCACGCCCACATGCTTTGACATAGAAAAATTCCTACGATAACTTTTCATCTTTAATCTCTCAAGTCTCTGCTGACTGACTTTGAAGTCTCTATCTCAAAAGCTGCAGGAGGAGATAGATCAGATGCGATGTCTATGAAAAAGAGGAAATAGCTGATTTTGATCCAAAATGGCCGACTTCCTGTTGGGTTTGCACCATGGCTCCAAGAGACTTTTTTGTAGGTCCTGACATGATACACATGTGTACCAAGTTTCATAATTCTAGGTTAAAGCATGGCTTGGGGCTGATCATTTAAAAATTTCTAGGGGGCGCTGTAGAGAAATTAGGCCACGCCCATCAACGACTGTTATGGATTCCTGTTCGGGGATGGATAAGGATGCATCCTAGTGAGTTTGGTGCAGCTGGGCTGAACGATGTGGAATCTAGAGCCAAACGTATGGCGGCGGCGTTACCTCTGCTTCGCCGCGGTCCCACGGCCACGCCCTCTACAGAAGACTCTTGGCGCTTTAAAGCAAGTGAGACTAACATGTTATATGTCATCCAACACAGAATCATGTTGATTAGGTGCAGTGAGCCAGAAAGGCAGCTTTCCATGGAAAAAAAAGCACTTCCTGTTCTGAGGGGGCGGGGCTTAGATGACGTCAGACTATGACAACATAGGATCGTAGGGGACCCTACCAGGATCACTCATGTCAAGTTTGGTGCAGCTGGCCTCAAAATTGTGGAATCCACAGCCAAACGTAAGGACACGGCGTTTAGGGTCACTTCGCCACGCCGCCACGCCCACCTGCTGGATTCAAATGAGCTTGGCTTGGAATCCTCAACACACCAACATGTTTTCTGTCTGTGGACACAGTTTCACCTCGATTAGGTCAAAGGGGTCAGATAGCGACCGTTCAGCGTAAAAAATGACACTTCCTGTTCTCAGGGGGCGTGGCCTAAGTGACGTCATCATTTGACCTTTGGGTATTGTAGAGCATCCCATGATGATCAATCACTGAAAGTTTGGTGCTTCTATGAGTTTTTTTCAAAGAGTTATAACAGTTTGATGTTTCATGGCGAATCGGTGACCTTTGACCCCCGGAAAGACCCCTTCAGCAAGCCCGAAAACGCAAACCTACGATAACTTTGGATCGGCCATGCCTTTTGAACGATCTGACCGAGTTTGAAGCCGATCGATCGAAATCCCTAGGACAAGTTCGATCAAATGCGAACCCTGTAAACGGCCAAAATCGGGTCAAAATCGGAATTTCAATCCAAAATGGCCGACAATCTGTGATACTTGCACTATGACATTAATTGTAAATTCAGAGTGTCTTGGGGAGCTCTACAAGTGTACCAAGTTTCAAGTCTCTACGATAAAGTCAGTGAATAGGAAAGGGTCTTTTGAAAGTTGCTAGGTGGCGCCCTTGAGCCGTTTCTTGTGCGATTTTTCCAGGTACCTTAAAATACGTAAATTTTACACGTGCTCTATGCCCCCGCCAAGTATGGTGAGTTTTTGAATATGATAAAGCCCCCAAAAAGCCAATTCATTTGGGAAGATAAAAAAAATAATAATAATAATAAGAAACAGTACAGTTTCAATAGGCTCTCGCAGCGCTTAGCTGCTCGGGCCTAATTAAAGCTCCGCGGAGCCTCAAGCGGCCCTCGCAGCCAAGCGCCGCTCAAGCCTAGCCACCGCGGATGTTCCAGCACCGCCTCCCCCCAGCCACCGCCTCCCCTCAGCACCACCTCCCCCCAGCCACTGCCTCCCCTCAGCACCATGTCACCCCAGCCACCGCCTACCCCCAGCCACTTCCTTGCTCTCACGGAGCTGCCAAACCCGCCCTGAAGATAGTCACCCTGTCATGTTCGACATTGCTCCCAGACAATGCACAAAAATCTGGTGTAGATCAGCTAATATCGCAAGGAGACACAGGTGTTTGATTAACCTTGGTGCGCAGTGGAGTCAAATCGCAATTAAACTCTATTGGGCTCCTTAGAGGTTCACAAGTGTCACTCATACAATGTCTGGTGCAAATCGGATGATGCGTTTGTGAATACGAGACGAACGTATGCATATTACGAGGGACAGCCATTTTGCCACGCCCCCACGGGTCAGTAGAGTACATCATCAATGAGTTCATCATCAATAAGTTCATCATCATTTCATTTTATGTCAGTCAGGACAGGATGAAACCCATAAGAATTAGAGAGAAAAAGTAAGACATACAGTAGAAAAAACAGGTGACTTCCTGTCGGAAGTGGGCGGGGCTAATGTTATGTCATCAGTCGACCACCTAACTGTCATGATGGCTGGTCTATAATGACACATAGAAAGTCTGATGCAGCTGTGACCTGGCATTAGGAAGTAATTTCACATTCATGTTTCATGATGTATATTCAAAGTTTGGGACTTAGCCACGCCCCCACGGGTCAGTAGAGTTCATCACGGCAGAGTTCATCATCATTTCATTTCATGTCAGCCTGCACAGGATGAAACCCATAAGAATTAGAGAGTAAAAGTAAGACATACAATTGAAGAAAGAGGTTAGTTCCTGTCGGAAGTGGGCGGGGCTAGGGTGATGTCATCAATCGACCACCTAACTATGATGAAGGCTGGTCTATAATGAGACATAGGAAGTCTGATGCAGCTGTGACCTTCTATGTGGAAGTTATTGCATCTTGATGTTTCATGGCGAATAGTCAAAGTTTGGGACTTAGCCACGCCCACATGCTTTGACATAGAAAAATTCCTACGATAACTTTTCATCTTTAATGTCTCAAGTCTCTGCTGACTGAGTTTGAAGTCTCTATCTCAAAAGCTGCAGGAGGAGATAGATCAGATGCGATGTCTATGAAAAAGAGGAAATGGCTGATTTTGATCCAAAATGGCCGACTTCCTGTTGGGTTTGCACCATGGCTCCAAGAGACTTTTTTGTAGGTCCTGACATGATACACATGTGTACCAAGTTTCATAATTCTAGGTTAAAGCATGGCTTGGGGCTGATCATTTAAAAATTTCTAGGGGGCGCTGTAGAGAAATTAGGCCACGCCCATCAACGACTGTTATGGATTCCTGTTCGGGGATGGATAAGGATGCATCCTAGTGAGTTTGGTGCAGCTGGGCTGAACGATGTGGAATCTAGAGCCAAACGTATGGCGGCGGCGTTACCTCTGCTTCGCCGCGGTCCCACGGCCACGCCCTCTACAGAAGACTCTTGGCGCTTTAAAGCAAGTGAGACTAACATGTTATCTGTCATCCAACACAGAATCATGTTGATTAGGTGCAGTGAGCCAGAAAGGCAGCTTTCCATGGAAAAAAAAGCACTTCCTGTTCTGAGGGGGCGGGGCTTAGATGACGTCAGACTATGACAACATAGGATCGTAGGGGACCCTACCAGGATCACTCATGTCAAGTTTGGTGCAGCTGGCCTCAAAATTGTGGAATCCACAGCCAAACGTAAGGACACGGCGTTTAGGGTCACTTCGCCACGCCGCCACGCCCACCTGCTGGATTCAAATGAGCTTGGCTTGGAATCCTCAACACACCAACATGTTTTCTGTCTGTGGACACAGTTTCACCTCGATTAGGTCAAAGGGGTCAGATAGCGACCGTTCAGCGTAAAAAATGACACTTCCTGTTCTCAGGGGGCGTGGCCTAAGTGACGTCATCATTTGACCGTTGGGTATTGTAGAGCATCCCATGATGATCAATCACTGAAAGTTTGGTGCTTCTATGAGTTTTTTTCAAAGAGTTATAACAGTTTGATGTTTCATGGCGAATCGGTGACCTTTGACCCCCGGAAAGACCCCTTCAGCAAGCCCGAAAACGCAAACCTACGATAACTTTGGATCGGCCATGCCTTTTGAACGATCTGACCGAGTTTGAAGCCGATCGATCGAAATCCCTAGGACAAGTTCGATCAAATGCGAACCCTGCAAACGCCCAAAATCGGGTCAAAATCGGAACTTCAATCCAAAATGGCCGACAATCTGTGATACTTGCACTATGACATTAATTGTAAATTCTGAGTGTTTTGGGGAGCTCTACAAGTGTACCAAGTTTCAAGTCTCTACGATAAAGTAAGTGAATAGGAAAGGGTCTTTTGAAAGTTGCTAGGTGGCGCCCTTGAGCCGTTTCTGTTGCGATTTTTCCCGGGACCTTAAAATACGTAAATTTTACACGGGCTCTATGCCCCCGCCAAGTTTGGTGAGTTTTTGAATATGATAAAGCCCCCAAAAAGCCAATTCATTTGGCACAAGAACTATAATAATAATTAAAGCTCCGCGGAGCCTCAAGCGGCCCTCGCAGCCAAGCGCCGCTCAAGCCTATAGCCACCGCGTATGTTCCAGCACCACCTCCCCCCAGCCACCGCCTCCCCTCAGCACCACCTCCCCCCAGCCACTGCCTCCCCTCAGCACCATGTCACCCCAGCCACCGCCTACCCCCAGCCACCGCCTTGCTCTCAAGGAGCTGCCAAACCCGCCCTGAAGATAGTCACCTGTCATGTTCGACATTGCTCCCAGACAATGCACAAAAATCTGGTGTAGATCAGCTGATATCGCAAGGAGACACAGGTGTTTGATTAACCTGGGTGCGCAGTGGAGTCAAATTGCAATTAAACTCTATTGGGCTCCTTAGAGGTTCACAAGTGTCACTCATAAAAAGTCTGGAGCAAATGGGATGATGCGTGTGTGAATAAGAGATGATCGTTTGCATATGGCGAGGGACTGCCATCTGGCCACGCCTCCACGGGTCAGTAGGCATTTACAGAGTTCATCTTCATGTCATTTTATGTCAGTCTGCAAAGCATGAAACCCATATGACTTAGAGAGTAAAAGTCAGACATACAGTAGAAAAAACAGGTGACTTCCTGTCGGAAGTGGGCGTGGCTAAGGTGATGTCATCAATCGACCACCTAACTGTGATGAGGTCTGGTCTATAATGAGACATAGAAAGTCTGATGCAGCTCTGACCTGGCATTTGGAAGTTATTTCACATTCATGTTTCATGGTGTATAGTCAAAGTTTGGGACTTAGCCACGCCCCCACGGGTCAGTAGAGTTCATCATGGGAGAGTTCATCATCATGTCATTTCATGTCAGCCTGCACAGGATGAAACCCATAAGAATTAGAGAGTAAAAGTAAGACATACAATTGAAGAAAGAGGTTACTTCCTGTCGGAAGTGGGCGGGGCTAGGGTGATGTCATCAATCGACCACCTAACTATGATGAAGGCTGGTCTATAATGAGACATAGAAAGTCTGATGCAGCTGTGACCTGGCATTTGGAAGTTATTTCACATTCATGTTTCATGCTGTATAGTCAAAGTTTGGGACTTAGCCACGCCCCCACGGGTCAGTCGAGTTCATCATGGGAGAGTTCATCATCATATCATGTCATGTCAGCCTACACCGGATGAAACCCATATGACTTAGAGAGTAAAAGTAAGACATACAATAGAAAAAACAGGTGACTTCCTGTCGGAAGTGGGCGGGGTTAAGGTGATGTCATCAACTGACCATCTCAATGTGATGAGGGGTGGTCTGTAGTCAGATATAGGAAGTCTGATGCAGCTGTGACCTTCTATGTGGAAGTTATTGCATCTTGATGTTTCATGGCGAATAGTCAAAGTTTGGGACTTAGCCACGCCCACATGCTTTGACATAGAAAAATTCCTACGATAACTTTTCATCTTTAATGTCTCAAGTCTCTGCTGACTGAGTTTGAAGTCTCTATCTCAAAAGCTGCAGGAGGAGATAGATCAGATGCGATGTCTATGAAAAAGAGGAAATGGCTGATTTTGATCCAAAATGGCCGACTTCCTGTTGGGTTTGCACCATGGCTCCAAGAGACTTTTTTGTAGGTCCTGACATGATACACATGTGTACCAAGTTTCATAATTCTAGGTTAAAGCATGGCTTGGGGCTGATCATTTAAAAATTTCTAGGGGGCGCTGTAGAGAAATTAGGCCACGCCCATCAACGACTGTTATGGATTCCTGTTCGTGGATGAATAAGGATGCATCCTAGTGAGTTTGGTGCAGCTGGTCTGAATGATGTGGAATCTAGAGCCAAACGTATGGCGGCGGCGTTCCCTCTGCTTCGCCGCGCTGCCACGGCCACGCCCTCTACTGAAAACTCTTGGCGCTTTAAAGCAAGTGAGACCAACATGTTATCTGTCATCCAACACAGAATCATCTTGATTAGGTCGAGAGAGCCAGAGATGGAGCTGTACAAGTCAATAAAAGGCACTTCCTGTTCTGAGGGGGCGGGGCTTAGATGACGTCAGACTATGACGACATAGGATCGTCAGGCATCCCACCAGGATCACTCATGTCAAGTTTGGTGCAGCTGGGCACAAGATTGAGGAATCTACAGCCAAACGTATGGCGACGGCGTTACAGGTCACTTCGCCATGCCGCCACGCCCACCTGGTCCATCAAAGCCAAACAGGGTTGGAATCCATGACACACCAACATGTTTTCTGTCTGTGGACACAGTTTCATGTTTATTAGGTCAAAGGGGTCAGATAAGGACCGTTCACAGTAAAACATGACACTTCCTGTTGTCAGGGGGCGTGGCCTAAGTGATGTCATCATTTGACCATTGGGTGTTGTAGGGGACCCGTTGATGATCAATCACTGAAAGTTTGGTGCTGCTGTGAGTTTTGTTGTAAAAGTTATAACCCTTTTATTTTTCATGGCGACAAGGTGAACTTTGACCCCAGGTAACTCCATTTAGAAGAAAAAAAAACGCAAAACTCTGATAACTTTGGATCGGCCATGCCTTATGAACGATCTGACTGAGTTTGAAGCCGATCGATCGAAGTCCCTAGGACTAGTTCGAAAAAATGCGAACCCTGTGAACGGCCAAAATCGGAACTTCAATCCAAAATGGCCGACATTCTGTGATACTTGCACTATGACATTAATTGTAAATTCTGAGTGTCTTGGGGAGCTGTACAAGTGTACCAAGTTTCAAGTCTGTACGATAAAGTAAGTGAATAGGAAAGGGTCTTTTGAAATTTGCTAGGTGGCGCCCTTGAGCCGTTTCTTGTGCGATTTTTCTGGGGACCTTAAAATACGTAAATTTTCACCGGGCTCTATGCCCCCGCCAAGTTTGGTGAGTTTTTGAATATGATAAAGCCCCCAAAAAGCCAATTTATTTTACGGAAGAATAAGAATAATAATAATAATAATAATTTACAGCACAGTTTCAATAGGCTCTCGCAGCGCTTAGCTGCTCGGGCCTAATTAAAGCTCCGCGGAGCCTCAAGCGGCCCTCGCAGCCAAGCGCCGCTCAAGCCTAGCCACCGCGGATGTTCCAGCACCGCCTCCCCTCAGCCACCGCCTCCCCTCAGCACCACCTCCCCCCAGCCACTGCCTCCCCTCAGCACCATGTCACCCCAGCCACCGCCTACCCCCAGCCACCGCCTTGCTCTCACGGAGCTGCCAAACCAGCCCTGAAGATAGTCACCCTGTCATGTTCGACATTGCTCCCAGTCAATGCACAAAAATCTGGTGTAGATCAGCTGATATCGCAAGGAGACACAGGTGTTTGATTAACCTGGGTGCGCAGTAGAGTCAAATTGCAATTAAACTCTATTGGGCTCCTTAGAGGTTCACAAGTGTCAGTCATAAAAAGTCTGGAGCAAATGGGATGATGCGTTTGTGAATAAGAGACGATCGTATGCATATGGCGAGGGACAGCCATTTTTGCCACACCCACAAGGGTCAGATGCCATTGACAGAGTTCATCTTCATGGCATTTCATGTCAGTCTGCACAGGGTTGGAATCCATGACACACCAACATGTTTTAGAGTGTAAAAGTAAGACATACAGTAGAAAAAACAGGTGACTTCCTGTCGGAAGTGGGCGGGGCTAAGGTGATGTCATCAATCGACCACCTAACTGTGATGAGGGCTGGTCTATAATGAGACATAGAAAGTCTGATGCATCTGTGACCTGGCATTAGGAAGTAATTTCACATTCATGTTTCATGATGTATATTCAAAGTTTGGGACTTAGCCACGCCCCCACGGGTCAGTAGAGTTCATCACGGCAGAGTTCATCATCATGTCATTTCATGTCAGCCTGCACAGGATGAAACCCATAAGAATTAGAGAGTAAAAGTAAGACATACAATTGAAGAAAGAGGTTACTTCCTGTCGGAAGTGGGCGGGGCTAGGGTGATGTCATCAATCGACCACCTAACTATGATGAAGGCTGGTCTATAATGAGACATAGAAAGTCTGATGCAGCTGTGACCTGGCATTTGGAAGTTATTTCACATTCATGTTTCATGCTGTATAGTCAAAGTTTGGGACTTAGCCACGCCCCCACGGGTCAGTCGAGTTCATCATGGGAGAGTTCATCATCATTTCATTTCATGTCAGCCTGCACAGGATGAAACCCATAAGAATTAGAGAGTAAAAGTAAGACATACAATTGAAGAAAGAGGTTACTTCCTGTCGGAAGTGGGCGGGGCTAGGGTGATGTCATCAATCGACCACTTAACTATGATGAAGGCTGGTCTATAATGAGACATAGAAAGTCTGATGCAGCTGTGACCTGGCATTTGGAAGTTATTTCACATTCATGTTTCATGCTGTATAGTCAAAGTTTGGGACTTAGCCACGCCCCCACGGGTCAGTCGAGTTCATCATGGGAGAGTTCATCATCATATCATGTCATGTCAGCCTACACCGGATGAAACCCATATGACTTAGAGAGTAAAAGTAAGACATACAATAGAAAAAACAGGTGACTTCCTGTCGGAAGTGGGCGGGGTTAAGGTGATGTCATCAACTGACCATCTCAATGTGATGAGGGGTGGTCTGTAGTCAGATATAGGAAGTCTGATGCAGCTGTGACCTTCTATGTGGAAGTTATTGCATCTTGATGTTTCATGGCGAATAGTCAAAGTTTGGGACTTAGCCACGCCCACATGCTTTGACATAGAAAAATTCCTACGATAACTTTTCATCTTTAATGTCTCAAGTCTCTGCTGACTGAGTTTGAAGTCTCTATCTCAAAAGCTGCAGGAGGAGATAGATCAGATGCGATGTCTATGAAAAAGAGGAAATGGCTGATTTTGATCCAAAATGGCCGACTTCCTGTTGGGTTTGCACCATGGCTCCAAGAGACTTTTTTGTAGGTCCTGACATGATACACATGTGTACCAAGTTTCATAATTCTAGGTTAAAGCATGGCTTGGGGCTGATCATTTAAAAATTTCTAGGGGGCGCTGTAGAGAAATTAGGCCACGCCCATCAACGACTGTTATGGATTCCTGTTCGGGGATGGATAAGGATGCATCCTAGTGAGTTTGGTGCAGCTGGGCTGAACGATGTGGAATCTAGAGCCAAACGTATGGCGGCGGCGTTACCTCTGCTTCGCCGCGGTCCCACGGCCACGCCCTCTACAGAAGACTCTTGGCGCTTTAAAGCAAGTGAGACTAACATGTTATCTGTCATCCAACACAGAATCATGTTGATTAGGTGCAGTGAGCCAGAAAGGCAGCTTTCCATGGAAAAAAAAGCACTTCCTGTTCTGAGGGGGCGGGGCTTAGATGACGTCAGACTATGACAACATAGGATCGTAGGGGACCCTACCAGGATCACTCATGTCAAGTTTGGTGCAGCTGGCCTCAAAATTGTGGAATCCACAGCCAAACGTAAGGACACGGCGTTTAGGGTCACTTCGCCAGGCCGCCACGCCCACCTGCTGGATTCAAATGAGCTTGGCTTGGAATCCTCAACACACCAACATGTTTTCTGTCTGTGGACACAGTTTCACCTCGATTAGGTCAAAGGGGTCAGATAGCGACCGTTCAGCGTAAAAAATGACACTTCCTGTTCTCAGGGGGCGTGGCCTAAGTGACGTCATCATTTGACCGTTGGGTATTGTAGAGCATCCCATGATGATCAATCACTGAAAGTTTGGTGCTTCTATGAGTTTTTTTCAAAGAGTTATAACAGTTTGATGTTTCATGGCGAATCGGTGACCTTTGACCCCCGGAAAGACCCCTTCAGCAAGCCCGAAAACGCAAACCTACGATAACTTTGGATCGGTCATGCCTTTTGAACGATCTGACCGAGTTTCAAGCCGATCGATCGAAATCCCTAGGACAAGTTCGATCAAATGCGAACCCTGTAAACGCCCAAAATCGGGTCAAAATCGGAACTTTAATCCAAAATGGCCGACAATCTGTGATACTTGCACTATGACATTAATTGTAAATTCAGAGTGTTTTGGGGAGCTGTACAAGTGTACCAAGTTTCAAGTCTCTACGATAAAGTAAGTGAATAGGAAAGGGTCTTTTGAAAGTTGCTAGGTGGCGCCCTTGAGCCGTTTCTTGTGCGATTTTTCTGGGGACCTTAAAATACGTAAATTTTACACGGGCTCTATGCCCCCGCCAAGTTTGGTGAGTTTTTGAATATGAGAAAGCCCCCAAAAAGCCAATTCTTTTGGCACAAGAACTATAATAATAAACAGCAAGGTTTCAATAGGCTCTCGCAGCGCTTAGCTGCTCGGGCCTAATTAAAGCTCCGCGGAGCCTCAAGCGGCCCTCGCAGCCATCGCCGCTCGAGCCTATAGCCACCGCGGATGTTCCAGCACCGCCTCCCACCAGCCACCGCCGACCTTCGCGCTCCGTCCTTCACGCGATCCGCTTCGATGCCTTCGGCAGCGTTCCCTGGCGATGCACCAAAAATCTGGAGCAGATTGGGCCATGTGGCAAGGAGATACAGCTGTTTGATTAACCTAGGGGGCGCAGTGGAGTCAAATTGCAACTAAACTCTATTGGGCTCCTTAGAGGTTCACAAGTGTCACTCATAAAAGTCTGGTGCAAATTGGATGATGCGTTTGTGAATAAGAGACGATCGTATGCATATGGCGAGGGACAGCCATTTTGCCACGCTCCCACGGGTCAGTAGAGTTCATCATGACAGAGGTCATTATCTTCTCATTTTATGTCAGTCTGCACAGGATGAAACCCATAAGAATTAGAGAGAAAAAGTAAGACATACAGTAGAAAAAACAGGTCACTTCCTGTCGGAAGTGGGCGGGGCAAGGGTGATGTCATCAATCGACCACCTAACTATGATGAAGGCTGGTCTATAATGAGACACAGAAAGTCTGATGCAGCTCTGACCTGGCATTTGGAAGTTATTTCACATTCATGTTTCATGCTGTATAGTCAAAGTTTGGGACTTAGCCACGCCCCCACGGGTCAGTAGAGTTCATCATGGGAGAGTTCATCATCATGTCATGTCATGTCAGCCTGCACAGGATGAAACCCATAAGAATTAGAGAGTAAAAGTAAGACATACAATTGAAGAAAGAGGTGACTTCCTGTCGGAAGTGTGCGGGGCTAATGTTATGTCATCAATCGACCACCTAACTGTGATGAGGACTGGTCTATAATGAGACATCGAAAGGCTGATGCAGCTGTGACCTTCTATGTGGTTGTTATTGCATCTTGATGTTTCATGGTGAATAGTCAAAGTTTGGGACTTAGCCACGCCCACATGCTTTGACATAGAAAAATTCCTACGATAACTTTTCATCTTTAATGTCTCAAGTCTCTGCTGACTGAGTTTGAAGTCTCTATCTCAAAAGCTGTAGGAGGAGATAGATCAGATGCGACGTCTATGAAAAAGAGGAAATTGCGGATTTTGATCCAAAATGGCCGACTTCCTGTTGGGTTTGCACCATGGCTCCAAGAGACTTTTTTGTAGGTCCTGACATCATACACATGTGTACCAAGTTTCATAATTGTAGGTTAAAGCATGGCTTGGGGCTCATCATTTCAAATTTTCTAGGGGGCGCTGTAGAGAAATTAGGCCACGCCCATCAACGACTGTTATGGATTCCTGTTCGGGGACGGATAAGGATGCATCCTAGTGAGTTTGGTGCAGCTGGGCTGAACGATGTGGAATCTAGAGCCAAACGTATTGCGGCGGCGTGACGTCTGCTTCGCCGCGCCGCCAAGGCCACGCCCTCTACAGAAGACTCTTGGCGCTTTAAAGCAAGTGAGACTAACATGTTATCTGTCATCCAACACAGAATCATGTTGATTAGGTGCAGTGAGCCAGAAAGGCAGCTTTCCAAGGAAAAAAAAGCACTTCCTGTTCTGAGGGGGCGGGGCTTAGATGACGTCAGACTATGACGACAAAGGATCGTAGGGGACCCTACCAGGATCAGTCATGTCAAGTTTGGTGCAGCTGGGCTCAAAATTGTGGAATCCACAGCCAAACGTAAGGACACGGCGTTTAGGGTCACTTCGCCACGCCACCACGCCCACCTGCTGGATTCAAATGAGCTTGGCTTGGAATCCTCAAAGCACCAACATGTTTTCTGTCTGTGGACACAGTTTCACCTTGATTAGGTCAAAGGGGTCAGATAGCGACCGTTCAGCGTAAAAAATGACACTTCCTGTTCTCAGGGGGCGTGGCCTAAGTGACGTCATCATTTGACCGTTGGGTATTGTAGAGCATCCCATGATGATCAATCACTGAAAGTTTGGTGCTTCTATGAGTTTTTTTCAAAGAGTTATAACAGTTTGATGTTTCATGGCGAATCGGTGACCTTTGACCCCCGGAAAGACCCCTTCAGCAAGCCCGAAAACGCAAACCTACGATAACTTTGGATCGGCCATGCCTTATGAACGATCTGACCGAGTTTCAAGCCGATCGATCGAAATCCCTAGGACAAGTTAGAAAAAATGCGAACCCTGGGAACGTCCAAAATCGGGTCAAAATCGGAACTTCAATCCAAAATGGCCGACATTCTGTGATACTTGCACTATGACATTAATTGTAAATTCAGAGCGTCTTGGGGAGCTCTACAAGTGTGCCAAGTTTCAAGTCTCTACGATAAAGTAAGTGAATAGGAAAGGGTCTTTTGAAATTTGCTAGGTGGCGCCCTTGAGCCGTTTCAGTAGCAATTTTTCCCGGAACCTTAAAATACGTAAATTTTACACGGGCTCTATGCCCCCGCCAAGTTTGGTGAGTTTTTGAATATGATAAAGCCCCCAAAAAGCCAATTCATTTGGGAGAATAAAAAAAATAATAATAAGAAACAGTACAGAAACAATAGGCTCTCGCAGCGATAGCTGCTCGGGCCTAATAAGAATAATAAACAGCGCGATTACAATAGGCCTTCGCAGCGCTTAGCTGCTCGGGCCTAATAATTAACAGCACGATTACAATAGGCCTTCGCAGCGCTTAGCTGCTCGGGCCTAATAATTAACAGCACGATTACAATAGGCCTTCGCAGCGCTTAGCTGCTCGGGCCTAATTAAAGCTCCGCGGAGCCTCAAGCGGCCCTCGCAGCTAGCGCTGCTCCGGCCTATAGCCACCGCGGGGGTACCAGCACCGCCCCCCGCCCGCCACCGCCGACGCTCGCGCGCCCTCATCCACGCTATCCGCTTTTACGGCTTCGGCAGAGCTCCCTGGCGATGAACCAAAAATCTGGAGCACATCGGGCCATGTAGAGAGGAGATACAGCTGTTTGATTAACCTAGGGGGCGCAGTGGAGTCAAATCACAATTAAACTCTATTGGGCTCCTTAGAGGTTCACAAGTGTCACTCATACAATGTCTGGTGCAAATCGGATGATGCGTTTGTGAATACGAGACGAACGTATGCATATTACGAGGGACAGCCATTTTGCCACGCCCCCACGGGTCAGTAGAGTTCATCATCAATGAGTTCATCATCAATAAGTTCATCATCATTTCATTTTATGTCAGTCTGCACAGGATGAAACCCATAAGAATTAGAGAGAAAAAGTAAGACATACAGTAGAAAAAACAGGTGACTTCCTGTCGGAAGTGTGCGGGGTTAAGGTGATGTCATCAATCGACCACCTAACTGTCATGATGGCTGGTCTATAATGACACATAGAAAGTCTGATGCATCTGTGACCTGGCATTAGGAAGTAATTTCACATTCATGTTTCATGATGTATAATCAAAGTTTGGGACTTAGCCACGCCCCCACGGGTCAGTAGAGTTCATCACGGCAGAGTTCATCATCATTTCATTTCATGTCAGTCTGCACAGGATGAAACCCATAAGAATTAGAGAGAAAAAGTAAGACATACAGTAGAAAAAACAGGTCACTTCCTGTCGGAAGTGGGCGGGGCAAGGGTGATGTCATCAATCGACCACATAACTGTGATGAGGGCTTATCTATAATGAGACATAGAAAGTCTGATGCAGCTCTGACCTGGCATTTGGAAGTTATTTCACATTCATGTTTCATGGTGTATAGTCAAAGTTTGGGACTTAGCCACGCCCCCACGGGTCAGTAGAGTTCATCATGGGAGAGTTCATCATCATGTCATTTCATGTCAGCCTGCACAGGATGAAACCCATAAGAATTAGAGAGTAAAAGTAAGACATACAATTGAAGAAAGAGGTTACTTCCTGTCGGAAGTGGGCGGGGCTAGGGTGATGTCATCAATCGACCACCTAACTATGATGAAGGCTGGTCTATAATGAGACATAGAAAGTCTGATGCAGCTGTGACCTGGCATTTGGAAGTTATTTCACATTCATGTTTCATGCTGTATAGTCAAAGTTTGGGACTTAGCCACGCCCCCACGGGTCAGTCGAGTTCATCATGGGAGAGTTCATCATCATGTAATTTCATGTCAGCCTGCACAGGATGAATCCCATATGATTTAGAGAGTAAAAGTAAGACATACAATAGAAAAAACAGGTGATTTCCTGTCGGAAGTGGGCGGGGTTAAGGTGATGTCATCAACTGACCATCTCAATGTGATGAGGGGTGGTCTGTAGTCAGATATAGGAAGTCTGATGCAGCTGTGACCTTCTATGTGGAAGTTATTGTATCTTGATGTTTCATGGCGAATAGTCAAAGTTTGGGACTTAGCCACGCCCACATGCTTTGACATAGAAAAATTCCTACGATAACTTTTCATCTTTAATGTCTCAAGTCTCTGCTGACTGAGTTTGAAGTCTCTATCTCAAAAGCTGCAGGAGGAGATAGATCAGATGCGATGTCTATGAAAAAGAGGAAATGGCTGATTTTGATCCAAAATGGCCGACTTCCTGTTGGGTTTGCACCATGGCTCCAAGAGACTTTTTTGTAGGTCCTGACATGATACACATGTGTACCAAGTTTCATAATTCTAGGTTAAAGAATGGCTTGGGGCTGATCATTTAAAAAATTCTAGGGGGCGCTGTAGAGAAATTAGGCCACGCCCATCAACGACTGTTATGGATTCCTGTTCGGGGATGGATAAGGATGCATCCTAGTGAGTTTGGTGCAGCTGGGCTGAACGATGTGGAATCTAGAGCCAAACGTATGGCGGCGGCGTTACCTCTGCTTCGCCGCGGTCCCACGGCCACGCCCTCTACAGAAGACTCTTGGCGCTTTAAAGCAAGTGACACTAACATGTTATCTGTCATCCAACACAGAATCATGTTGATTAGGTGCAGTGAGCCAGAAAGGCAGCTTTCCATGGAAAAAAAAGCACTTCCTGTTCTGAGGGGCGGGGCTTAGATGACGTCAGACTATGACAACATAGGTTCGTAGGGGACCCTACCAGGATCAGTCATGTCAAGTTTGGTGCAGCTGGCCTCAAAATTGTGGAATCCACAGCCAAACGTAAGGACACGGCGTTTAGGGTCACTTCGCCACGCCGCCACGCCCACCTGCTGGATTCAAATGAGCTTGGCTTGGAATCCTCAACACACCAACATGTTTTCTGTCTGTGGACACAGTTTCACCTCGATTAGGTCAAAGGGGTCAGATAGCGACCGTTCAGCGTAAAAAATGACACTTCCTGTTCTCAGGGGGCGTGGCCTAAGTGACGTCATCATTTGACCGTTGGGTATTGTAGAGCATCCCATGATGATCAATCACTGAAAGTTTGGTGCTTCTATGAGTTTTTTTCAAAGAGTTATAACAGTTTGATGTTTCATGGCGAATCGGTGACCTTTGACCCCCGGAAAGACCCCTTCAGCAAGCCCGAAAACACAAACGTACGATAACTTTGGATCGGCCATGCCTTTTGAACGATCTGACCGAGTTTGAAGCCGATCGATCGAAATCCCTAGGACAAGTTCGATCAAATGCGAACCCTGCAAACGCCCAAAATCGGTTCAAAATCGGAACTTTAATCCAAAATGGCCGACAATCTGTGATACTTGCACTATGACATTAATTGTAAATTCAGAGTGTTTTGGGGAGCTCTACAAGTGTACCAAATTTCAAGTCTCTACGATAAAGTAAGTGAATAGGAAAGGGTCTTTTGAAAGTTGCTAGGTGGCGCCCTTGAGCCGTTTCTTGTGCGATTTTTCTGAGGACCTTAAAATACGTAATTTTCACACAGACCTGACGCGTCCGCCAAGTTTGGTGAGTTTTTGAATATGATAAAGCCCCCTAAAAGCCAATTTATTTGGCGGAAGCATAATAATAATAATAATAATAAGAATTAAAGCTCCGCGGAGCCTCAAGCGGCCCTCGCAGCCAAGCGCCGCTCAAGCCTATAGCCACCGCGTATGTTCCAGCACCACCTCCCCCCAGCCACCGCCTCCCCTCAGCACCACCTCCCCCCAGCCACTGCCTCCCCTCAGCACCATGTCACCCCAGCCACCGCCTACCCCCAGCCACCGCCTTGCTCTCAAGGAGCTGCCAAACCCGCCCTGAAGATAGTCACCTGTCATGTTCGACATTGCTCCCAGACAATGCACAAAAATCTGGTGTAGATCAGCTGATATCGCAAGGAGACACAGGTGTTTGATTAACCTGGGTGCGCAGTGGAGTCAAATTGCAATTAAACTCTATTGGGCTCCTTAGAGGTTCACAAGTGTCACTCATAAAAAGTCTGGAGCAAATGGGATGATGCGTGTGTGAATAAGAGATGATCGTTTGCATATGGCGAGGGACTGCCATCTGGCCACGCCTCCACGGGTCAGTAGGCATTTACAGAGTTCATCTTCATGTCATTTTATGTCAGTCTGCAAAGCATGAAACCCATATGACTTAGAGAGTAAAAGTCAGACATACAGTAGAAAAAACAGGTGACTTCCTGTCGGAAGTGGGCGTGGCTAAGGTGATGTCATCAATCGACCACCTAACTGTGATGAGGTCTGGTCTATAATGAGACATAGAAAGTCTGATGCAGCTCTGACCTGGCATTTGGAAGTTATTTCACATTCATGTTTCATGGTGTATAGTCAAAGTTTGGGACTTAGCCACGCCCCCACGGGTCAGTAGAGTTCATCATGGGAGAGTTCATCATCATGTCATTTCATGTCAGCCTGCACAGGATGAAACCCATAAGAATTAGAGAGTAAAAGTAAGACATACAATTGAAGAAAGAGGTTACTTCCTGTCGGAAGTGGGCGGGGCTAGGGTGATGTCATCAATCGACCACCTAACTATGATGAAGGCTGGTCTATAATGAGACATAGAAAGTCTGATGCAGCTGTGACCTGGCATTTGGAAGTTATTTCACATTCATGTTTCATGCTGTATAGTCAAAGTTTGGGACTTAGCCACGCCCCCACGGGTCAGTCGAGTTCATCATGGGAGAGTTCATCATCATATCATGTCATGTCAGCCTACACCGGATGAAACCCATATGACTTAGAGAGTAAAAGTAAGACATACAATAGAAAAAACAGGTGACTTCCTGTCGGAAGTGGGCGGGGTTAAGGTGATGTCATCAACTGACCATCTCAATGTGATGAGGGGTGGTCTGTAGTCAGATATAGGAAGTCTGATGCAGCTGTGACCTTCTATGTGGAAGTTATTGCATCTTGATGTTTCATGGCGAATAGTCAAAGTTTGGGACTTAGCCACGCCCACATGCTTTGACATAGAAAAATTCCTACGATAACTTTTCATCTTTAATGTCTCAAGTCTCTGCTGACTGAGTTTGAAGTCTCTATCTCAAAAGCTGCAGGAGGAGATAGATCAGATGCGATGTCTATGAAAAAGAGGAAATGGCTGATTTTGATCCAAAATGGCCGACTTCCTGTTGGGTTTGCACCATGGCTCCAAGAGACTTTTTTGTAGGTCCTGACATGATACACATGTGTACCAAGTTTCATAATTCTAGGTTAAAGCATGGCTTGGGGCTGATCATTTAAAAATTTCTAGGGGGCGCTGTAGAGAAATTAGGCCACGCCCATCAACGACTGTTATGGATTCCTGTTCGTGGATGAATAAGGATGCATCCTAGTGAGTTTGGTGCAGCTGGTCTGAATGATGTGGAATCTAGAGCCAAACGTATGGCGGCGGCGTTCCCTCTGCTTCGCCGCGCTGCCACGGCCACGCCCTCTACTGAAAACTCTTGGCGCTTTAAAGCAAGTGAGACCAACATGTTATCTGTCATCCAACACAGAATCATCTTGATTAGGTCGAGAGAGCCAGAGATGGAGCTGTACAAGTCAATAAAAGGCACTTCCTGTTCTGAGGGGGCGGGGCTTAGATGACGTCAGACTATGACGACATAGGATCGTCAGGCATCCCACCAGGATCACTCATGTCAAGTTTGGTGCAGCTGGGCACAAGATTGAGGAATCTACAGCCAAACGTATGGCGACGGCGTTACAGGTCACTTCGCCATGCCGCCACGCCCACCTGGTCCATCAAAGCCAAACAGGGTTGGAATCCATGACACACCAACATGTTTTCTGTCTGTGGACACAGTTTCATGTTTATTAGGTCAAAGGGGTCAGATAAGGACCGTTCACAGTAAAACATGACACTTCCTGTTGTCAGGGGGCGTGGCCTAAGTGATGTCATCATTTGACCATTGGGTGTTGTAGGGGACCCGTTGATGATCAATCACTGAAAGTTTGGTGCTGCTGTGAGTTTTGTTGTAAAAGTTATAACCCTTTTATTTTTCATGGCGACAAGGTGAACTTTGACCCCAGGTAACTCCATTTAGAAGAAAAAAAAACGCAAAACTCTGATAACTTTGGATCGGCCATGCCTTATGAACGATCTGACTGAGTTTGAAGCCGATCGATCGAAGTCCCTAGGACTAGTTCGAAAAAATGCGAACCCTGTGAACGGCCAAAATCGGAACTTCAATCCAAAATGGCCGACATTCTGTGATACTTGCACTATGACATTAATTGTAAATTCTGAGTGTCTTGGGGAGCTGTACAAGTGTACCAAGTTTCAAGTCTGTACGATAAAGTAAGTGAATAGGAAAGGGTCTTTTGAAATTTGCTAGGTGGCGCCCTTGAGCCGTTTCTTGTGCGATTTTTCTGGGGACCTTAAAATACGTAAATTTTCACCGGGCTCTATGCCCCCGCCAAGTTTGGTGAGTTTTTGAATATGATAAAGCCCCCAAAAAGCCAATTTATTTTACGGAAGAATAAGAATAATAATAATAATTAAAGCTCCGCGGAGCCTCAAGCGGCCCTCGCAGCTAGCGCTGCTCCGGCCTATAGCCACCGCGGGGGTACCAGCACCGCCACCCGCCCGCCACCGCCGACGCTCGCGCGCCCTCATCCACGCTATCCGCTTTTACGGCTTCGGCAGAGCTCCCTGGCGATGAACCAAAAATCTGGAGCACATCGGGCCATGTAGAGAGGAGATACAGCCGTTTGATTAACCTAGGGGGCGCAGTGGAGTCAAATCACAATTAAACTGTATTGGGCTCCTTAGAGGTTCACAAGTGTCACTCATACAATGTCTGGTGCAAATCGGATGATGCGTTTGTGAATACGAGACGAACGTATGCATATTACGAGGGACAGCCATTTTGCCACGCCCCCACGGGTCAGTAGAGTTCATCATCAATGAGTTCATCATCAATAAGTTCATCATCATTTCATTTTATGTCAGTCTGCACAGGATTAAACCCATATGAATTAGACTGTAAGACATACATTTGAAAAAACATGTTACTTCCTTTCGGAAGTGGGCGGGGCAAAGGTGACGTAATCAATCGACCACCTAACTGTGATGAGGGCTTATCTATAATGAGACATAGAAAGTCTGATGCAGCTCTGACCTGGCATTTGGAAGTTATTTCACATTCATGTTTCATGGTGTATAGTCAAAGTTTGGGACTTAGCCACGCCCACACGTGTCAGTAGAGTTCATCATGGGAGAGTTCATCATCATGTCATTTCATGTCAGCCTGCACAGGATGAAACCCATATGACTTAGAGAGTAAAAGTAAGACATACAATAGAAAAAACAGGTGACTTCCTGTCGGAAGTGGGCGGGGTTAAGGTGATGTCATCAACTGACCATCTCAATGTGATGAGGGGTGGTCTGTAGTCAGATATAGGAAGTCTGATGCAGCTGTGACCTTCTATGTGGAAGTTATTGCATCTTGATGTTTCATGGCGAATAGTCAAAGTTTGGGACTTAGCCACGCCCACATGCTTTGACATAGAAAAATTCCTACGATAACTTTTCATCTTTAATGTCTCAAGTCTCTGCTGACTGAGTTTGAAGTCTGTATCTCAAAAGCTGCAGGAGGAGATAGATCAGATGCGATGTCTATGAAAAAGAGGAAATGGCTGATTTTGATCCAAAATGGCCGACTTCCTGTTGGGTTTGCACCATGGCTCCAAGAGACTTTTTTGTAGGTCCTGACATGATACACATGTGTACCAAGTTTCATAATTCTAGGTTAAAGCATGGCTTGGGGCTGATCATTTAAAAATTTCTAGGGGGCGCTGTAGAGAAATTAGGCCACGCCCATCAACGACTGTTATGGATTCCTGTTCGGGGATGGATAAGGATGCATCCTAGTGAGGTTGGTGCAGCTGGGCTGAACGATGTGGAATGTAGAGCCAAACGTATGGCGGCGGCGTTACCTCTGCTTCGCCGCGGTCCCACGGCCACGCCCTCTACAGAAGACTCTTGGCGCTTTAAAGCAAGTGAGACTAACATGTTATCTGTCATCCAACACAGAATCATGTTGATTAGGTGCAGTGAGCCAGAAAGGCAGCTTTCCATGGAAAAAAAAGCACTTCCTGTTCTGAGGGGGCGGGGCTTAGATGACGTCAGACTATGACAACATAGGATCGTAGGGGACCCTACCAGGATCACTCATGTCAAGTTTGGTGCAGCTGGCCTCAAAATTGTGGAATCCACAGCCAAACGTAAGGACACGGCGTTTAGGGTCACTTCGCCACGCCGCCACGCCCACCTGCTGGATTCAAATGAGCTTGGCTTGGAATCCTCAACACACCAACATGTTTTCTGTCTGTGGACACAGTTTCACCTCGATTAGGTCAAAGGGGTCAGATAGCGACCGTTCAGCGTAAAAAATGACACTTCCTGTTCTCAGGGGGCGTGGCCTAAGTGACGTCATCATTTGACCGTTGGGTATTGTAGAGCATCCCATGATGATCAATCACTGAAAGTTTGGTGCTTCTATGAGTTTTTTTCAAAGAGTTATAACAGTTTGATGTTTCATGGCGAATCGGTGACCTTTGACCCCCGGAAAGACCCCTTCAGCAAGCCTGAAAACGCAAACCTACGATAACTTTGGATCGGCCATGCCTTATGAACGATCTGACCGAGTTTCAAGCCGATCGATCGAAATCCCTAGGACAAGTTCGATCAAATGCGAACCCTGCAAACGCCCAAAATCGGGTCAAAATCGGAACTTCAATCCAAAATGGCCGACATTCTGTGATACTTGCACTATGACATTAATTGTAAATTCTGAGTGTCTTGGGGAGCTCTACAAGTGTACCAAGTTTCAAGTCTCTGTGATGAAGCAAGTGAATAGGAAAGGGTCTTTTGAAAGTTGCTAGGTGGCGCCCTTGAGCCGTTTCTTGTGCGATTATTCTGAGGACCTTAAAATACGTAATTTTCACACAGACCTGACGCGTCCGCCAAGTTTGTTGAGTTTTTGAATATGATAAAGCCCCCTAAAAGCCAATTTATTTGGCGGAAGCATAATAATAATAATAATAAATAATAATAAGAATAATAAACAGCGCGATTACAATAGGCCTTCGCAGCGCTTAGCTGCTCGGGCCTAATTAAAGCTCCGCGGAGCCTCAAGCGGCCCTCGCAGCCATCGCCGCTCGAGCCTATAGCCACCGAGTATGTTCCAGCACCGCCTCCCACCAGCCACCGCCGACGCTCGCGCGCCGTCCTCCACGCGATCCGCTTTGATGCCTTCGGCAGCGTTCCCTGGCGATGCACCCAAAATCTGGAGCAGATCGGGCCATGTGGCAAGGAGATACAGCTGTTTGATTAACCTAGGGGGCGCAGTGGAGTCAAATTGCAATTAAACTCTATTGGGCTCCTTAGAGGTTCACAAGTGTCACTCATAAAAAGTCTGGTGCAAATTGGATGATGCGTTTGTGAATAAGAGACGATCGTATGCATATGGCGAGGGACAGCCAGTTTTGCCACACCCACAAGGGTCAGATGCCATTGACAGAGTTCATCTTCATGTCATTTTATGTCAGTCTGCACAGGGTTGGAATCCATGACACACCAACATGTTTTAGAGTGTAAAAGTAAGACATACAGTAGAAAAAACAGATGACTTCCTGTCGGAAGTGGGCGGGGCTAAGGTGATGTCATCAATCGACCACCTAACTGTGATGATTGCTGATCTATAATGAGACACAGCTGTGACCTGGCATTTGGAAGTTATTTCACATTCATGTTTCATGGTGTATAGTCAAAGTTTGGGACTTAGCCACGCCCCCACGGGTCAGTAGAGTTCATCATGGGAGAGTTCGTCATCATGTCATGTCATGTGAGCCTGCACAGGATGAAACCCATAAGAATTAGAGAGTGAGAGTAAAAGTAAGACATACAATTGAAGAAAGAGGTGACTTCCTGTCGGAAGTGGGCGGGGCTAAGGTGACGTCATCAATCGACCACCTAACTGTGATGAGGGGTGGTCTGTAGTCAGACATAGGAAGTCTGATGCAGCTGTGACCTTCTATGTGGAAGTTATTGCATCTTGATGTTTCATGGCGAATAGTCAAAGTTTGGGACTTAGCCACGCCCACATGCTTTGACATAGAAAAATTCCTACGATAACTTTTCATCTTTAATGTCTCAAGTCTCTGCTGACTGAGTTTGAAGTCTGTATCTCAAAAGCTGTAGGAGGAGATAGATCAGATGCGACGTCTATGAAAAAGAGGAAATGGCGGATTTTGATCCAAAATGGCCGACTTCCTGTTGGGTTTGCACCATGGCTCCAAGAGACTTTTTTGTAGGTCCTGACATCATACACATGTGTACCAAGTTTCATAATTGTAGGTTAAAGCATGGCTTGGGGCTGATCATTTAAAAAATTGTAGGGGGCGCTGTAGAGAAATTAGGCCACGCCCATCAACGACTGTTATGGATTCCTTTTCGGGGATGGATAAGGATGCATCCTAGTGAGTTTGGTGCAGCTGGGCTCAACGATGTGGAATCTAGAGCCAAACGTATGGCGGCGGCGTTACGTCTGCTTCGCCGCGATCCCACGGCCACGCACTGTACAGCAGACTCTTGGCGCTTTAAAGCAAGTGAGACTAACATGTTATCTGTCATCCAACATAGAATCATGTTGATTAGGTGCAGTGAGCCAGAAAGGCAGCTTTCCATGGAAAAAAAAGCACTTCCTGTTCTGAGGGGGCGGGGCTTAGATGACGTCAGACTATGACAACATAAGATCGTAGGGGACCCTACCAGGATCAATCATGTCAAGTTTGGTGCAGCTGGCCTCAAAATTGTGGAATCCACAGCCAAACGTAAGGACACGGCGTTTAGGGTCACTTCGCCACGCCGCCACGCCCACCTGCTGGATTCAAATGAGCTTGGCTTGGAATCCTCAACACACCAACATGTTTTCTGTCTGTGGACACAGTTTCACCTCGATTAGGTCAAAGGGGTCAGATAGCGACCGTTCAGCGTAAAAAATGACACTTCCTGTTCTCAGGGGGCGTGGCCTAAGTGACGTCATCATTTGACCGTTGGGTATTGTAGAGCATCCCATGATGATCAATCACTGAAAGTTTGGTGCTTCTATGAGTTTTTTTCAAAGAGTTATAACAGTTTGATGTTTCATGGCGAATCGGTGACCTTTGACCCCCGGAAAGACCCCTTCAGCAAGCCCGAAAACGCAAACCTACGATAACTTTGGATCGGCCATGCCTTTTGAACGATCTGACCGAGTTTCAAGCCGATCGATCGAAATCCCTAGGACAAGTTCGATCAAATGCGAACCCTGTAAACGGCCAAAATCGGGTCAAAATCGGAACTTCAATACAAAATGGCCGACAATCTGTGATACTTGCACTATGACATTAATTGTAAATTCAGAGTGTTTTGGGGAGCTCTACAAGTGTACCAAATTTCAAGTCTCTACGATAAAGTAAGTGAATAGGAAAGGGTCTTTTGAAAGTTGCTAGGTGGCGCCCTTGAGCCGTTTCTGGTGCGATTTTTCCGGGGACCTTAAAATACGTAAATTTTCACCAGACTCTATGGCCCCGCCAAGTTTGGTGAGTTTTTGAATATGATAAAGCCCCCAAAAAGCCAATTCATTTGGCACAAGAACTATAATTAAAGCTCCGCGGAGCCTCAAGCGGCCCTCGCAGCCAAGCGCCGCTCAAGCCTATAGCCACCGCGGATGTTCCAGCACCGCCTCCCGCCGGCCACCGCCGACGCTCGCGCGCCGTCCTCCATGCGATCCGCTTCGATGTCTTCGGCAGCGTTCACTGGCCATGCACCCAAAATCTGGAGCAGATTGGGCCATGTGGCAAGGAGATACAGCTGTTTGATTAACCTAGGGGGCGCAGTGGAGTCAAATTGCAATTAAACTGTATTGGGCTCCTCAGAGGTTCACAAGTTTCACTCATAAAACGTCTGGTGCAAATAGGATGATGCGTTTGTGAATAAGAGACGATCATATGCATATGGCGAGGGACAGCCATTTTGCCACTCCCCCACGGGTCAGTAGGCATTGACAGAGTTCATCATCATGTCATGTTATGTCAGTCTGCACAGGGTTGGAATCCATGACACACCAACATGTTTTACAGTGTAAAAGTAAGACATACAGTATAAAAAACAGGTGACTTCCTGTCGGAAGTGGGCGGGGCTAAGGTGATGTCATCAATCGACCACCTAACTGTGATGAGGGCTGGTCTATAATGAGACATAGAAAGTCTGATGCATCTGTGACCTGGCATTAGGAAGTAATTTCACATTCATGTTTCATGATGTATATTCAAAGTTTGGGACTTAGCCACGCCCCCACGGGTCAGTAGAGTTCATCACGGCAGAGTTCATCATCATTTCATTTCATGTCAGTCTGCACAGGATGAAACCCATAAGAATTAGAGAGAAAAAGTAAGACATACAGTAGAAAAAACAGGTCACTTCCTGTCGGAAGTGGGCGGGGCAAGGGTGATGTCATCAATCGACCACATAACTGTGATGAGGGCTTACCTATAATGAGACATAGAAAGTCTGATGCAGCTCTGACCTGGCATTTGGAAGTTATTTCACATTCATGTTTCATGGTGTATAGTCAAAGTTTGGGACTTAGCCACGCCCCCACGGGTCAGTAGAGTTCATCATGGGAGAGTTCATCATCATGTCATTTCATGTCAGCCTGCACCGGATGAAACCCATAAGAATTAGAGAGTAAAAGTAAGACATACAATTGAAGAAAGAGGTTACTTCCTGTCGGAAGTGGGCGGGGCTAGGGTGATGTCATCAATCGACCACCTAACTATGATGAAGGCTGGTCTATAATGAGACATAGAAAGTCTGATGCAGCTGTGACCTGGCATTTGGAAGTTATTTTACATTCATGTTTCATGCTGTATAGTCAAAGTTTGGGACTTAGCCACGCCCCCACGGGTCAGTCGAGTTCATCATGGGAGAGTTCATCATCATATCATGTCATGTCAGCCTACACCGGATGAAACCCATATGACTTAGAGAGTAAAAGTAAGACATACAATAGAAAAAACAGGTGACTTCCTGTCGGAAGTGGGCGGGGTTAAGGTGATGTCATCAACTGACCATCTCAATGTGATGAGGGGTGGTCTGTAGTCAGATATAGGAAGTCTGATGCAGCTGTGACCTTCTATGTGGAAGTTATTGCATCTTGATGTTTCATGGCGAATAGTCAAAGTTTGGGACTTAGCCACGCCCACATGCTTTGACATAGAAAAATTCCTACGATAACTTTTCATCTTTAATGTCTCAAGTCTCTGCTGACTGAGTTTGAAGTCTCTATCTCAAAAGCTGCAGGAGGAGATAGATCAGATGCGATGTCTATGAAAAAGAGGAAATGGCTGATTTTGATCCAAAATGGCCGACTTCCTGTTGGGTTTGCACCATGGCTCCAAGAGACTTTTTTGTAGGTCCTGACATGATACACATGTGTACCAAGTTTCATAATTCTAGGTTAAAGCATGGCTTGGGGCTGATTATTTAAAAATTTCTAGGGGGCGCTGTAGAGAAATTAGGCCACGCCCATCAACGACTGTTATGGATTCCTGTTCGGGGATGGATAAGGATGCATCCTAGTGAGTTTGGTGCAGCTGGGCTGAACGATGTGGAATCTAGAGCCAAACGTATGGCGGCGGCGTTACCTCTGCTTCGCCGCGGTCCCACGGCCACGCCCTCTACAGAAGACTCTTGGCGCTTTAAAGCAAGTGAGACTAACATGTTATCTGTCATCCAACACAGAATCATGTTGATTAGGTGCAGTGAGCCAGAAAGGCAGCTTTCCTTGGAAAAAAAAGCACTTCCTGTTCTGAGGGGGCGGGGCTTAGATGACGTCAGACTATGACAACATAGGATCGTAGGGGACCCTACCAGGATCACTCATGTCAAGTTTGGTGCAGCTGGCCTCAAAATTGTGGAATCCACAGCCAAACGTAAGGACACGGCGTTTAGGGTCACTTCGCCACGCCGCCACGCCCACCTGCTGGATTCAAATGAGCTTGGCTTGGAATCCTCAACACACCAACATGTTTTCTGTCTGTGGACACAGTTTCACCTCGATTAGGTCAAAGGGGTCAGATAGCGACCGTTCAGCGTAAAAAATGACACTTCCTGTTCTCAGGGGGCGTGGCCTAAGTGACGTCATCATTTGACCGTTGGGTATTGTAGAGCATCCCATGATGATCAATCACTGAAAGTTTGGTGCTTCTATGAGTTTTTTTCAAAGAGTTATAACAGTTTGATGTTTCATGGCGAATCGGTGACCTTTGACCCCCGGAAAGACCCCTTCAGCAAGCCCGAAAACGCAAACCTACGATAACTTTGGATCGGCCATGCCTTATGAACGATCTGACCGAGTTTGAAGCCGATCGATCGAAATCCCTAGGACAAGTTTGATCAAATGCGAACCCTGCAAACGCCCAAAATCGGGTCAAAATCGGAACTTCAATCCAAAATGGCCGACATTCTGTGATACTTGCACTATGACATTAATTGTAAATTCTGAGTGTTTTGGGGAGCTCTACAAGTGTACCAAGTTTCAAGTCTCTACGATAAAGTAAGTGAATAGGAAAGGGTCCTTTGAAAGTTGCTAGGTGGCGCCCTTGAGCCGTTTCTTTAGCGATTTTTCTGGGGACCTTAAAATACGTAAATTTTACACGGGCTCTATGCCCCCGCCACGTTTGGTGAGTTTTTGAGTATGATAAAGCCCCCAAAAAGCCAATTCATTTGGCTGAAGAACTATAATAATAAGAAACAGCAAGGTTTCAATAGGCTCTCGCAGCGCTTAGCTGCTCGGGCCTAATAATAAACAGCAAGGTTTCAATAGGCTCTCGCAGCGATAGCTGCTCGGGCCTAATAATAATTTACAGCACAGTTTCAATAGGCTCTCGCAGCGCTTAGCTGCTCGGGCCTAATTAAAGCTCCGCGGAGCCTCAAGCGGCCCTCGCAGCCAAGCGCCGCTCAAGCCTATAGCCACCGCGTATGTTCCAGCACCACCTCCCCCCAGCCACCGCCTCCCCTCAGCACCACCTCCCCCCAGCCACTGCCTCCCCTCAGCACCATGTCACCCCAGCCACCGCCTACCCCCAGCCACCGCCTTGCTCTCAAGGAGCTGCCAAACCCGCCCTGAAGATAGTCACCTGTCATGTTCGACATTGCTCCCAGACAATGCACAAAAATCTGGTGTAGATCAGCTGATATCGCAAGGAGACACAGGTGTTTGATTAACCTGGGTGCGCAGTGGAGTCAAATTGCAATTAAACTCTATTGGGCTCCTTAGAGGTTCACAAGTGTCACTCATAAAAAGTCTGGAGCAAATGGGATGATGCGTGTGTGAATAAGAGATGATCGTTTGCATATGGCGAGGGACTGCCATCTGGCCACGCCTCCACGGGTCAGTAGGCATTTACAGAGTTCATCTTCATGTCATTTTATGTCAGTCTGCAAAGCATGAAACCCATATGACTTAGAGAGTAAAAGTCAGACATACAGTAGAAAAAACAGGTGACTTCCTGTCGGAAGTGGGCGTGGCTAAGGTGATGTCATCAATCGACCACCTAACTGTGATGAGGTCTGGTCTATAATGAGACATAGAAAGTCTGATGCAGCTCTGACCTGGCATTTGGAAGTTATTTCACATTCATGTTTCATGGTGTATAGTCAAAGTTTGGGACTTAGCCACGCCCCCACGGGTCAGTAGAGTTCATCATGGGAGAGTTCATCATCATGTCATTTCATGTCAGCCTGCACAGGATGAAACCCATAAGAATTAGAGAGTAAAAGTAAGACATACAATTGAAGAAAGAGGTTACTTCCTGTCGGAAGTGGGCGGGGCTAGGGTGATGTCATCAATCGACCACCTAACTATGATGAAGGCTGGTCTATAATGAGACATAGAAAGTCTGATGCAGCTGTGACCTGGCATTTGGAAGTTATTTCACATTCATGTTTCATGCTGTATAGTCAAAGTTTGGGACTTAGCCACGCCCCCACGGGTCAGTCGAGTTCATCATGGGAGAGTTCATCATCATATCATGTCATGTCAGCCTACACCGGATGAAACCCATATGACTTAGAGAGTAAAAGTAAGACATACAATAGAAAAAACAGGTGACTTCCTGTCGGAAGTGGGCGGGGTTAAGGTGATGTCATCAACTGACCATCTCAATGTGATGAGGGGTGGTCTGTAGTCAGATATAGGAAGTCTGATGCAGCTGTGACCTTCTATGTGGAAGTTATTGCATCTTGATGTTTCATGGCGAATAGTCAAAGTTTGGGACTTAGCCACGCCCACATGCTTTGACATAGAAAAATTCCTACGATAACTTTTCATCTTTAATGTCTCAAGTCTCTGCTGACTGAGTTTGAAGTCTCTATCTCAAAAGCTGCAGGAGGAGATAGATCAGATGCGATGTCTATGAAAAAGAGGAAATGGCTGATTTTGATCCAAAATGGCCGACTTCCTGTTGGGTTTGCACCATGGCTCCAAGAGACTTTTTTGTAGGTCCTGACATGATACACATGTGTACCAAGTTTCATAATTCTAGGTTAAAGCATGGCTTGGGGCTGATCATTTAAAAATTTCTAGGGGGCGCTGTAGAGAAATTAGGCCACGCCCATCAACGACTGTTATGGATTCCTGTTCGTGGATGAATAAGGATGCATCCTAGTGAGTTTGGTGCAGCTGGTCTGAATGATGTGGAATCTAGAGCCAAACGTATGGCGGCGGCGTTCCCTCTGCTTCGCCGCGCTGCCACGGCCACGCCCTCTACTGAAAACTCTTGGCGCTTTAAAGCAAGTGAGACCAACATGTTATCTGTCATCCAACACAGAATCATCTTGATTAGGTCGAGAGAGCCAGAGATGGAGCTGTACAAGTCAATAAAAGGCACTTCCTGTTCTGAGGGGGCGGGGCTTAGATGACGTCAGACTATGACGACATAGGATCGTCAGGCATCCCACCAGGATCACTCATGTCAAGTTTGGTGCAGCTGGGCACAAGATTGAGGAATCTACAGCCAAACGTATGGCGACGGCGTTACAGGTCACTTCGCCATGCCGCCACGCCCACCTGGTCCATCAAAGCCAAACAGGGTTGGAATCCATGACACACCAACATGTTTTCTGTCTGTGGACACAGTTTCATGTTTATTAGGTCAAAGGGGTCAGATAAGGACCGTTCACAGTAAAACATGACACTTCCTGTTGTCAGGGGGCGTGGCCTAAGTGATGTCATCATTTGACCATTGGGTGTTGTAGGGGACCCGTTGATGATCAATCACTGAAAGTTTGGTGCTGCTGTGAGTTTTGTTGTAAAAGTTATAACCCTTTTATTTTTCATGGCGACAAGGTGAACTTTGACCCCAGGTAACTCCATTTAGAAGAAAAAAAAACGCAAAACTCTGATAACTTTGGATCGGCCATGCCTTATGAACGATCTGACTGAGTTTGAAGCCGATCGATCGAAGTCCCTAGGACTAGTTCGAAAAAATGCGAACCCTGTGAACGGCCAAAATCGGAACTTCAATCCAAAATGGCCGACATTCTGTGATACTTGCACTATGACATTAATTGTAAATTCTGAGTGTCTTGGGGAGCTGTACAAGTGTACCAAGTTTCAAGTCTGTACGATAAAGTAAGTGAATAGGAAAGGGTCTTTTGAAATTTGCTAGGTGGCGCCCTTGAGCCGTTTCTTGTGCGATTTTTCTGGGGACCTTAAAATACGTAAATTTTCACCGGGCTCTATGCCCCCGCCAAGTTTGGTGAGTTTTTGAATATGATAAAGCCCCCAAAAAGCCAATTTATTTTACGGAAGAATAAGAATAATAATAATAATAATAATTTACAGCACAGTTTCAATAGGCTCTCGCAGCGCTTAGCTGCTCGGGCCTAATTAAAGCTCCGCGGAGCCTCAAGCGGCCCTCGCAGCCATCGCCGCTCGAGCCTATAGCCACCGCGGATGTTCCAGCACCGCCTCACGCCAGCCACCGCCGACGCTCGCGCGCCGTGCTCCACGCGATCTGCTTTGATGCCTTTGGCAGAGCTCCCTGGCGATGAACCAAAAATCTGGAGCACATCGGGCCATGTAGAGAGGAGATACAGCTGTTTGATTAACCTAGGGGGCGCAGTGGAGTCAAATCACAATTAAACTCTATTGGGCTCCTTAGAGGTTCACAAGTGTCACTCATACAATGTCTGGTGCAAATCGGATGATGCGTTTGTGAATACGAGACGAACGTATGCATATTACGAGGGACAGCCATTTTGCCACGCCCCCACGGGTCAGTAGAGTTCATCACGGCAGAGTTCATCATCATTTAATTTCATGTCAGTCAGCACAGGATGAAACCCATAAGAATTAGAGAGAAAAAGTAAGACATACAGTAGAAAAAACAGGTGACTTCCTGTCGGAAGTGGGCGGGGCTAAGGTGACGTCATCAATCGACCACCTAACTGTGATGATTGCTGATCTATAATGAGACACAGAAAGTCTGATGCAGCTGTGACCTGGCATTTGGAAGTTATTTCACATTCATGTTTCATGGTGTATAGTCAAAGTTTGGGACTTAGCCACGCCCCCACGGGTCAGTAGAGTTCATCATGGGAGAGTTCATCATCATTTAATTTCATGTCAGTCAGGACAGGATGAAACCCATAAGAATTAGAGAGAAAAAGTAAGACATACAGTAGAAAAAACAGGTGACTTCCTGTCGGAAGTGGGCGGGGTTAAGGTGATGTCATCAACTGACCATCTCAATGTGATGAGGGGTGGTCTGTAGTCAGATATAGGAAGTCTGATGCAGCTGTGACCTTCTATGTGGAAGTTATTGCATCTTCATGTTTCATGGCGAATAGTCAAAGTTTGGGACTTAGCCACGCCCACATGCTTTGACATACCAAAATTCCTGTGATAACTTCTGACCTTTAATGTCTCAACTCTCTGCTGACTGAGTTTGAAGTCTCTATCTCAAAAGCTGTAGGAGGAGATAGATCAGATGCGATGTCTATGAAAAAGAGGAAATGGCTGATTTTGATCCAAAATGGCCGACTTCCTGTTGGGTTTGCACCATGGCTCCAAGAGACTTTTTTGTAGGTCCTGACATGATACACATGTGTACCAAGTTTCATAATTCTAGGTTAAAGCATGGCTTGGGGCTGATCATTTTAAAATTTCTAGGGGGCGCTGTAGAGAAATTAGGCCACGCCCATCAACGACTGTTATGGATTCCTGTTCGGGGATGGATAAGGATGCATCCTAGTGAGTTTGGTGCAGCTGGGCTGAACGATGTGGAATCTAGAGCCAAACGTATGGCGGCGGCGTTACCTCTGCTTCGCCGCGGTCCCACGGCCACGCCCTCTACAGAAGACTCTTGGCGCTTTAAAGCAAGTGAGACTAACATGTTATCTGTCATCCAACACAGAATCATGTTGATTAGGTGCAGTGAGCCAGAAAGGCAGCTTTCCATGGAAAAAAAAGCACTTCCTGTTCTGAGGGGGCGGGGCTTAGATGACGTCAGACTATGACAACATAGGATGGTAGGGGACCCTACCAGGATCACTCATGTCAAGTTTGGTGCAGCTGGCCTCAAAATTGTGGAATCCACAGCCAAACGTAAGGACACGGCGTTTAGGGTCACTTCGCCACGCCGCCACGCCCACCTGCTGGATTCAAATGAGCTTGGCTTGGAATCCTCAACACACCAACATGTTTTCTGTCTGTGGACACAGTTTCACCTCGATTAGGTCAAAGGGGTCAGATAGCGACCGTTCAGCGTAAAAAATGACACTTCCTGTTCTCAGGGGGCGTGGCCTAAGTGACGTCATCATTTGACCGTTGGGTATTGTAGAGCATCCCATGATGATCAATCACTGAAAGTTTGGTGCTTCTATGAGTTTTTTTCAAAGAGTTATAACAGTTTGATGTTTCATGGCGAATCGGTGACCTTTGACCCCCGGAAAGACCCCTTCAGCAAGCTCGAAAACGCAAACCTACGATAACTTTGGATCGGCCATGCCTTTTGAACGATCTGACCGAGTTTCAAGCCGATCGATCGAAATCCCTAGGACAAGTTCGCTCAAATGCGAACCCTGTAAACGGCCAAAATCGGGTCAAAATCGGAACTTCAATCCAAAATGGCCGACAATCTGTGATACTTGCACTATGACATTAATTGTAAATTCAGAGTGTCTTGGGGAGCTCTACAAGTGTACCAAGTTTCAAGTCTCTACGATAAAGTAAGTGAATAGGAAAGGGTCTTTTGAAAGTTGCTAGGTGGCGCCCTTGAGCCGTTTCTTGTGCGATTTTTCTGGGGACCTTAAAATACGTAAATTTTACACGGGCTCTATGCCCCCGCCAAGTTTGGTGAGTTTTTGAATATGAGAAAGCCCCCAAAAAGCCAATTCATTTGGGAGAATAAAAAAAATTAAAGCTCCGCGGAGCCTCAAGCGGCCCTCGCAGCCAAGCGCCGCTCAAGCCTATAGCCACCGCGGATGTTCCAGCACCGCCTCCCGCCGGCCACCGCCGACGCTCGCGCGCCATCCTCCACGCGATCCGCTTCGATGTCTTCGGCAGCGTTCCCTGGCCATGCAGCCAAAATCTGGAGCAGATTGGGCCATGTGGCAAGGAGATACAGCTGTCGATTTACCTAGGGGGCGCAGTGGAGTCAAATTGCAATTAAACTCTATTGGGCTCCTTAGAGGTTCACAAGTGTCACTCATAAAAAGTCTGGAGCAAATGGGATGATGCGTGTGTTAATAAGAGACAATCGTTTGCATATGGCGAGGGTGAGCCATTTTGCCACGCCCCCACGGGTCAGTAGGCATTGACAGAGTTCATCTTCATGGCATTTTATGTCAGTCTGCACAGGATGAAACCCATATGACTGAGAGAGTAAAAGTCAGACATACAGTAGAAAAAACAGGTGACTTCCTGTCGGAAGTGGGCGGGGCTAAGGTGATGTCATCAATCGACCACCTAACTGTGATGAGGACTGGTCTATAATGAGACATAGAAAGTTTGATGCAGCTGTGACCTGGCATGTGGAAGTTATTTCACATTCATGTTTCATGGTGAATAGTCAAAGTTTGGGACTAAGCCACGCTTAGTCCCAAACTTACCAGTAGGCATTTACAGAGTTCATAATCATCTCATTTTATGTCAGCCTGCACAGGGTTGGAATCCATGACAGACCAACATGACTTAGAGAGTAAAAGTCAGACATACAGTAGAAAAAACAGGTGACTTCCTGTCGGAAGTGGGCGGGGCTAAGGTGATGTCATCAATCGACCACCTAACTGTGATGAGGGGTGGTCTATAATGAGACACAGAAAGTCTGATGCAGCTGTGACCTTATATGTGGATGTTATGTCACTTTGATGCTTAATGGTGAATAGTCAAAGTTTGGGACTTAACCACGCCCACATGCTTTGACATAGAAAAATTCCTACGATAACTTTTCATCTTTAATGTCTCAAGTCTCTGCTGACTGAGTTTGAAGTCTCTATCTCAAAAGCTGCAGGAGGAGATAGATCAGATGCGATGTCTATGAAAAAGAGGAAATGGCTGATTTTGATCCAAAATGGCCGACTTCCTGTTGGGTTTGCACCATGGCTCCAAGAGACTTTTTTGTAGGTCCTGACATGATACACATGTGTACCAAGTTTCATAATTCTAGGTTAAAGCATGGCTTGGGGCTGATCATTTAAAAATTTCTAGGGGGCGCTGTAGAGAAATTAGGCCACGCCCATCAACGACTGTTATGGATTCCTGTTCGGGGATGGATAAGGATGCATCCTAGTGAGTTTGGTGCAGCTGGGCTGAACGATGTGGAATCTAGAGCCAAACGTATGGCGGCGGCGTTACCTCTGCTTCGCCGCGGTCCCACGGCCACGCCCTCTACAGAAGACTCTTGGCGCTTTAAAGCAAGTGAGACTAACATGTTATCTGTCATCCAACACAGAATCATGTTGATTAGGTGCAGTGAGCCAGAAAGGCAGCTTTCCGTGGAAAAAAAAGCACTTCCTGTTCTGAGGGGGCGGGGCTTAGATGACGTCAGACCATGACAACATAGGATCGTAGGGGACCCTACCAGGATCACTCATGTCAAGTTTGGTGCAGCTGGCCTCAAAATTGTGGAATCCACAGCCAAACGTAAGGACACGGCGTTTAGGGTCACTTCGCCACGCCGCCACGCCCACCTGCTGGATTCAAATGAGCTTGGCTTGGAATCCTCAACACACCAACATGTTTTCTGTCTGTGGACACAGTTTCACCTCGATTAGGTCAAAGGGGTCAGATAGCGACCGTTCAGCGTAAAAAATGACACTTCCTGTTCTCAGGGGGCGTGGCCTAAGTGACGTCATCATTTGACCGTTGGGTATTGTAGAGCATCCCATGATGATCAATCACTGAAAGTTTGGTGCTTCTATGAGTTTTTTTCAAAGAGTTATAACAGTTTGATGTTTCATGGCGAATCGGTGACCTTTGACCCCCGGAAAGACCCCTTCAGCAAGCCCGAAAACGCAAACCTACGATAACTTTGGATCGGCCATGCCTTATGAACGATCTGACCGAGTTTGAAGCCGATCGATCGAAATCCCTAGGACAAGTTCGATCAAATGCGAACCCTGCAAACGCCCAAAATCGGGTCAAAATCGGAACTTCAATCCAAAATGGCCGACAATCTGTGATACTTGCACTATGACATTAATTGTAAATTCTGAGTGTTTTGGGGAGCTCTACAAGTGTACCAAGTTTCAAGTCTCTACGATAAAGTAAGTGAATAGGAAAGGGTCTTTTGAATGTTGCTAGGTGGCGCCCTTGAGCCGTTTCTTGTGCGATTTTTCTGGGGACCTTAAAATACGTAAATTTTACACGGGCTCTATGCCCCCGCCAAGTTTGGTGAGTTTTTGAATATGAGAAAGCCCCCAAAAAGCCAATTCTTTTGGCACAAGAACTATAATTAAAGCTCCGCGGAGCCTCAAGCGGCCCTCGCAGCTAGCGCTGCTCCGGCCTATAGCCACCGCGGGGGTACCAGCACCGCCACCCGCCCGCCACCGCCGACGCTCGCGCGCCCTCATCAACGCTATCCGCTTTTACGGCTTCGGCAGAGCTCCCTGGCGATGAACCAAAAATCTGGAGCACATCGGGCCATGTAGAGAGGAGATACAGCTGTTTGATTAACCTAGGGGGCGCAGTGGAGTCAAATCACAATTAAACTCTATTGGGCTCCTTAGAGGTTCACAAGTGTCACTCATACAATGTGTGGTGCAAATCGGATGATGCGTTTGTGAATACGAGACGAACGTATGCATATTACGAGGGACAGCCATTTTGCCACGCCCCCACGGGTCAGTAGAGTACATCATCAATGAGTTCATCATCAATAAGTTCATCATCATGTCATTTCATGTCAGCCTGCACAGGATGAAACCCATAAGAATTAGAGAGTAAAAGTAAGACATACAATTGAAGAAAGAGGTTACTTCTTGTCGGAAGTGGGCGGGGCTAGGGTGATGTCATCAATCGACCACCTAACTATGATGAAGGCTGGTCTATAATGAGACATAGAAAGTCTGATGCAGCTGTGACCTGGCATTTGGAAGTTATTTCACATTCATGTTTCATGCTGTATAGTCAAAGTTTGGGACTTAGCCACGCCCCCACGGGTCAGTCGAGTTCATCATGGGAGAGTTCATCATCATATCATGTCATGTCAGCCTACACCGGATGAAACCCATATGACTTAGAGAGTAAAAGTAAGACATACAATAGAAAAAACAGGTGACTTCCTGTCGGAAGTGGGCGGGGTTAAGGTGATGTCATCAACTGACCATCTCAATGTGATGAGGGGTGGTCTGTAGTCAGATATAGGAAGTCTGATGCAGCTGTGACCTTCTATGTGGAAGTTATTGCATCTTGATGTTTCATGGCGAATAGTCAAAGTTTGGGACTTAGCCACGCCCACATGCTTTGACATAGAAAAATTCCTACGATAACTTTTCATCTTTAATGTCTCAAGTCTCTGCTGACTGAGTTTGAAGTCTCTATCTCAAAAGCTGCAGGAGGAGATAGATCAGATGCGATGTCTATGAAAAAGAGGAAATGGCTGATTTTGATCCAAAATGGCCGACTTCCTGTTGGGTTTGCACCATGGCTCCAAGAGACTTTTTTGTAGGTCCTGACATGATACACATGTGTACCAAGTTTCATAATTCTAGGTTAAAGCATGGCTTGGGGCTGATCATTTAAAAATTTCTAGGGGGCGCTGTAGAGAAATTAGGCCACGCCCATCAACGACTGTTATGGATTCCTGTTCGGGGACGAATAAGGATGCATCCTAGTGAGTTTGGTGCAGCTGGGCTGAACGATGTGGAATCTAGAGCCAAACGTATGGCGGCGGCGTTACCTCTGCTTCGCCGCGGTCCCACGGCCACGCCCTCTACAGAAGACTCTTGGCGCTTTAAAGCAAGTGAGACTAACATGTTATCTGTCATCCAACACAGAATCATGTTGATTAGGTGCAGTGAGCCAGAAAGGCAGCTTTCCATGGAAAAAAAAGCACTTCCTGTTCTGAGGGGGCGGGGCTTAGATGACGTCAGACTATGACAACATAGGATCGTAGGGGACCCTACCAGGATCACTCATGTCAAGTTTGGTGCAGCTGGCCTCAAAATTGTGGAATCCACAGCCAAACGTAAGGACACGGCGTTTAGGGTCACTTCGCCACGCCGCCACGCCCACCTGCTGGATTCAAATGAGCTTGGCTTGGAATCCTCAACACACCAACATGTTTTCTGTCTGTGGACACAGTTTCACCTCGATTAGGTCAAAGGGGTCAGATAGCGACCGTTCAGCGTAAAAAATGACACTTCCTGTTCTCAGGGGGCGTGGCCTAAGTGACGTCATCATTTGACCGTTCGGTATTGTAGAGCATCCCATGATGATCAATCACTGAAAGTTTGGTGCTTCTATGAGTTTTTTTCAAAGAGTTATAACAGTTTGATGTTTCATGGCGAATCGGTGACCTTTGACCCCCGGAAAGACCCCTTCAGCAAGCCCGAAAACGCAAACCTACGATAACTTTGGATCGGCCATGCCTTATGAACGATCTGACCGAGTTTGAAGCCGATCGATCGAAATCCCTAGGACAAGTTCGATCAAATGCGAACCCTGTAAACGGCCAAAATCGGGTCAAAATCGGAACTTCAATCCAAAATGGCCGACAATCTGTGATACTTGCACTATGACATTAATTGTAAATTCTGAGTGTCTTGGGGAGCTCTACAAGTGTACCAAGTTTCAAGTCTCTACGATAAAGTAAGTGAATAGGAAAGGGTCTTTTGAAAGTTGCTAGGTGGCGCCCTTGAGCCGTTTCTTGTGCGATTTTTCTGGGGACCTTAAAATACGTAAATTTTACACGGGCTCTATGCCCCCGCCAAGTTTGGTGAGTTTTTGAATATGAGAAAGCCCCCAAAAAGCCAATTCTTTTGGCACAAGAACTATAATAATAAACAGCACAGTTTCAATAGGCTCTCGCAGCGCTTAGCTGCTCGGGCCTAATAATAAGAAACAGCAAGGTTTCAATAGGCTCTCGCAGCGCTTAGCTGCTCGGGCCTAATTAAAGCTCCGCGGAGCCTCAAGCGGCCCTCGCAGCCAAGCGCCGCTCAAGCCTATAGCCACCGCGTATGTTCCAGCACCACCTCCCCCCAGCCACCGCCTCCCCTCAGCACCACCTCCCCCCAGCCACTGCCTCCCCTCAGCACCATGTCACCCCAGCCACCGCCTACCCCCAGCCACCGCCTTGCTCTCAAGGAGCTGCCAAACCCGCCCTGAAGATAGTCACCTGTCATGTTCGACATTGCTCCCAGACAATGCACAAAAATCTGGTGTAGATCAGCTGATATCGCAAGGAGACACAGGTGTTTGATTAACCTGGGTGCGCAGTGGAGTCAAATTGCAATTAAACTCTATTGGGCTCCTTAGAGGTTCACAAGTGTCACTCATAAAAAGTCTGGAGCAAATGGGATGATGCGTGTGTGAATAAGAGATGATCGTTTGCATATGGCGAGGGACTGCCATCTGGCCACGCCTCCACGGGTCAGTAGGCATTTACAGAGTTCATCTTCATGTCATTTTATGTCAGTCTGCAAAGCATGAAACCCATATGACTTAGAGAGTAAAAGTCAGACATACAGTAGAAAAAACAGGTGACTTCCTGTCGGAAGTGGGCGTGGCTAAGGTGATGTCATCAATCGACCACCTAACTGTGATGAGGTCTGGTCTATAATGAGACATAGAAAGTCTGATGCAGCTCTGACCTGGCATTTGGAAGTTATTTCACATTCATGTTTCATGGTGTATAGTCAAAGTTTGGGACTTAGCCACGCCCCCACGGGTCAGTAGAGTTCATCATGGGAGAGTTCATCATCATGTCATTTCATGTCAGCCTGCACAGGATGAAACCCATAAGAATTAGAGAGTAAAAGTAAGACATACAATTGAAGAAAGAGGTTACTTCCTGTCGGAAGTGGGCGGGGCTAGGGTGATGTCATCAATCGACCACCTAACTATGATGAAGGCTGGTCTATAATGAGACATAGAAAGTCTGATGCAGCTGTGACCTGGCATTTGGAAGTTATTTCACATTCATGTTTCATGCTGTATAGTCAAAGTTTGGGACTTAGCCACGCCCCCACGGGTCAGTCGAGTTCATCATGGGAGAGTTCATCATCATATCATGTCATGTCAGCCTACACCGGATGAAACCCATATGACTTAGAGAGTAAAAGTAAGACATACAATAGAAAAAACAGGTGACTTCCTGTCGGAAGTGGGCGGGGTTAAGGTGATGTCATCAACTGACCATCTCAATGTGATGAGGGGTGGTCTGTAGTCAGATATAGGAAGTCTGATGCAGCTGTGACCTTCTATGTGGAAGTTATTGCATCTTGATGTTTCATGGCGAATAGTCAAAGTTTGGGACTTAGCCACGCCCACATGCTTTGACATAGAAAAATTCCTACGATAACTTTTCATCTTTAATGTCTCAAGTCTCTGCTGACTGAGTTTGAAGTCTCTATCTCAAAAGCTGCAGGAGGAGATAGATCAGATGCGATGTCTATGAAAAAGAGGAAATGGCTGATTTTGATCCAAAATGGCCGACTTCCTGTTGGGTTTGCACCATGGCTCCAAGAGACTTTTTTGTAGGTCCTGACATGATACACATGTGTACCAAGTTTCATAATTCTAGGTTAAAGCATGGCTTGGGGCTGATCATTTAAAAATTTCTAGGGGGCGCTGTAGAGAAATTAGGCCACGCCCATCAACGACTGTTATGGATTCCTGTTCGTGGATGAATAAGGATGCATCCTAGTGAGTTTGGTGCAGCTGGTCTGAATGATGTGGAATCTAGAGCCAAACGTATGGCGGCGGCGTTCCCTCTGCTTCGCCGCGCTGCCACGGCCACGCCCTCTACTGAAAACTCTTGGCGCTTTAAAGCAAGTGAGACCAACATGTTATCTGTCATCCAACACAGAATCATCTTGATTAGGTCGAGAGAGCCAGAGATGGAGCTGTACAAGTCAATAAAAGGCACTTCCTGTTCTGAGGGGGCGGGGCTTAGATGACGTCAGACTATGACGACATAGGATCGTCAGGCATCCCACCAGGATCACTCATGTCAAGTTTGGTGCAGCTGGGCACAAGATTGAGGAATCTACAGCCAAACGTATGGCGACGGCGTTACAGGTCACTTCGCCATGCCGCCACGCCCACCTGGTCCATCAAAGCCAAACAGGGTTGGAATCCATGACACACCAACATGTTTTCTGTCTGTGGACACAGTTTCATGTTTATTAGGTCAAAGGGGTCAGATAAGGACCGTTCACAGTAAAACATGACACTTCCTGTTGTCAGGGGGCGTGGCCTAAGTGATGTCATCATTTGACCATTGGGTGTTGTAGGGGACCCGTTGATGATCAATCACTGAAAGTTTGGTGCTGCTGTGAGTTTTGTTGTAAAAGTTATAACCCTTTTATTTTTCATGGCGACAAGGTGAACTTTGACCCCAGGTAACTCCATTTAGAAGAAAAAAAAACGCAAAACTCTGATAACTTTGGATCGGCCATGCCTTATGAACGATCTGACTGAGTTTGAAGCCGATCGATCGAAGTCCCTAGGACTAGTTCGAAAAAATGCGAACCCTGTGAACGGCCAAAATCGGAACTTCAATCCAAAATGGCCGACATTCTGTGATACTTGCACTATGACATTAATTGTAAATTCTGAGTGTCTTGGGGAGCTGTACAAGTGTACCAAGTTTCAAGTCTGTACGATAAAGTAAGTGAATAGGAAAGGGTCTTTTGAAATTTGCTAGGTGGCGCCCTTGAGCCGTTTCTTGTGCGATTTTTCTGGGGACCTTAAAATACGTAAATTTTCACCGGGCTCTATGCCCCCGCCAAGTTTGGTGAGTTTTTGAATATGATAAAGCCCCCAAAAAGCCAATTTATTTTACGGAAGAATAAGAATAATAATAATAATTAAAGCTCCGCGGAGCCTCAAGCGGCCCTCGCAGCCAAGCGCCGCTCAAGCCTATAGCCACCGCGTATGTTCCAGCACCACCTCCCCCCAGCCACCGCCTCCCCTCAGCACCACCTCCCCCCAGCCACTGCCTCCCCTCAGCACCATGTCACCCCAGCCACCGCCTACCCCCAGCCACCGCCTTGCTCTCAAGGAGCTGCCAAACCCGCCCTGAAGATAGTCACCTGTCATGTTCGACATTGCTCCCAGACAATGCACAAAAATCTGGTGTAGATCAGCTGATATCGCAAGGAGACACAGGTGTTTGATTAACCTGGGTGCGCAGTGGAGTCAAATTGCAATTAAACTCTATTGGGCTCCTTAGAGGTTCACAAGTGTCACTCATAAAAAGTCTGGAGCAAATGGGATGATGCGTGTGTGAATAAGAGATGATCGTTTGCATATGGCGAGGGACTGCCATCTGGCCACGCCTCCACGGGTCAGTAGGCATTTACAGAGTTCATCTTCATGTCATTTTATGTCAGTCTGCAAAGCATGAAACCCATATGACTTAGAGAGTAAAAGTCAGACATACAGTAGAAAAAACAGGTGACTTCCTGTCGGAAGTGGGCGTGGCTAAGGTGATGTCATCAATCGACCACCTAACTGTGATGAGGTCTGGTCTATAATGAGACATAGAAAGTCTGATGCAGCTCTGACCTGGCATTTGGAAGTTATTTCACATTCATGTTTCATGGTGTATAGTCAAAGTTTGGGACTTAGCCACGCCCCCACGGGTCAGTAGAGTTCATCATGGGAGAGTTCATCATCATGTCATTTCATGTCAGCCTGCACAGGATGAAACCCATAAGAATTAGAGAGTAAAAGTAAGACATACAATTGAAGAAAGAGGTTACTTCCTGTCGGAAGTGGGCGGGGCTAGGGTGATGTCATCAATCGACCACCTAACTATGATGAAGGCTGGTCTATAATGAGACATAGAAAGTCTGATGCAGCTGTGACCTGGCATTTGGAAGTTATTTCACATTCATGTTTCATGCTGTATAGTCAAAGTTTGGGACTTAGCCACGCCCCCACGGGTCAGTCGAGTTCATCATGGGAGAGTTCATCATCATATCATGTCATGTCAGCCTACACCGGATGAAACCCATATGACTTAGAGAGTAAAAGTAAGACATACAATAGAAAAAACAGGTGACTTCCTGTCGGAAGTGGGCGGGGTTAAGGTGATGTCATCAACTGACCATCTCAATGTGATGAGGGGTGGTCTGTAGTCAGATATAGGAAGTCTGATGCAGCTGTGACCTTCTATGTGGAAGTTATTGCATCTTGATGTTTCATGGCGAATAGTCAAAGTTTGGGACTTAGCCACGCCCACATGCTTTGACATAGAAAAATTCCTACGATAACTTTTCATCTTTAATGTCTCAAGTCTCTGCTGACTGAGTTTGAAGTCTCTATCTCAAAAGCTGCAGGAGGAGATAGATCAGATGCGATGTCTATGAAAAAGAGGAAATGGCTGATTTTGATCCAAAATGGCCGACTTCCTGTTGGGTTTGCACCATGGCTCCAAGAGACTTTTTTGTAGGTCCTGACATGATACACATGTGTACCAAGTTTCATAATTCTAGGTTAAAGCATGGCTTGGGGCTGATCATTTAAAAATTTCTAGGGGGCGCTGTAGAGAAATTAGGCCACGCCCATCAACGACTGTTATGGATTCCTGTTCGTGGATGAATAAGGATGCATCCTAGTGAGTTTGGTGCAGCTGGTCTGAATGATGTGGAATCTAGAGCCAAACGTATGGCGGCGGCGTTCCCTCTGCTTCGCCGCGCTGCCACGGCCACGCCCTCTACTGAAAACTCTTGGCGCTTTAAAGCAAGTGAGACCAACATGTTATCTGTCATCCAACACAGAATCATCTTGATTAGGTCGAGAGAGCCAGAGATGGAGCTGTACAAGTCAATAAAAGGCACTTCCTGTTCTGAGGGGGCGGGGCTTAGATGACGTCAGACTATGACGACATAGGATCGTCAGGCATCCCACCAGGATCACTCATGTCAAGTTTGGTGCAGCTGGGCACAAGATTGAGGAATCTACAGCCAAACGTATGGCGACGGCGTTACAGGTCACTTCGCCATGCCGCCACGCCCACCTGGTCCATCAAAGCCAAACAGGGTTGGAATCCATGACACACCAACATGTTTTCTGTCTGTGGACACAGTTTCATGTTTATTAGGTCAAAGGGGTCAGATAAGGACCGTTCACAGTAAAACATGACACTTCCTGTTGTCAGGGGGCGTGGCCTAAGTGATGTCATCATTTGACCATTGGGTGTTGTAGGGGACCCGTTGATGATCAATCACTGAAAGTTTGGTGCTGCTGTGAGTTTTGTTGTAAAAGTTATAACCCTTTTATTTTTCATGGCGACAAGGTGAACTTTGACCCCAGGTAACTCCATTTAGAAGAAAAAAAAACGCAAAACTCTGATAACTTTGGATCGGCCATGCCTTATGAACGATCTGACTGAGTTTGAAGCCGATCGATCGAAGTCCCTAGGACTAGTTCGAAAAAATGCGAACCCTGTGAACGGCCAAAATCGGAACTTCAATCCAAAATGGCCGACATTCTGTGATACTTGCACTATGACATTAATTGTAAATTCTGAGTGTCTTGGGGAGCTGTACAAGTGTACCAAGTTTCAAGTCTGTACGATAAAGTAAGTGAATAGGAAAGGGTCTTTTGAAATTTGCTAGGTGGCGCCCTTGAGCCGTTTCTTGTGCGATTTTTCTGGGGACCTTAAAATACGTAAATTTTCACCGGGCTCTATGCCCCCGCCAAGTTTGGTGAGTTTTTGAATATGATAAAGCCCCCAAAAAGCCAATTTATTTTACGGAAGAATAAGAATAATAATAATAATTAAAGCTCCGCGGAGCCTCAAGCGGCCCTCGCAGCCAAGCGCCGCTCAAGCCTATAGCCACCGCGGATGTTCCAGCACCGCCTCCCGCCGGCCACCGCCGACGCTCGCGCGCCGTCCTCCACGCGATCCGCTTTTATGCCTTCGGCAGCGTTCCCTGGCCATGCACCCAAAATCTGGAGCAGATTGGGCCATGTGGCAAGGAGATACAGCTGTTTGATTAACCTAGGGGGCGCAGTGGAGTCAAATTGCAAATAAACTGTATTGGGCTCCTCAGAGGTTCACAAGTGTCACTCATAAAAAGTCTGGTGCAAATAGGATGATGCGTTTGTGAATAAGACACGATCGTATGCATATGGCGAGGGCCAGCCATTTTGCCAGTCCCCCACGGGTCAGTAGGCATTGACAGAGTTCATCATCATCTCATGTTATGTCAGTCTGCACAGGGTTGGAATCTATGATACACCAACATGTTTTAGAGTGTAAAAGTAAGACATACAGTAGAAAAAACAGGTGACTTCCTGTCGGAAGTGGGCGGGGCTAAGGTGATGTCATCAATCGACCACCTAACCGTGATGAGGGCTGGTCTATAATGAGACATAGAAAGTCTGATGCAGCTGTGACCTTATATGTGCATGTTATGTCACTTTGATGCTTAATGGTGAATAGTCAAAGTTTGGGACTTAGCCACGCCCACATGCTTTGACATAGAAAAATTCCTACGATAACTTTTCATCTTTAATGTCTCAAGTCTCTGCTGACTGAGTTTGAAGTCTCTATCTCAAAAGCTGCAGGAGGAGATAGATCAGATGCGATGTCTATGAAAAAGAGGAAATGGCTGATTTTGATCCAAAATGGCCGACTTCCTGTTGGGTTTGCACCATGGCTCCAAGAGACTTTTTTGTAGGTCCTGACATGATACACATGTGTACCAAGTTTCATAATTCTAGGTTAAAGCATGGCTTGGGGCTGATCATTTAAAAATTTCTAGGGGGCGCTGTAGAGAAATTAGGCCACGCCCATCAACGACTGTTATGGATTCCTGTTCGGGGATGGATAAGGATGCATCCTAGTGAGTTTGGTGCAGCTGGGCTGAACGATGTGGAATCTAGAGCCAAACGTATGGCGGCGGCGTTACCTCTGCTTCGCCGCGGTCCCACGGCCACGCCCTCTACAGAAGACTCTTGGCGCTTTAAAGCAAGTGAGACTAACATGTTATCTGTCATCCAACACAGAATCATGTTGATTAGGTGCAGTGAGCCAGAAAGGCAGCTTTCCATGGAAAAAAAAGCACTTCCTGTTCTGAGGGGGCGGGGCTTAGATGACGTCAGACTATGACAACATAGGATCGTAGGGGACCCTACCAGGATCACTCATGTCAAGTTTGGTGCAGCTGGCCTCAAAATTGTGGAATCCACAGCCAAACGTAAGGACACGGCGTTTAGGGTCACTTCGCCACGCCGCCACGCCCACCTGCTGGATTCAAATGAGCTTGGCTTGGAATCCTCAACACACCAACATGTTTTCTGTCTGTGGACACAGTTTCACCTCGATTAGGTCAAAGGGGTCAGATAGCGACCGTTCAGCGTAAAAAATGACACTTCCTGTTCTCAGGGGGCGTGGCCTAAGTGACGTCATCATTTGACCGTTGGGTATTGTAGAGCATCCCATGATGATCAATCACTGAAAGTTTGGTGCTTCTATGAGTTTTTTTCAAAGAGTTATAACAGTTTGATGTTTCATGGCGAATCGGTGACCTTTGACCCCCGGAAAGACCCCTTCAGCAAGCCCGAAAACGCAAACCTACGATAACTTTGGATCGGCCATGCCTTATGAACGATCTGACCGAGTTTGAAGCCGATCGATCGAAATCCCTAGGACAAGTTCGATCAAATGCGAACCCTGCAAACGCCCAAAATCGGGTCAAAATCGGAACTTTAATCCAAAATGGCCGACAATCTGTGATACTTGCACTATGACATTAATTGTAAATTCTGAGTGTTTTGGGGAGCTGTACAAGTGTACCAAGTTTCAAGTCTCTACGATAAAGCAAGTGAATAGGAAAGGGTCTTTTGAAAGTTGCTAGGTGGCGCCCTTGAGCCGTTTCTGTTGCGATTTTTGCAACGACCATAAAATACAAAATTTCGCACCGGGCTCTATGCCCCCGCCAAGTTTGGTGAGTTTTTGAATATGATAAAGCCCCCAAAAAGCCAATTCATTTGGCACAAGAACTATAATAATAATAATTAAAGCTCCGCGGAGCCTCAAGCGGCCCTCGCAGCTAGCGCTGCTCCGGCCTATAGCCACCGCGGGGGTACCAGCACCGCCCCCCGCCCGCCACCGCCGACGCTCGCGCGCCCTCATCCACGCTATCCGCTTTTACGGCTTCGGCAGAGCTCCCTGGCGATGAACCAAAAATCTGGAGCACATCGGGCCATGTAGAGAGGAGATACAGCTGTTTGATTAACCTAGGGGGCGCAGTGGAGTCAAATCACAATTAAACTCTATTGGGCTCCTTAGAGGTTCACAAGTGTCACTCATACAATGTCTGGTGCAAATCGGATGATGCGTTTGTGAATACGAGACGAACGTATGCATATTACGAGGGACAGCCATTTTGCCACGCCCCCACGGGTCAGTAGAGTTCATCATCAATGAGTTCATCATCAATAAGTTCATCATCATTTCATTTTATGTCAGTCTGCACAGGATGAAACCCATAAGAATTAGAGAGAAAAAGTAAGACATACAGTAGAAAAAACAGGTGACTTCCTGTCGGAAGTGTGCGGGGTTAAGGTGATGTCATCAATCGACCACCTAACTGTCATGATGGCTGGTCTATAATGACACATAGAAAGTCTGATGCATCTGTGACCTGGCATTAGGAAGTAATTTCACATTCATGTTTCATGATGTATAATCAAAGTTTGGGACTTAGCCACGCCCCCACGGGTCAGTAGAGTTCATCACGGCAGAGTTCATCATCATTTCATTTCATGTCAGTCTGCACAGGATGAAACCCATAAGAATTAGAGAGAAAAAGTAAGACATACAGTAGAAAAAACAGGTCACTTCCTGTCGGAAGTGGGCGGGGCAAGGGTGATGTCATCAATCGACCACATAACTGTGATGAGGGCTTATCTATAATGAGACATAGAAAGTCTGATGCAGCTCTGACCTGGCATTTGGAAGTTATTTCACATTCATGTTTCATGGTGTATAGTCAAAGTTTGGGACTTAGCCACGCCCCCACGGGTCAGTAGAGTTCATCATGGGAGAGTTCATCATCATGTCATTTCATGTCAGCCTGCACAGGATGAAACCCATAAGAATTAGAGAGTAAAAGTAAGACATACAATTGAAGAAAGAGGTTACTTCCTGTCGGAAGTGGGCGGGGCTAGGGTGATGTCATCAATCGACCACCTAACTATGATGAAGGCTGGTCTATAATGAGACATAGAAAGTCTGATGCAGCTGTGACCTGGCATTTGGAAGTTATTTCACATTCATGTTTCATGCTGTATAGTCAAAGTTTGGGACTTAGCCACGCCCCCACGGGTCAGTCGAGTTCATCATGGGAGAGTTCATCATCATGTAATTTCATGTCAGCCTGCACAGGATGAATCCCATATGATTTAGAGAGTAAAAGTAAGACATACAATAGAAAAAACAGGTGATTTCCTGTCGGAAGTGGGCGGGGTTAAGGTGATGTCATCAACTGACCATCTCAATGTGATGAGGGGTGGTCTGTAGTCAGATATAGGAAGTCTGATGCAGCTGTGACCTTCTATGTGGAAGTTATTGTATCTTGATGTTTCATGGCGAATAGTCAAAGTTTGGGACTTAGCCACGCCCACATGCTTTGACATAGAAAAATTCCTACGATAACTTTTCATCTTTAATGTCTCAAGTCTCTGCTGACTGAGTTTGAAGTCTCTATCTCAAAAGCTGCAGGAGGAGATAGATCAGATGCGATGTCTATGAAAAAGAGGAAATGGCTGATTTTGATCCAAAATGGCCGACTTCCTGTTGGGTTTGCACCATGGCTCCAAGAGACTTTTTTGTAGGTCCTGACATGATACACATGTGTACCAAGTTTCATAATTCTAGGTTAAAGAATGGCTTGGGGCTGATCATTTAAAAAATTCTAGGGGGCGCTGTAGAGAAATTAGGCCACGCCCATCAACGACTGTTATGGATTCCTGTTCGGGGATGGATAAGGATGCATCCTAGTGAGTTTGGTGCAGCTGGGCTGAACGATGTGGAATCTAGAGCCAAACGTATGGCGGCGGCGTTACCTCTGCTTCGCCGCGGTCCCACGGCCACGCCCTCTACAGAAGACTCTTGGCGCTTTAAAGCAAGTGACACTAACATGTTATCTGTCATCCAACACAGAATCATGTTGATTAGGTGCAGTGAGCCAGAAAGGCAGCTTTCCATGGAAAAAAAAGCACTTCCTGTTCTGAGGGGCGGGGCTTAGATGACGTCAGACTATGACAACATAGGTTCGTAGGGGACCCTACCAGGATCAGTCATGTCAAGTTTGGTGCAGCTGGCCTCAAAATTGTGGAATCCACAGCCAAACGTAAGGACACGGCGTTTAGGGTCACTTCGCCACGCCGCCACGCCCACCTGCTGGATTCAAATGAGCTTGGCTTGGAATCCTCAACACACCAACATGTTTTCTGTCTGTGGACACAGTTTCACCTCGATTAGGTCAAAGGGGTCAGATAGCGACCGTTCAGCGTAAAAAATGACACTTCCTGTTCTCAGGGGGCGTGGCCTAAGTGACGTCATCATTTGACCGTTGGGTATTGTAGAGCATCCCATGATGATCAATCACTGAAAGTTTGGTGCTTCTATGAGTTTTTTTCAAAGAGTTATAACAGTTTGATGTTTCATGGCGAATCGGTGACCTTTGACCCCCGGAAAGACCCCTTCAGCAAGCCCGAAAACACAAACGTACGATAACTTTGGATCGGCCATGCCTTTTGAACGATCTGACCGAGTTTGAAGCCGATCGATCGAAATCCCTAGGACAAGTTCGATCAAATGCGAACCCTGCAAACGCCCAAAATCGGTTCAAAATCGGAACTTTAATCCAAAATGGCCGACAATCTGTGATACTTGCACTATGACATTAATTGTAAATTCAGAGTGTTTTGGGGAGCTCTACAAGTGTACCAAATTTCAAGTCTCTACGATAAAGTAAGTGAATAGGAAAGGGTCTTTTGAAAGTTGCTAGGTGGCGCCCTTGAGCCGTTTCTTGTGCGATTTTTCTGAGGACCTTAAAATACGTAATTTTCACACAGACCTGACGCGTCCGCCAAGTTTGGTGAGTTTTTGAATATGATAAAGCCCCCTAAAAGCCAATTTATTTGGCGGAAGCATAATAATAATAATAATAATAATAAGAATAATAAACAGCGCGATTACAATAGGCCTTCGCAGCGCTTAGCTGCTCGGGCCTAATTAAAGCTCCGCGGAGCCTCAAGCGGCCCTCGCAGCCAAGCGCCGCTCAAGCCTAGCCACCGCGGATGTTCCAGCACCGCCTCCCCCCAGCCACCGCCTCCCCTCAGCACCACCTCCCCCCAGCCACTGCCTCCCCTCAGCACCATGTCACCCCAGCCACCGCCTACCCCCAGCCACTTCCTTGCTCTCACGGAGCTGCCAAACCCGCCCTGAAGATAGTCACCCTGTCATGTTCGACATTGCTCCCAGACAATGCACAAAAATCTGGTGTAGATCAGCTAATATCGCAAGGAGACACAGGTGTTTGATTAACCTAGGGGGCGCAGTGGAGTCAAATCACAATTAAAGTCTATTGGGCTCCTTAGAGGTTCACAAGTGTCACTCATACAATGTCTGGTGCAAATCGGATGATGCGTTTGTGAATATGAGACGAACGTATGCATATGGCGAGGGACAGCCATTTTGCCACGACCCCACGGGTCAGTAGAGTACATCATCAATGAGTTCATCATCAATAAGTTCAACATCATTTCATTTTATGTCAGTCAGGACAGGATGAAACCCATAAGAATTAGAGAGAAAAAGTAAGACATACAGTAGAAAAAACAGGTGACTTCCTGTCGGAAGTGGGCGGGGCTAATGTTATGTCATCAATCGACCACCTAACTGTCATGATGGCTGGTCTATAATGACACATAGAAAGTCTGATGCATCTGTGACCTGGCATTAGGAAGTAATTTCACATTCATGTTTCATGATGTATATTCAAAGTTTGGGACTTAGCCACGCCCCCACGGGTCAGTAGAGTTCATCACGGCAGAGTTCATCATCATTTCATTTCATGTCAGTCAGCACAGGATGAAACCCATAAGAATTAGAGAGAAAAAGTAAGACATACAGTAGAAAAAACAGGTCACTTCCTGTCGGAAGTGGGCGGGGCAAGGGTGATGTCATCAATCGACCACATAACTGTGATGAGGGCTTATCTATAATGAGACATAGAAAGTCTGATGCAGCTCTGACCTGGCATTTGGAAGTTATTTCACATTCATGTTTCATGGTGTATAGTCAAAGTTTGGGACTTAGCCACGCCCCCACGGGTCAGTAGAGTTCATCATGGGAGAGTTCATCATCATGTCATTTCATGTCAGCCTGCACAGGATGAAACCCATAAGAATTAGAGAGTAAAAGTAAGACATACAATTGAAGAAAGAGGTTACTTCCTGTCGGAAGTGGGCGGGGCTAGGGTGATGTCATCAATCGACCACCTAACTATGATGAAGGCTGGTCTATAATGAGACATAGAAAGTCTGATGCAGCTGTGACCTGGCATTTGGAAGTTATTTCACATTCATGTTTCATGCTGTATAGTCAAAGTTTGGGACTTAGCCACGCCCCCACGGGTCAGTCGAGTTCATCATGGGAGAGTTCATCATCATATCATGTCATGTCAGCCTACACCGGATGAAACCCATATGACTTAGAGAGTAAAAGTAAGACATACAATAGAAAAAACAGGTGACTTCCTGTCGGAAGTGGGCGGGGTTAAGGTGATGTCATCAACTGACCATCTCAATGTGATGAGGGGTGGTCTGTAGTCAGATATAGGAAGTCTGATGCAGCTGTGACCTTCTATGTGGAAGTTATTGCATCTTGATGTTTCATGGCGAATAGTCAAAGTTTGGGACTTAGCCACGCCCACATGCTTTGACATAGAAAAATTCCTACGATAACTTTTCATCTTTAATGTCTCAAGTCTCTGCTGACTGAGTTTGAAGTCTCTATCTCAAAAGCTGCAGGAGGAGATAGATCAGATGCGATGTCTATGAAAAAGAGGAAATGGCTGATTTTGATCCAAAATGGCCGACTTCCTGTTGGGTTTGCACCATGGCTCCAAGAGACTTTTTTGTAGGTCCTGACATGATACACATGTGTACCAAGTTTCATAATTCTAGGTTAAAGCATGGCTTGGGGCTGATCATTTAAAAATTTCTAGGGGGCGCTGTAGAGAAATTAGGCCACGCCCATCAACGACTGTTATGGATTCCTGTTCGGGGATGGATAAGGATGCATCCTAGTGAGTTTGGTGCAGCTGGGCTGAACGATGTGGAATCTAGAGCCAAACGTATGGCGGCGGCGTTACCTCTGCTTCGCCGCGGTCCCACGGCCACGCCCTCTACAGAAGACTCTTGGCGCTTTAAAGCAAGTGACACTAACATGTTATCTGTCATCCAACACAGAATCATGTTGATTAGGTGCAGTGAGCCAGAAAGGCAGCTTTCCATGGAAAAAAAAGCACTTCCTGTTCTGAGGGGGCGGGGCTTAGATGACGTCAGACTATGACAACATAGGATCGTAGGGGACCCTACCAGGATCACTCATGTCAAGTTTGGTGCAGCTGGCCTCAAAATTGTGGAATCCACAGCCAAACGTAAGGACACGGCGTTTAGGGTCACTTCGCCACGCCGCCACGCCCACCTGCTGGATTCAAATGAGCTTGGCTTGGAATCCTCAACACACCAACATGTTTTCTGTCTGTGGACACAGTTTCACCTCGATTAGGTCAAAGGGGTCAGATAGCGACCGTTCAGCGTAAAAAATGACACTTCCTGTTCTCAGGGGGCGTGGCCTAAGTGACGTCATCATTTGACCGTTGGGTATTGTAGAGCATCCCATGATGATCAATCACTGAAAGTTTGGTGCTTCTATGAGTTTTTTTCAAAGAGTTATAACAGTTTGATGTTTCATGGCGAATCGGTGACCTTTGACCCCCGGAAAGACCCCTTCAGCAAGCCCGAAAACGCAAACCTACGATAACTTTGGATCGGCCATGCCTTATGAACGATCTGACCGAGTTTGAAGCCGATCGATCGAAATCCCTAGGACAAGTTCGATCAAATGCGAACCCTGTAAACGGCCAAAATCGGGTCAAAATCGGAACTTCAATCCAAAATGGCCGACAATCTGTGATACTTGCACTATGACATTAATTGTAAATTCAGAGCGTCTTGGGGAGCTCTACAAGTGTACCAAGTTTCAAGTCTCTACGATAAAGTAAGTGAATAGGAAAGGGTCTTTTGAAAGTTGCTAGGTGGCGCCCTTGAGCCGTTTCTTGTGCGATTTTTCTGGGGACCTTAAAATACGTAAATTTTACACGGACTCTATGCCCCCGCCAAGTTTGGTGAGTTTTTGAATATGAGAAAGCCCCCAAAAAGCCAATTCTTTTGGCACAAGAACTATAATAATAAACAGCACAGTTTCAATAGGCTCTCGCAGCGCTTAGCTGCTCGGGCCTAATAAGAAACAGCATGAAAACAATAGGCTCTCGCAGCGATAGCTGCTCGGGCCTAATTAAAGCTCCGCGGAGCCTCAAGCGGCCCTCGCAGCCAAGCGCCGCTCAAGCCTAGCCACCGCGGATGTTCCAGCACCGCCTCCCCCCAGCCACCGCCTCCCCTCAGCACCACCTCCCCCCAGCCACTGCCTCCCCTCAGCACCATGTCACCCCAGCCACCGCCTACCCCCAGCCACTTCCTTGCTCTCACGGAGCTGCCAAACCCGCCCTGAAGATAGTCACCCTGTCATGTTCGACATTGCTCCCAGACAATGCACAAAAATCTGGTGTAGATCAGCTAATATCGCAAGGAGACACAGGTGTTTGATTAACCTTGGTGCGCAGTGGAGTCAAATCGCAATTAAACTCTATTGGGCTCCTTAGAGGTTCACAAGTGTCACTCATACAATGTCTGGTGCAAATCGGATGATGCGTTTGTGAATACGAGACGAACGTATGCATATTACGAGGGACAGCCATTTTGCCACGCCCCCACGGGTCAGTAGAGTACATCATCAATGAGTTCATCATCAATAAGTTCATCATCATTTCATTTTATGTCAGTCAGGACAGGATGAAACCCATAAGAATTAGAGAGAAAAAGTAAGACATACAGTAGAAAAAACAGGTGACTTCCTGTCGGAAGTGGGCGGGGCTAATGTTATGTCATCAATCGACCACCTAACTGTCATGATGGCTGGTCTATAATGACACATAGAAAGTCTGATGCAGCTGTGACCTGGCATTAGGAAGTAATTTCACATTCATGTTTCATGATGTATATTCAAAGTTTGGGACTTAGCCACGCCCCCACGGGTCAGTAGAGTTCATCACGGCAGAGTTCATCATCATTTCATTTCATGTCAGCCTGCACAGGATGAAACCCATAAGAATTAGAGAGTAAAAGTAAGACATACAATTGAAGAAAGAGGTTAGTTCCTGTCGGAAGTGGGCGGGGCTAGGGTGATGTCATCAATCGACCACCTAACTATGATGAAGGCTGGTCTATAATGAGACATAGGAAGTCTGATGCAGCTGTGACCTTCTATGTGGAAGTTATTGCATCTTGATGTTTCATGGCGAATAGTCAAAGTTTGGGACTTAGCCACGCCCACATGCTTTGACATAGAAAAATTCCTACGATAACTTTTCATCTTTAATGTCTCAAGTCTCTGCTGACTGAGTTTGAAGTCTCTATCTCAAAAGCTGCAGGAGGAGATAGATCAGATGCGATGTCTATGAAAAAGAGGAAATGGCTGATTTTGATCCAAAATGGCCGACTTCCTGTTGGGTTTGCACCATGGCTCCAAGAGACTTTTTTGTAGGTCCTGATATGATACACATGTGTACCAAGTTTCATAATTCTAGGTTAAAGCATGGCTTGGGGCTGATCATTTAAAAATTTCTAGGGGGCGCTGTAGAGAAATTAGGCCACGCCCATCAACGACTGTTATGGATTCCTGTTCGGGGATGGATAAGGATGCATCCTAGTGAGTTTGGTGCAGCTGGGCTGAACGATGTGGAATCTAGAGCCAAACGTATGGCGGCGGCGTTACCTCCGCTTCGCCGCGGTCCCACGGCCACGCCCTCTACAGAAGACTCTTGGCGCTTTAAAGCAAGTGAGACTAACATGTTATCTGTCATCCAACACAGAATCATGTTGATTAGGTGCAGTGAGCCAGAAAGGCAGCTTTCCATGGAAAAAAAAGCACTTCCTGTTCTGAGGGGGCGGGGCTTAGATGACGTCAGACTATGACAACATAGGATCGTAGGGGACCCTACCAGGATCACTCATGTCAAGTTTGGTGCAGCTGGCCTCAAAATTGTGGAATCCACAGCCAAACGTAAGGACACGGCGTTTAGGGTCACTTCGCCACGCCGCCACGCCCACCTGCTGGATTCAAATGAGCTTGGCTTGGAATCCTCAACACACCAACATGTTTTCTGTCTGTGGACACAGTTTCACCTCGATTAGGTCAAAGGGGTCAGATAGCGACCGTTCAGCGTAAAAAATGACACTTCCTGTTCTCAGGGGGCGTGGCCTAAGTGACGTCATCATTTGACCGTTGGGTATTGTAGAGCATCCCATGATGATCAATCACTGAAAGTTTGGTGCTTCTATGAGTTTTTTTCAAAGAGTTATAACAGTTTGATGTTTCATGGCGAATCGGTGACCTTTGACCCCCGGAAAGACCCCTTCAGCAAGCCCGAAAACGCAAACCTACGATAACTTTGGATCGGCCATGCCTTTTGAACGATCTGACCGAGTTTCAAGCCGATCGATCGAAATCCCTAGGTCAAGTTCGATCAAATGCGAACCCTGTAAACGCCCAAAATCGGGTCAAAATCGGAACTTTAATCCAAAATGGCCGACAATCTGTGATACTTGCACTATGACATTAATTGTAAATTCAGAGTGTTTTGGGGAGCTGTACAAGTGTACCAAGTTTCAAGTCTCTACGATAAAGTAAGTGAATAGGAAAGGGTCTTTTGAAAGTTGCTAGGTGGCGCCCTTGAGCCGTTTCTTTTGCGATTTTTTCAACGACCATAAAATACGAAATTTTTCACCGGGCTCTATGCCCCCGCCACGTTTGGTGAGTTTTTGAATATGATAAAGCCCCCAAAAAGCCCCCTAAAAAGGGTGGCAGAATCGTAATAATAATTAAAGCTCCGCGGAGCCTCAAGCGGCCCTCGCAGCCATCGCCGCTCGAGCCTATAGCCACCGCGGATGTTCCAGCACCGCCTCACGCCAGCCACCGCCGACGCTCGCGCGCCGTGCTCCACGCGATCTGCTTTGATGCCTTTGGCAGAGCTCCCTGGCGATGAACCAAAAATCTGGAGCACATCGGGCCATGTAGAGAGGAGATACAGCTGTTTGATTAACCTAGGGGGCGCAGTGGAGTCAAATCACAATTAAACTCTATTGGGCTCCTTAGAGGTTCACAAGTGTCACTCATACAATGTCTGGTGCAAATCGGATGATGCGTTTGTGAATACGAGACGAACGTATGCATATTACGAGGGACAGCCATTTTGCCACGCCCCCACGGGTCAGTAGAGTTCATCACGGCAGAGTTCATCATCATTTAATTTCATGTCAGTCAGCACAGGATGAAACCCATAAGAATTAGAGAGAAAAAGTAAGACATACAGTAGAAAAAACAGGTGACTTCCTGTCGGAAGTGGGCGGGGCTAAGGTGACGTCATCAATCGACCACCTAACTGTGATGATTGCTGATCTATAATGAGACACAGAAAGTCTGATGCAGCTGTGACCTGGCATTTGGAAGTTATTTCACATTCATGTTTCATGGTGTATAGTCAAAGTTTGGGACTTAGCCACGCCCCCACGGGTCAGTAGAGTTCATCATGGGAGAGTTCATCATCATTTAATTTCATGTCAGTCAGGACAGGATGAAACCCATAAGAATTAGAGAGAAAAAGTAAGACATACAGTAGAAAAAACAGGTGACTTCCTGTCGGAAGTGGGCGGGGTTAAGGTGATGTCATCAACTGACCATCTCAATGTGATGAGGGGTGGTCTGTAGTCAGATATAGGAAGTCTGATGCAGCTGTGACCTTCTATGTGGAAGTTATTGCATCTTCATGTTTCATGGCGAATAGTCAAAGTTTGGGACTTAGCCACGCCCACATGCTTTGACATACCAAAATTCCTGTGATAACTTCTGACCTTTAATGTCTCAACTCTCTGCTGACTGAGTTTGAAGTCTCTATCTCAAAAGCTGTAGGAGGAGATAGATCAGATGCGATGTCTATGAAAAAGAGGAAATGGCTGATTTTGATCCAAAATGGCCGACTTCCTGTTGGGTTTGCACCATGGCTCCAAGAGACTTTTTTGTAGGTCCTGACATGATACACATGTGTACCAAGTTTCATAATTCTAGGTTAAAGCATGGCTTGGGGCTGATCATTTTAAAATTTCTAGGGGGCGCTGTAGAGAAATTAGGCCACGCCCATCAACGACTGTTATGGATTCCTGTTCGGGGATGGATAAGGATGCATCCTAGTGAGTTTGGTGCAGCTGGGCTGAACGATGTGGAATCTAGAGCCAAACGTATGGCGGCGGCGTTACCTCTGCTTCGCCGCGGTCCCACGGCCACGCCCTCTACAGAAGACTCTTGGCGCTTTAAAGCAAGTGAGACTAACATGTTATCTGTCATCCAACACAGAATCATGTTGATTAGGTGCAGTGAGCCAGAAAGGCAGCTTTCCATGGAAAAAAAAGCACTTCCTGTTCTGAGGGGGCGGGGCTTAGATGACGTCAGACTATGACAACATAGGATGGTAGGGGACCCTACCAGGATCACTCATGTCAAGTTTGGTGCAGCTGGCCTCAAAATTGTGGAATCCACAGCCAAACGTAAGGACACGGCGTTTAGGGTCACTTCGCCACGCCGCCACGCCCACCTGCTGGATTCAAATGAGCTTGGCTTGGAATCCTCAACACACCAACATGTTTTCTGTCTGTGGACACAGTTTCACCTCGATTAGGTCAAAGGGGTCAGATAGCGACCGTTCAGCGTAAAAAATGACACTTCCTGTTCTCAGGGGGCGTGGCCTAAGTGACGTCATCATTTGACCGTTGGGTATTGTAGAGCATCCCATGATGATCAATCACTGAAAGTTTGGTGCTTCTATGAGTTTTTTTCAAAGAGTTATAACAGTTTGATGTTTCATGGCGAATCGGTGACCTTTGACCCCCGGAAAGACCCCTTCAGCAAGCCCGAAAACGCAAACCTACGATAACTTTGGATCGGCCATGCCTTTTGAACGATCTGACCGAGTTTCAAGCCGATCGATCGAAATCCCTAGGACAAGTTCGCTCAAATGCGAACCCTGTAAACGGCCAAAATCGGGTCAAAATCGGAACTTCAATCCAAAATGGCCGACAATCTGTGATACTTGCACTATGACATTAATTGTAAATTCAGAGTGTCTTGGGGAGCTCTACAAGTGTACCAAGTTTCAAGTCTCTACGATAAAGTAAGTGAATAGGAAAGGGTCTTTTGAAAGTTGCTAGGTGGCGCCCTTGAGCCGTTTCTTGTGCGATTTTTCTGGGGACCTTAAAATACGTAAATTTTACACGGGCTCTATGCCCCCGCCAAGTTTGGTGAGTTTTTGAATATGAGAAAGCCCCCAAAAAGCCAATTCATTTGGGAGAATAAAAAAAATAATAAACAGTACAGTTTCAATAGGCTCTCGCAGCGATAGCTGCTCGGGCCTAATAAGAAACAGTACAGGAACAATAGGCTCTCGCAGCGCTTAGCTGCTCGGGCCTAATAATAATTTACAGCACAGTTTCAATAGGCTCTCGCAGCGCTTAGCTGCTCGGGCCTAATTAAAGCTCCGCGGAGCCTCAAGCGGCCCTCGCAGCCAAGCGCCGCTCAAGCCTATAGCCACCGCGGATGTTCCAGCACCGCCTCCCGCCGGCCACCGCCGACGCTCGCGCGCCGTCCTCCATGCGATCCGCTTCGATGTCTTCGGCAGCGTTCACTGGCCATGCACCCAAAATCTGGAGCAGATTGGGCCATGTGGCAAGGAGATACAGCTAGTGGAGTGAAATTGCAATTAAACTGTATTGGCCTCCTCAGAGGTTCACAAGTGTCACTCATAAAAAGTCTGGTGCAAATAGGATGATGCGTTTGTGAATAAGAGACGATCGTATGCATATGGCGAGGGACAGCCATTTTGCCACTCCCCCACGGGTCAGTAGGCATTGACAGAGTTCATCATCATCTCATGTTATGTCAGTCTGCACAGGGTTGGAATCCATGACACACCAACATGTTTTAGAGTGTAAAAGTAAGACATACAGTAGAAAAAACAGGTGACTTCCTGTCGGAAGTGGGCGGGGCTAAGGTGATGTCATCAATCGACCACCTAACTGTGATGAGGTCTGGTCTATAATGAGACATAGAAAGTCTGATGCAGCTGTGACCTTATATGTGCATGTTATGTCACTTTGATGCTTAATGGTGAATAGTCAAAGTTTGGGACTTAGCCACGCCCACATGCTTTTACATACAAAAATTCCTGTGATAACTTTGGACCTTTAATGTCTCAACTCTCTGCTCACTAAGTTTGAAGTCTGTATGTCAAAAGCTGTAGGAGGAGATAGATCAGATGTGACGTCTATGAAAAGGAGGAAATGGCGGATTTTAATCCAAAATGGCCGACTTCCTGTTGGGTTTGTACCATGGCTCCAAGAGACTTTTTTGTAGGTCCTGACATCATACACATGTGTACCAAGTTTCATAATTCTAGGTTAAAGCATGGCTTGGGGCTGATTATTTAAAAACTTCTAGGGGGCGCTGTAGAGAAATTAGGCCACGCCCATCAACGAGTGTTATGGATTCCTGTTCGGGGATGAATAAGGATGCATCCTAGTGAGTTTGGTGCAGCTGGGCAGAACGATGTGGAATCTAGAGCCAAACGTATGGCGGCGGCGTTCCCTCTGCTTTGCCGCGCTGCCATGGCCACGCCCATTACTGAAAACTCTTGGCGCTTTAAAGCAAGTGAGACCAACATGTTATCTGTCATCCAACACAGAATCATCTTGATTAGGTGGAGAGAGCCATAGATGGAGCTTTACAAGTCAAAAAAAGGCACTTCCTGTTCTGAGGGGGCGGGGCTTAGATGACGTCAGACTATGACGATATAGGATCGTCAGGCATCCCACCAGGATCAATCATTTGAAGTTTGGTGCAGCTGGGCTCAAAATTGTGGAATCTACAGCCAAACGTATGGCGACGGCGTTACAGGTCACTTCGCCACGCTGCCACGCCCACCTGCTCCATCAAAGCGAAACAGGGTTGGAATCCATGACACACCAACATGTTTTCTGTCTGTGGGCACAGTTTCATGTTGATTAGGTCAAAGGGGTCAGATAGCGACCGTTCACAGTAAAAAATGACACTTCCTGTTCTCAGGGGGCGTGGCCTAAGTGATTTCATCATTTGACCATTGGGTATTGTAGGGGACCCGATGATGATCAATCACTGATAGTTTGGTGCCTCTGTGAGTTTTTTTGTAAAAGTTATAATCGTTTCATTTTTCATGGCGACTAGGTGAACTTTGACCCCAGGTAACTCCATTTAGAAGAAAAAAAAACGCAAAACTCTGATAACTTTGGATCGGCCATGCCTTATGAACGATCTGACCGAGTTTGAAGCCGATCGATCGAAATCCCTAGGACTAGTTTGAAAAAATGCGAACCCTGTGAACGGCAAAAATCGGAAATTCAATCCAAAATGGCCGACATTCTGTGATACTTGCACTATGACATTAATTGTAAATTCTGAGTGTCTTGGGGAGCTCTACAAGTGTACCAAGTTTCAAGTCTCTACGATAAAGTAAGTGAATAGGAAAGGGTCTTTTGAAATTTGCTAGGTGGCGCCCTTGAGCCGTTTCTTGTGCGATTTTTCTGGGGACCTTAAAATACGTAAATTTTCACCGGGCTCTATGCCCCCGCCAAGTTTGGTGAGTTTTTGAATATGATAAAGCCCCCAAAAAGCCAATTTATTTTACGGAAGAATAAGAATAATAATAATTAAAGCTCCGCGGAGCCTCAAGCGGCCCTCGCAGCCAAGCGCCGCTCAAGCCTATAGCCACCGCGTATGTTCCAGCACCACCTCCCCCCAGCCACCGCCTCCCCTCAGCACCACCTCCCCCCAGCCACTGCCTCCCCTCAGCACCATGTCACCCCAGCCACCGCCTACCCCCAGCCACCGCCTTGCTCTCAAGGAGCTGCCAAACCCGCCCTGAAGATAGTCACCTGTCATGTTCGACATTGCTCCCAGACAATGCACAAAAATCTGGTGTAGATCAGCTGATATCGCAAGGAGACACAGGTGTTTGATTAACCTGGGTGCGCAGTGGAGTCAAATTGCAATTAAACTCTATTGGGCTCCTTAGAGGTTCACAAGTGTCACTCATAAAAAGTCTGGAGCAAATGGGATGATGCGTGTGTGAATAAGAGATGATCGTTTGCATATGGCGAGGGACTGCCATCTGGCCACGCCTCCACGGGTCAGTAGGCATTTACAGAGTTCATCTTCATGTCATTTTATGTCAGTCTGCAAAGCATGAAACCCATATGACTTAGAGAGTAAAAGTCAGACATACAGTAGAAAAAACAGGTGACTTCCTGTCGGAAGTGGGCGTGGCTAAGGTGATGTCATCAATCGACCACCTAACTGTGATGAGGTCTGGTCTATAATGAGACATAGAAAGTCTGATGCAGCTCTGACCTGGCATTTGGAAGTTATTTCACATTCATGTTTCATGGTGTATAGTCAAAGTTTGGGACTTAGCCACGCCCCCACGGGTCAGTAGAGTTCATCATGGGAGAGTTCATCATCATGTCATTTCATGTCAGCCTGCACAGGATGAAACCCATAAGAATTAGAGAGTAAAAGTAAGACATACAATTGAAGAAAGAGGTTACTTCCTGTCGGAAGTGGGCGGGGCTAGGGTGATGTCATCAATCGACCACCTAACTATGATGAAGGCTGGTCTATAATGAGACATAGAAAGTCTGATGCAGCTGTGACCTGGCATTTGGAAGTTATTTCACATTCATGTTTCATGCTGTATAGTCAAAGTTTGGGACTTAGCCACGCCCCCACGGGTCAGTCGAGTTCATCATGGGAGAGTTCATCATCATATCATGTCATGTCAGCCTACACCGGATGAAACCCATATGACTTAGAGAGTAAAAGTAAGACATACAATAGAAAAAACAGGTGACTTCCTGTCGGAAGTGGGCGGGGTTAAGGTGATGTCATCAACTGACCATCTCAATGTGATGAGGGGTGGTCTGTAGTCAGATATAGGAAGTCTGATGCAGCTGTGACCTTCTATGTGGAAGTTATTGCATCTTGATGTTTCATGGCGAATAGTCAAAGTTTGGGACTTAGCCACGCCCACATGCTTTGACATAGAAAAATTCCTACGATAACTTTTCATCTTTAATGTCTCAAGTCTCTGCTGACTGAGTTTGAAGTCTCTATCTCAAAAGCTGCAGGAGGAGATAGATCAGATGCGATGTCTATGAAAAAGAGGAAATGGCTGATTTTGATCCAAAATGGCCGACTTCCTGTTGGGTTTGCACCATGGCTCCAAGAGACTTTTTTGTAGGTCCTGACATGATACACATGTGTACCAAGTTTCATAATTCTAGGTTAAAGCATGGCTTGGGGCTGATCATTTAAAAATTTCTAGGGGGCGCTGTAGAGAAATTAGGCCACGCCCATCAACGACTGTTATGGATTCCTGTTCGTGGATGAATAAGGATGCATCCTAGTGAGTTTGGTGCAGCTGGTCTGAATGATGTGGAATCTAGAGCCAAACGTATGGCGGCGGCGTTCCCTCTGCTTCGCCGCGCTGCCACGGCCACGCCCTCTACTGAAAACTCTTGGCGCTTTAAAGCAAGTGAGACCAACATGTTATCTGTCATCCAACACAGAATCATCTTGATTAGGTCGAGAGAGCCAGAGATGGAGCTGTACAAGTCAATAAAAGGCACTTCCTGTTCTGAGGGGGCGGGGCTTAGATGACGTCAGACTATGACGACATAGGATCGTCAGGCATCCCACCAGGATCACTCATGTCAAGTTTGGTGCAGCTGGGCACAAGATTGAGGAATCTACAGCCAAACGTATGGCGACGGCGTTACAGGTCACTTCGCCATGCCGCCACGCCCACCTGGTCCATCAAAGCCAAACAGGGTTGGAATCCATGACACACCAACATGTTTTCTGTCTGTGGACACAGTTTCATGTTTATTAGGTCAAAGGGGTCAGATAAGGACCGTTCACAGTAAAACATGACACTTCCTGTTGTCAGGGGGCGTGGCCTAAGTGATGTCATCATTTGACCATTGGGTGTTGTAGGGGACCCGTTGATGATCAATCACTGAAAGTTTGGTGCTGCTGTGAGTTTTGTTGTAAAAGTTATAACCCTTTTATTTTTCATGGCGACAAGGTGAACTTTGACCCCAGGTAACTCCATTTAGAAGAAAAAAAAACGCAAAACTCTGATAACTTTGGATCGGCCATGCCTTATGAACGATCTGACTGAGTTTGAAGCCGATCGATCGAAGTCCCTAGGACTAGTTCGAAAAAATGCGAACCCTGTGAACGGCCAAAATCGGAACTTCAATCCAAAATGGCCGACATTCTGTGATACTTGCACTATGACATTAATTGTAAATTCTGAGTGTCTTGGGGAGCTGTACAAGTGTACCAAGTTTCAAGTCTGTACGATAAAGTAAGTGAATAGGAAAGGGTCTTTTGAAATTTGCTAGGTGGCGCCCTTGAGCCGTTTCTTGTGCGATTTTTCTGGGGACCTTAAAATACGTAAATTTTCACCGGGCTCTATGCCCCCGCCAAGTTTGGTGAGTTTTTGAATATGATAAAGCCCCCAAAAAGCCAATTTATTTTACGGAAGAATAAGAATAATAATAATAATAATAATTTACAGCACAGTTTCAATAGGCTCTCGCAGCGCTTAGCTGCTCGGGCCTAATAATTAAAGCTCCGCGGAGCCTCAAGCGGCCCTCGCAGCCAAGCGCCGCTCAAGCCTATAGCCACCGCGGATGTTCCAGCACCGCCTCCCGCCGGCCACTGCCGACGCTCGCGCGCCGTCCTCCATGCGATCCGCTTCGATGTCTTGGGCAGCGTTCCCTGGCCATGCACCCAAAATCTGGAGCAGATTGGGCCATGTGGCAAGGAGATACAGCTGTTTGATTAACCTAGGGGGCGCAGTGGAGTCAAATTGCAATTAAACTGTATTGGGCTCCTCAGAGGTTCACAAGTTTCACTCATAAAAAGTCTGGTGCAAATAGGATGATGCGTTTGTGAATAAGAGACGATCGTATGCATATGGCGAGGGACAGCCATTTTGCCACTCCCCCACGGGTCTGTAGGCATTGACAGAGTTCATCATCATCTCATGTTATGTCAGTGTGCACAGGGTTGGAATCCATGACACACCAACATGTTTTAGAGTGTAAAAGTAAGACATACAGTATAAAAAACAGGTGACTTCCTGTCGGAAGTGGGCGGGGCTCAGGTGATGTCATCAATCGACCACCTAACTGTGATGAGGGCTGGTCTATAATGAGACATAGAAAGTCTGATGCATCTGTGACCTGGCATTAGGAAGTAATTTCACATTCATGTTTCATGATGTATATTCAAAGTTTGGGACTTAGCCACGCCCCCACGGGTCAGTAGAGTTCATCACGGCAGAGTTCATCATCATTTCATTTCATGTCAGTCTGCACAGGATGAAACCCATAAGAATTAGAGAGAAAAAGTAAGACATACAGTAGAAAAAACAGGTCACTTCCTGTCGGAAGTGGGCGGGGCAAGGGTGATGTCATCAATCGACCACATAACTGTGATGAGGGCTTATCTATAATGAGACATAGAAAGTCTGATGCAGCTCTGACCTGGCATTTGGAAGTTATTTCACATTCATGTTTCATGGTGTATAGTCAAAGTTTGGGACTTAGCCACGCTCCCACGGGTCAGTAGAGTTCATCATGGGAGAGTTCATCATCATGTCATTTCATGTCAGCCTGCACAGGATGAAACCCATAAGAATTAGAGAGTAAAAGTAAGACATACAATAGAAAAAACAGGTGACTTCCTGTCGGAAGTGGGCGGGGTTAAGGTGATGTCATCAACTGACCATCTCAATGTGATGAGGGGTGGTCTGTAGTCAGATATAGGAAGTCTGATGCAGCTGTGACCTTCTATGTGGAAGTTATTGCATCTTGATGTTTCATGGCGAATAGTCAAAGTTTGGGACTTAGCCACGCCCACATGCTTTGACATAGAAAAATTCCTACGATAACTTTTCATCTTTAATGTCTCAAGTCTCTGCTGACTGAGTTTGAAGTCTCTATCTCAAAAGCTGCAGGAGGAGATAGATCAGATGCGATGTCTATGAAAAAGAGGAAATGGCTGATTTTGATCCAAAATGGCCGACTTCCTGTTGGGTTTGCACCATGGCTCTAAGAGACTTTTTTGTAGGTCCTGACATGATACACATGTGTACCAAGTTTCATAATTCTAGGTTAAAGCATGGCTTGGGGCTGATCATTTAAAAATTTCTAGGGGGCGCTGTAGAGAAATTAGGCCACGCCCATCAACGACTGTTATGGATTCCTGTTCGGGGATGGATAAGGATGCATCCTAGTGAGTTTGGTGCAGCTGGGCTGAACGATGTGGAATCTAGAGCCAAACGTATGGCGGCGGCGTTACCTCTGCTTCGCCGCGGTCCCACGGCCACGCCCTCTACAGAAGACTCTTGGCGCTTTAAAGCAAGTGAGACTAACATGTTATCTGTCATCCAACACAGAATCATGTTGATTAGGTGCAGTGAGCCATAAAGGCAACTTTCCATGGAAAAAAAAGCACTTCCTGTTCTGAGGGGGCGGGGCTTAGATGACGTCAGACTATGACAACATAGGATCGTAGGGGACCCTACCAGGATCAATCATGTCAAGTTTGGTGCAGCTGGCCTCAAAATTGTGGAATCCACAGCCAAACGTAAGGACACGGCGTTTAGGGTCACTTCGCCACGCCGCCACGCCCACCTGCTGGATTCAAATGAGCTTGGCTTGGAATCCTCAACACACCAACATGTTTTCTGTCTGTGGACACAGTTTCACCTCGATTAGGTCAAAGGGGTCAGATAGCGACCGTTCAGCGTAAAAAATGACACTTCCTGTTCTCAGGGGGCGTGGCCTAAGTGACGTCATCATTTGACCGTTGGGTATTGTAGAGCATCCCATGATGATCAATCACTGAAAGTTTGGTGCTTCTATGAGTTTTTTTCAAAGAGTTATAACAGTTTGATGTTTCATGGCGAATCGGTGACCTTTGACCCCCGGAAAGACCCCTTCAGCAAGCCCGAAAACACAAACGTACGATAACTTTGGATCGGCCATGCCTTTTGAACGATCTGACCGAGTTTGAAGCCGATCGATCGAAATCCCTAGGACAAGTTCGATCAAATGCGAACCCTGCAAACGCCCAAAATCGGTTCAAAATCGGAACTTTAATCCAAAATGGCCGACAATCTGTGATACTTGCACTATGACATTAATTGTAAATTCAGAGTGTTTTGGGGAGCTCTACAAGTGTACCAAATTTCAAGTCTCTACGATAAAGTAAGTGAATAGGAAAGGGTCTTTTGAAAGTTGCTAGGTGGCGCCCTTGAGCCGTTTCTTGTGCGATTTTTCTGAGGACCTTAAAATACGTAATTTTCACACAGACCTGACGCGTCCGCCAAGTTTGGTGAGTTTTTGAATATGATAAAGCCCCCTAAAAGCCAATTTATTTGGCGGAAGCATAATAATAATAATAATTAAAGCTCCGCGGAGCCTCAAGCGGCCCTCGCAGCCAAGCGCCGCTCAAGCCTATAGCCACCGCGGATGTTCCAGCACCGCCTCCCGCCGGCCACCGCCGACGCTCGCGCGCCGTCCTCCACGCGATCCGCTTCGATGCCTTCGGCAGCGTTCCCTGGCCATGCACCCCCAATCTGGAGCAGATTGGGCCATGTGGCAAGGAGATACAGCTGTTTGATTAACCTAGGGGGCGCAGTGGAGTGAAATTGCAATTAAACTCTATTGGGCTCCTTAGAGGTTAACAAGTGTCACTCATAAAAAGTCTGGTGCAAATCGGATGATGCGTCTGTGAATAAGAGACGATCGTATGCATATGGCGAGGGACAGCCATTTTGTTACGCCCCCACGGGTCAGCAGGCCTTTACAGAGTTCATCATCATCTCATTTTATGTCAGTCTGCACAGGGTTGGAATCCATGACACACCAACATGTTTTAGAGTGTAAAAGTAAGACATACAGTAGAAAAAACAGGTCACTTCCTGTCGGAAGTGGGCGGGGCAAGGGTGATGTCATCAATCGACCACCTAACTGTGATGAGGTCTGGTCTATAATGAGACATAGAAAGTCTGATGCAGCTCTGACCTGGCATTTGGAAGTTATTTCACATTCATGTTTCATGGTGTATAGTCAAAGTTTGGGACTTAGCCACGCCCCCACGGGTCAGTAGAGTTCATCATGGGAGAGTTCATCATCATGTCATTTCATGTCAGCCTGCACAGGATGAAACCCATAAGAATTAGAGAGTAAAAGTAAGACATACAATTGAAGAAAGAGGTTACTTCCTGTCGGAAGTGGGCGGGGCTAGGGTGATGTCATCAATCGACCACCTAACTATGATGAAGGCTGGTCTATAATGAGACATAGAAAGTCTGATGCAGCTGTGACCTGGCATTTGGAAGTTATTTCACATTCATGTTTCATGCTGTATAGTCAAAGTTTGGGACTTAGCCACGCCCCCACGGGTCAGTCGAGTTCATCATGGGAGAGTTCATCATCATATCATGTCATGTCAGCCTACACCGGATGAAACCCATATGACTTAGAGAGTAAAAGTAAGACATACAATAGAAAAAACAGGTGACTTCCTGTCGGAAGTGGGCGGGGTTAAGGTGATGTCATCAACTGACCATCTCAATGTGATGAGGGGTGGTCTGTAGTCAGATATAGGAAGTCTGATGCAGCTGTGACCTTCTATGTGGAAGTTATTGCATCTTGATGTTTCATGGCGAATAGTCAAAGTTTGGGACTTAGCCACGCCCACATGCTTTGACATAGAAAAATTCCTACGATAACTTTTCATCTTTAATGTCTCAAGTCTCTGCTGACTGAGTTTGAAGTCTCTATCTCAAAAGCTGCAGGAGGAGATAGATCAGATGCGATGTCTATGAAAAAGAGGAAATGGCTGATTTTGATCCAAAATGGCCGACTTCCTGTTGGGTTTGCACCATGGCTCCAAGAGACTTTTTTGTAGGTCCTGACATGATACACATGTGTACCAAGTTTCATAATTCTAGGTTAAAGCATGGCTTGGGGCTGATCATTTAAAAATTTCTAGGGGGCGCTGTAGAGAAATTAGGCCACGCCCATCAACGACTGTTATGGATTCCTGTTCGTGGATGAATAAGGATGCATCCTAGTGAGTTTGGTGCAGCTGGTCTGAATGATGTGGAATCTAGAGCCAAACGTATGGCGGCGGCGTTCCCTCTGCTTCGCCGCGCTGCCACGGCCACGCCCTCTACTGAAAACTCTTGGCGCTTTAAAGCAAGTGAGACCAACATGTTATCTGTCATCCAACACAGAATCATCTTGATTAGGTCGAGAGAGCCAGAGATGGAGCTGTACAAGTCAATAAAAGGCACTTCCTGTTCTGAGGGGGCGGGGCTTAGATGACGTCAGACTATGACGACATAGGATCGTCAGGCATCCCACCAGGATCACTCATGTCAAGTTTGGTGCAGCTGGGCACAAGATTGAGGAATCTACAGCCAAACGTATGGCGACGGCGTTACAGGTCACTTCGCCATGCCGCCACGCCCACCTGGTCCATCAAAGCCAAACAGGGTTGGAATCCATGACACACCAACATGTTTTCTGTCTGTGGACACAGTTTCATGTTTATTAGGTCAAAGGGGTCAGATAAGGACCGTTCACAGTAAAACATGACACTTCCTGTTGTCAGGGGGCGTGGCCTAAGTGATGTCATCATTTGACCATTGGGTGTTGTAGGGGACCCGTTGATGATCAATCACTGAAAGTTTGGTGCTGCTGTGAGTTTTGTTGTAAAAGTTATAACCCTTTTATTTTTCATGGCGACAAGGTGAACTTTGACCCCAGGTAACTCCATTTAGAAGAAAAAAAAACGCAAAACTCTGATAACTTTGGATCGGCCATGCCTTATGAACGATCTGACTGAGTTTGAAGCCGATCGATCGAAGTCCCTAGGACTAGTTCGAAAAAATGCGAACCCTGTGAACGGCCAAAATCGGAACTTCAATCCAAAATGGCCGACATTCTGTGATACTTGCACTATGACATTAATTGTAAATTCTGAGTGTCTTGGGGAGCTGTACAAGTGTACCAAGTTTCAAGTCTGTACGATAAAGTAAGTGAATAGGAAAGGGTCTTTTGAAATTTGCTAGGTGGCGCCCTTGAGCCGTTTCTTGTGCGATTTTTCTGGGGACCTTAAAATACGTAAATTTTCACCGGGCTCTATGCCCCCGCCAAGTTTGGTGAGTTTTTGAATATGATAAAGCCCCCAAAAAGCCAATTTATTTTACGGAAGAATAAGAATAATAATAATAATAATAATTTACAGCACAGTTTCAATAGGCTCTCGCAGCGCTTAGCTGCTCGGGCCTAATTAAAGCTCCGCGGAGCCTCAAGCGGCCCTCGCAGCCAAGCGCCGCTCAAGCCTAGCCACCGCGGATGTTCCAGCACCGCCTCCCCTCAGCACCTCCTACCCCCAGCCACCGCCTCCCCTCAGCACCACCTCCCCCCAGCCACCGCCAACGCTCGCGCGCCGTCCTCCATGCGATCCGCTTTGATGCCTTCGGCAGCATTCCCTGGCGATGCACCCAAAATCTGGAGCAGATTGGGCCATGTGGCAAGGAGATACAGCTGTTTGATTAACATAGGGGGCGCAGTGGAGTCAAATTGCAATTAAACTGTATTGGGCTTCTTAGAGGTTCACAAGTGTCACTCATAAAAAGTCTGGTGTAAATCGGATGATGCGTTTGTGAATAAGAGACGATCGTATGTATATGGCGAGGGACAGCCATTTTGCCACGTCCCCACGGGTCAGTAGGCATTGACAGAGTTCATCATCATCTCATGTTATGTCAGTGTGCACAGGGTTGGAATCCATGACACACCAACATGTTTTAGAGTGTAAAAGTAAGACATACAGTATAAAAAACAGGTGACTTAATGTCGGAAGTGGGCGGGGCTACGGTGATGTCATCAATCGACCACCTAACTGTGATGAGGGCTGGTCTATAATGAGACATAGAAAGTCTGATGCATCTGTGACCTGGCATTAGGAAGTAATTTCACATTCATGTTTCATGATGTATATTCAAAGTTTGGGACTTAGCCACGCCCCCACGGGTCAGTAGAGTTCATCACGGCAGAGTTCATCTTCATGTCATTTTATGTCAGTCTGCAAAGGATGACACCCATGTGAAATAGAGAGAAAAAGTAAGACATACAGTAGAAAAAACAGGTGACTTCCTGTCTGAAGTGGGCGGGGCTAAGGTGACGTCATCAATCGACCACGTAACTGTGATGAGGGCTTATCTATAATGAGACATAGAAAGTCTGATGCATCTGTGACCTGGCATTAGGAAGTAATTTCACATTAATGTTTCATGATGTATATTCAAAGTTTGGGACTTAGCCACGCCCCCACGGGTCAGTAGAGTTCATCACGTCAGAGTTCATCATCATTTCATTTCATGTCAGTCAGGACAGGATGAAACCCATAAGAATTAGAGAGAAAAAGTAAGACATACAGTAGAAAAAACAGGTGACTTCCTGTCGGAAGTGGGCGGGGCTAATGTTATGTCATCAATCGACCACCTAACTGTCATGATGGCTGGTCTATAATGAGACATAGAAAGTCTGTTGCAGCTGTGACCTGGCATTAGGAAGTTATTTCACATTCATGTTTCATGGTGTATAGTCAAAGTTTGGGACTTAGCCACGCCCCCACGGGTCAGTAGAGTTCATCATGGGAGAGTTCATCATCATTTCATTTCATGTCAGCCTGCACAGGATGAAACCCATAAGAATTAGAGAGTAAAAGTAAGACATACAATTGAAGAAAGAGGTTACTTCCTGTCGGAAGTGGGCGGGGCTAGGGTGATGTCATCAATCGACCACCTAACTATGATGAAGGCTGGTCTATAATGAGACATAGAAAGTCTGATGCAGCTGTGACCTGGCATTTGGAAGTTATTTCACATTCATGTTTCATGCTGTATAGTCAAAGTTTGGGACTTAGCCACGCCCCCACGGGTCAGTCGAGTTCATCATGGGAGAGTTCATCATCATATCATGTCATGTCAGCCTACACCGGATGAAACCCATATGACTTAGAGAGTAAAAGTAAGACATACAATAGAAAAAACAGGTGACTTCCTGTCGGAAGTGGGCGGGGTTAAGGTGATGTCATCAACTGACCATCTCAATGTGATGAGGGGTGGTCTGTAGTCAGATATAGGAAGTCTGATGCAGCTGTGACCTTCTATGTGGAAGTTATTGCATCTTGATGTTTCATGGCGAATAGTCAAAGTTTGGGACTTAGCCACGCCCACATGCTTTGACATAGAAAAATTCCTACGATAACTTTTCATCTTTAATGTCTCAAGTCTCTGCTGACTGAGTTTGAAGTCTCTATCTCAAAAGCTGCAGGAGGAGATAGATCAGATGCGATGTCTATGAAAAAGAGGAAATGGCTGATTTTGATCCAAAATGGCCGACTTCCTGTTGGGTTTGCACCATGGCTCCAAGAGACTTTTTTGTAGGTCCTGACATGATACACATGTGTACCAAGTTTCATAATTCTAGGTTAAAGCATGGCTTGGGGCTGATCATTTAAAAATTTCTAGGGGGCGCTGTAGAGAAATTAGGCCACGCCCATCAACGACTGTTATGGATTCCTGTTCGGGGATGGATAAGGATGCATCCTAGTGAGTTTGGTGCAGCTGGGCTGAACGATGTGGAATCTAGAGCCAAACGTATGGCGGCGGCGTTACCTCTGCTTCGCCGCGGTCCCACGGCCACGCCCTCTACAGAAGACTCTTGGCGCTTTAAAGCAAGTGAGACTAACATGTTATCTGTCATCCAACACAGAATCATGTTGATTAGGTGCAGTGAGCCAGAAAGGCAGCTTTCCATGGAAAAAAAAGCACTTCCTGTTCTGAGGGGGCGGGGCTTAGATGACGTCAGACTATGACAACATAGGATCGTAGGGGACCCTACCAGGATCACTCATGTCAAGTTTGGTGCAGCTGGCCTCAAAATTGTGGAATCCACAGCCAAACGTAAGGACACGGCGTTTAGGGTCACTTCGCCACGCCGCCACGCCCACCTGCTGGATTCAAATGAGCTTGGCTTGGAATCCTCAACACACCAACATGTTTTCTGTCTGTGGACACAGTTTCACCTCGATTAGGTCAAAGGGGTCAGATAGCGACCGTTCAGCGTAAAAAATGACACTTCCTGTTCTCAGGGGGCGTGGCCTAAGTGACGTCATCATTTGACCGTTGGGTATTGTAGAGCATCCCATGATGATCAATCACTGAAAGTTTGGTGCTTCTATGAGTTTTTTTCAAAGAGTTATAACAGTTTGATGTTTCATGGCGAATCGGTGACCTTTGACCCCCGGAAAGACCCCTTCAGCAAGCCCGAAAACGCAAACCTACGATAACTTTGGATCGGCCATGCCTTATGAACGATCTGACCGAGTTTGAAGCCGATCGATCGAAATCCCTAGGACAAGTTCGATCAAATGCGAACCCTGTAAACGGCCAAAATCGGGTCAAAATCGGAACTTCAATCCAAAATGGCCGACAATCTGTGATACTTGCACTATGACATTAATTGTAAATTCAGAGTGTCTTGGGGAGCTCTACAAGTGTACCAAGTTTCAAGTCTGTACGATAAAGTAAGTGAATAGGAAAGGGTCTTTTGAAAGTTGGTAGGTGGCGCCCTTGAGCCGTTTCTTGTGCGATTTTTGCAGGTACCTTAAAATACGTAAATTTTACACGGGCTCTATGCCCCCGCCAAGTTTGGTGAGTTTTTGAATATGATAAAGCCCCCAAAAAGCCAATTAATTTGGCTGAAGAACTATAATAATAAGAAACAGCAAGGTTTCAATAGGCTCTCGCAGCGCTTAGCTGCTCGGGCCTAATAATAAGAATTAAAGCTCCGCGGAGCCTCAAGCGGCCCTCGCAGCCAAGCGCCGCTCAAGCCTAGCCACCGCGGATGTTCCAGCACCGCCTCCCCTCAGCACCTCCTACCCCCAGCCACCGCCTCCCCTCAGCACCACCTCCCCCCAGCCACCGCCAACGCTCGCGCGCCGTCCTCCATGCGATCCGCTTTGATGCCTTCGGCAGCATTCCCTGGCGATGCACCCAAAATCTGGAGCAGATTGGGCCATGTGGCAAGGAGATACAGCTGTTTGATTAACATAGGGGGCGCAGTGGAGTCAAATTGCAATTAAACTGTATTGGGCTCCTTAGAGGTTCACAAGTGTCACTTATAAAAAGTCTGGTGTAAATCGGATGATGCGTTTGTGAATAAGAGACGATCATATGCATATGGCGAGGGACAGCCATTTTGCCACTCCCCCACGGGTCAGTAGGCATTGACAGAGTTCATCATCATGTCATGTTATGTCAGTCTGCACAGGGTTGGAATCCATGACACACCAACATGTTTTAGAGTGTAAAAGTAAGACATACAGTATAAAAAACAGGTGACTTCCTGTCGGAAGTGGGCGGGGCTAAGGTGATGTCATCAATCGACCACCTAACTGTGATGAGGGCTGGTCTATAATGAGACATAGAAAGTCTGATGCATCTGTGACCTGGCATTAGGAAGTAATTTCACATTCATGTTTCATGATGTATATTCAAAGTTTGGGACTTAGCCACGCCCCCACGGGTCAGTAGAGTTCATCACGGCAGAGTTCATCATCATATCATGTCATGTCAGCCTACACCGGATGAAACCCATATGACTTAGAGATTAAAAGTAAGACATACAATAGAAAAAACAGGTGACTTCCTGTCGGAAGTGGGCGGGGCTAAGGTGATGTCATCAATCGACCACCTAACTGTGATGAGGTCTGGTCTATAATGAGACATAGAAAGTCTGATGCAGCTGTGACCTTCTATGTGGAAGTTATTGCATCTTGATGTTTCATGGCGAATAGTCAAAGTTTGGGACTTAGCCACGCCCACATGCTTTGACATAGAAAAATTCCTACGATAACTTTTCATCTTTAATGTCTCAAGTCTCTGCTGACTGAGTTTGAAGTCTCTATCTCAAAAGCTGCAGGAGGAGATAGATCAGATGCGATGTCTATGAAAAAGAGGAAATGGCTGATTTTGATCCAAAATGGCCGACTTCCTGTTGGGTTTGCACCATGGCTCCAAGAGACTTTTTTGTAGGTCCTGACATGATACACATGTGTACCAAGTTTCATAATTCTAGGTTAAAGCATGGCTTGGGGCTGATCATTTAAAAATTTCTAGGGGGCGCTGTAGAGAAATTAGGCCACGCCCATCAACGACTGTTATGGATTCCTGTTCGGGGATGGATAAGGATGCATCCTAGTGAGTTTGGTGCAGCTGGGCTGAACGATGTGGAATCTAGAGCCAAACGTATGGCGGCGGCGTTACCTCTGCTTCGCCGCGGTCCCACGGCCACGCTCTCTACAGAAGACTCTTGGCGCTTTAAAGCAAGTGAGACTAACATGTTATCTGTCATCCAACACAGAATCATGTTGATTAGGTGCAGTGAGCCAGAAAGGCAGCTTTCCATGGAAAAAAAAGCACTTCCTGTTCTGAGGGGGCGGGGCTTAGATGACGTCAGACTATGACAACATAGGATCGTAGGGGACCCTACCAGGATCACTCATGTCAAGTTTGGTGCAGCTGGCCTCAAAATTGTGGAATCCACAGCCAAACGTAAGGACACGGCGTTTAGGGTCACTTCGCCACGCCGCCACGCCCACCTGCTGGATTCAAATGAGCTTGGCTTGGAATCCTCAACACACCAACATGTTTTCTGTCTGTGGACACAGTTTCACCTCGATTAGGTCAAAGGGGTCAGATAGCGACCGTTCAGCGTAAAAAATGACACTTCCTGTTCTCAGGGGGCGTGGCCTAAGTGACGTCATCATTTGACCGTTGGGTATTGTAGAGCATCCCATGATGATCAATCACTGAAAGTTTGGTGCTTCTATGAGTTTTTTTCAAAGAGTTATAACAGTTTGATGTTTCATGGCGAATCGGTGACCTTTGACCCCCGGAAAGACCCCTTCAGCAAGCCCGAAAACGCAAACCTACGATAACTTTGGATCGGCCATGCCTTATGAACGATCTGACCGAGTTTGAAGCCGATCGATCGAAATCCCTAGGACAAGTTCGATCAAATGCGAACCCTGTAAACGGCCAAAATCGGGTCAAAATCGGAACTTCAATCCAAAATGGCCGACAATCTGTGATACTTGCACTATGACATTAATTGTAAATTCAGAGTGTCTTGGGGAGCTCTACAATTGTACCAAGTTTCAAGTCTCTACGATAAAGTAAGTGAATAGGAAAGGGTCTTTTGAAAGTTGCTAGGTGGCGCCCTTGAGCCGTTTCTTGTGCGATTTTTCTGGGGACCTTAAAATACGTAAATTTTACACGGGCTCTATGCCCCCGCCAAGTTTGGTGAGTTTTTGAATATGAGAAAGCCCCCAAAAAGCCAATTCTTTTGGCACAAGAACTATAATAATAAACAGCACAGTTTCAATAGGCTCTCGCAGCGCTTAGCTGCTCGGGCCTAATAATTAAAGCTCCGCGGAGCCTCAAGCGGCCCTCGCAGCCAAGCGCCGCTCAAGCCTAGCCACCGTGGATGTTCCAGCACCGCCTCCCCCCAGCCACCGCCTCCCCTCAGCACCACCTCCCCCCAGCCACTGCCTCCCCTCAGCACCATGTCACCCCAGCCACCGCCTACCCCCAGCCACTTCCTTGCTCTCACGGAGCTGCCAAACCCGCCCTGAAGATAGTCACCCTGTCATGTTCGACATTGCTCCCAGACAATGCACAAAAATCTGGTGTAGATCAGCTAATATCGCAAGGAGATACAGCTGTTTGATTAACCTTGGTGCGCAGTGGAGTCAAATCGCAATTAAACTCTATTGGGCTCCTTAGAGGTTCACAAGTGTCACTCATACAATGTCTGGTGCAAATCGGATGATGCGTTTGTGAATACGAGACGAACGTATGCATATTACGAGGGACAGCCATTTTGCCACGCCCCCACGGGTCAGTAGAGTACATCATCAATGAGTTCATCATCAATAAGTTCATCATCATTTCATTTTATGTCAGTCAGGACAGGATGAAACCCATAAGAATTAGAGAGAAAAAGTAAGACATACAGTAGAAAAAACAGGTGACTTCCTGTCGGAAGTGGGCGGGGCTAATGTTATGTCATCAATCGACCACCTAACTGTCATGATGGCTGGTCTATAATGACACATAGAAAGTCTGATGCATCTGTGACCTGGCATTAGGAAGTAATTTCACATTCATGTTTCATGATGTATATTCAAAGTTTGGGACTTAGCCACGCCCCCACGGGTCAGTAGAGTTCATCACGGCAGAGTTCATCATCATTTCATTTCATGTCAGTCTGCACAGGATGAAACCCATAAGAATTAGAGAGAAAAAGTAAGACATACAGTAGAAAAAACAGGTCACTTCCTGTCGGAAGTGGGCGGGGCAAGGGTGATGTCATCAATCGACCACATAACTGTGATGAGGGCTTATCTATAATGAGACATAGAAAGTCTGATGCAGCTCTGACCTGGCATTTGGAAGTTATTTCACATTCATGTTTCATGGTGTATAGTCAAAGTTTGGGACTTAGCCACGCCCCCACGGGTCAGTAGAGTTCATCATGGGAGAGTTCATCATCATTTCATTTCATGTCAGCCTGCACAGGATGAAACCCATAAGAATTAGAGAGTAAAAGTAAGACATACAATTGAAGAAAGAGGTTACTTCCTGTCGGAAGTGGGCGGGGCTAGGGTGATGTCATCAATCGACCACCTAACTGTGATGATTGCTGATCTATAATGAGACACAGAAAGTCTGATGCAGCTGTGACCTGGCATTTGGAAGTTATTTCACATTCATGTTTCATGCTGTATAGTCAAAGTTTGGGACTTAGCCACGCCCCCACGGGTCAGTAGAGTTCATCATGGGAGAGTTCATCATCATATCATGTCATGTCAGCCTACACCGGATGAAACCCATATGACTTAGAGAGTAAAAGTAAGACATACAATAGAAAAAACAGGTGACTTCCTGTCGGAAGTGGGCGGGGTTAAGGTGATGTCATCAACTGACCATCTCAATGTGATGAGGGGTGGTCTGTAGTCAGATATAGGAAGTCTGATGCAGCTGTGACCTTCTATGTGGAAGTTATTGCATCTTGATGTTTCATGGCGAATAGTCAAAGTTTGGGACTTAGCCACGCCCACATGCTTTGACATAGAAAAATTCCTACGATAACTTTTCATCTTTAATGTCTCAAGTCTCTGCTGACTGAGTTTGAAGTCTCTATCTCAAAAGCTGCAGGAGGAGATAGATCAGATGCGATGTCTATGAAAAAGAGGAAATGGCTGATTTTGATCCAAAATGGCCGACTTCCTGTTGGGTTTGCACCATGGCTCCAAGAGACTTTTTTGTAGGTCCTGACATGATACACATGTGTACCAAGTTTCATAATTCTAGGTTAAAGCATGGCTTGGGGCTGATCATTTAAAAATTTCTAGGGGGCGCTGTAGAGAAATTAGGCCACGCCCATCAACGACTGTTATGGATTCCTGTTCGGGGATGGATAAGGATGCATCCTAGTGAGTTTGGTGCAGCTGGGCTGAACGATGTGGAATCTAGAGCCAAACGTATGGCGGCGGCGTTACCTCTGCTTCGCCGCGGTCCCACGGCCACGCCCTCTACAGAAGACTCTTGGCGCTTTAAAGCAAGTGAGACTAACATGTTATCTGTCATCCAACACAGAATCATGTTGATTAGGTGCAGTGAGCCAGAAAGGCAGCTTTCCATGGAAAAAAAAGCACTTCCTGTTCTGAGGGGGCGGGGCTTAGATGACGTCAGACTATGACAACATAGGATCGTAGGGGACCCTACCAGGATCACTCATGTCAAGTTTGGTGCAGCTGGCCTCAAAATTGTGGAATCCACAGCCAAACGTAAGGACACGGCGTTTAGGGTCACTTCGCCAGGCCGCCACGCCCACCTGCTGGATTCAAATGAGCTTGGCTTGGAATCCTCAACACACCAACATGTTTTCTGTCTGTGGACACAGTTTCACCTCGATTAGGTCAAAGGGGTCAGATAGCGACCGTTCAGCGTAAAAAATGACACTTCCTGTTCTCAGGGGGCGTGGCCTAAGTGACGTCATCATTTGACCGTTGGGTATTGTAGAGCATCCCATGATGATCAATCACTGAAAGTTTGGTGCTTCTATGAGTTTTTTTCAAAGAGTTATAACAGTTTGATGTTTCATGGCGAATCGGTGACTTTTGACCCCCGGAAAGACCCCTTCAGCAAGCCCGAAAACGCAAACCTACGATAACTTTGGATCGGCCATGCCTTTTGAACGATCTGACCGAGTTTCAAGCCGATCGATCGAAATCCCTAGGACAAGTTCGATCAAATGCGAACCCTGCAAACGCCCAAAATCGGGTCAAAATCGGAACTTTAATCCAAAATGGCCGACAATCTGTGATACTTGCACTATGACATTAATTGTAAATTCAGAGTGTCTTGGGTAGCTCTACAAGTGTACCAAATTTCAAGTCTCTGTGATGAAGCAAGTGAATAGGAAAGGGTCTTTTGAAAGTTGCTAGGTGGCGCCCTTGAGCCGTTTATTTTGCGATTTTTGCAACGACCATAAAATACAAAATTTCGCACCGGGCTCTATGGCCCCGCCAAGTTTGGTGAGTTTTTGAATATGATAAAGCCCCCAAAAAGCCAATTCATTTGGCACAAGAACTATAATAATAATAATAAGAAACAGCAAGGTTTCAATAGGCTCTCGCAGCGCTTAGCTGCTCGGGCCTAATAATAAACAGCGCGATTACAATAGGCCTTCGCAGCGCTTAGCTGCTCGGGCCTAATTAAAGCTCCGCGGAGCCTCAAGCGGCCCTCGCAGCCAAGCGCCGCTCAAGCCTATAGCCACCGCGGATGTTCCAGCACCGCCTCCCCTCAGCCACCGCCTCCCCTCAGCACCACCTCCCCCCAGCCACTGCCTCCCCTCAGCACCATGTCACCCCAGCCACCGCCTACCCCCAGCCACCGCCTTGCTCTCACGGAGCTGCCAAACCCGCCCTGAAGATAGTCACCCTTTCATGTTCGACATTGCTCCCAGTCAATGCACAAAAATCTGGTGTAGATCAGCTGATATCGCAAGGAGACACAGGTGTTTGATTAACCTGGGTGCGCAGTAGAGTCAAATTGCAATTAAACTCTATTGGGCTCCTTAGAGGTTCACAAGTGTCACTCATAAAAAGTCTGGAGCAAATGGGATGATGCGTTTGTCAATAAGAGACGATCGTATGCATATGGCGAGGGACAGCCATTTTTGCCACACCCACAAGGGTCAGATGCCATTGACAGAGTTCATCTTCATGGCATTTTATGTCAGTCTGCACAGGATGAAACCCATATGACTTAGAGAGTAAAAGTCAGACATACAGTAGAAAAAACAGGTGACTTCCTGTCGGAAGTGGGCGGGGCTAAGGTGATGTCATCAATCGACCACCTAACTGTGATGAGGACTGGTCTATAATGAGACATAGAAAGTCTGATGAAGCTCTGACCTGGCATTTGGAAGTTATTTCACATTCATGTTTCATGCTGTATAGTCAAAGTTTGGGACTTAGCCACGCCCCCACGGGTCAGTCGAGTTCATCATGGGAGAGTTCATCATCATATCATGTCATGTCAGCCTACACCGGATGAAACCCATATGACTTAGAGAGTAAAAGTAAGACATACAATAGAAAAAACAGGTGACTTCCTGTCGGAAGTGGGCGGGGTTAAGGTGATGTCATCAACTGACCATCTCAATGTGATGAGGGGTGGTCTGTAGTCAGATATAATAAGTCTGATGCAGCTGTGACCTTCTATGTGGAAGTTATTGCATCTTGATGTTTCATGGCGAATAGTCAAAGTTTGGGACTTAGCCACGCCCACATGCTTTGACATAGAAAAATTCCTACGATAACTTTTCATCTTTAATGTCTCAAGTCTCTGCTGACTGAGTTTGAAGTCTCTATCTCAAAAGCTGCAGGAGGAGATAGATCAGATGCGATGTCTATGAAAAAGAGGAAATGGCTGATTTTGATCCAAAATGGCCGACTTCCTGTTGGGTTTGCACCATGGCTCCAAGAGACTTTTTTGTAGGTCCTGACATGATACACATGTGTACCAAGTTTCATAATTCTAGGTTAAAGCATGGCTTGGGGCTGATCATTTAAAAATTTCTAGGGGGCGCTGTAGAGAAATTAGGCCACGCCCATCAACGACTGTTATGGATTCCTGTTCGGGGATGGATAAGGATGCATCCTAGTGAGTTTGGTGCAGCTGGGCTGAACGATGTGGAATCTAGAGCCAAACGTATGGCGGCGGCGTTACCTCTGCTTCGCCGCGGTCCCACGGCCACGCCCTCTACAGAAGACTCTTGGCGCTTTAAAGCAAGTGACACTAACATGTTATCTGTCATCCAACACAGAATCATGTTGATTAGGTGCAGTGAGCCAGAAAGGCAGCTTTCCATGGAAAAAAAAGCACTTCCTGTTCTGAGGGGGCGGGGCTTAGATGACGTCAGACTATGACAACATAGGATCGTAGGGGACCCTACCAGGATCACTCATGTCAAGTTTGGTGCAGCTGGCCTCAAAATTGTGGAATCCACAGCCAAACGTAAGGACACGGCGTTTAGGGTCACTTCGCCACGCCGCCACGCCCACCTGCTGGATTCAAATGAGCTTGGCTTGGAATCCTCAACACACCAACATGTTTTCTGTCTGTGGACACAGTTTCACCTCGATTAGGTCAAAGGGGTCAGATAGCGACCGTTCAGCGTAAAAAATGACACTTCCTGTTCTCAGGGGGCGTGGCCTAAGTGACGTCATCATTTGACCGTTGGGTATTGTAGAGCATCCCATGATGATCAATCACTGAAAGTTTGGTGCTTCTATGAGTTTTTTTCAAAGAGTTATAACAGTTTGATGTTTCATGGCGAATCGGTGACCTTTGACCCCCGGAAAGACCCCTTCAGCAAGCCCGAAAACGCAAACCTACGATAACTTTGGATCGGCCATGCCTTATGAACGATCTGACCGAGTTTGAAGCCGATCGATCGAAATCCCTAGGACAAGTTCGATCAAATGCGAACCCTGCAAACGCCCAAAATCGGGTCAAAATCGGAACTTTAATCCAAAATGGCCGACAATCTGTGATACTTGCACTATGACATTAATTGTAAATTCTGAGTGTTTTGGGGAGCTGTACAAGTGTACCAAGTTTCAAGTCTCTACGATAAAGTAAGTGAATAGGAAAGGGTCCTTTGAAAGTTGCTAGGTGGCGCCCTTGAGCCGTTTCTTGTGCGATTTTTCTGGGGACCTTAAAATACGTAAATTTTACACGGGCTCTATGCCCCCGCCAAGTTTGGTGAGTTTTTGAATATGAGAAAGCCCCCAAAAAGCCAATTCTTTTGGCACAATAAAAATAATAAAACAGTACAGTTTCAATAGGCTCTCGCAGCGCTTAGCTGCTCGGGCCTAATAATAATTTACAGCACAGTTTCAATAGGCTCTCGCAGCGCTTAGCTGCTCGGGCCTAATTAAAGCTCCGCGGAGCCTCAAGCGGCCCTCGCAGCTAGCGCTGCTCCGGCCTATAGCCACCGCGGGGGTACCAGCACCGCCACCCGCCCGCCACCGCCGACGCTCGCGCGCCCTCATCCACGCTATCCGCTTTTACGGCTTCGGCAGAGCTCCCTGGCGATGAACCAAAAATCTGGAGCATATCGGGCCATGTAGAGAGGAGATACAGCTGTTTGATTAACCTAGGGGGCGCAGTGGAGTCAAATCACAATTAAACTCTATTGGGCTCCTCAGAGGTTCACAAGTGTCAGTCATACAATGTCTAGTGCAAATCGGATGATGCGTTTGTGAATACGAGACGAACGTATGCATATTACGAGGGACAGCCATTTTGCCACGCCCCCACGGGTCAGTAGAGTACATCATCAATGAGTTCATCATCAATAAGTTCATCATCATTTCATTTTATGTCAGTCAGGACAGGATGAAACCCATAAGAATTAGAGAGAAAAAGTAAGACATACAGTAGAAAAAACAGGTCACTTCCTGTCGGAAGTGGGCGGGGCAAGGGTGATGTCATCAATCGACCACATAACTGTGATGAGGGCTTATCTATAATGAGACATAGAAAGTCTGATGCAGCTCTGACCTGGCATTTGGAAGTTATTTCACATTCATGTTTCATGGTGTATAGTCAAAGTTTGGGACTTAGCCACGCCCCCACGGGTCAGTAGAGTTCATCATGGGAGAGTTCATCATCATGTCATTTCATGTCAGCCTGCACAGGATGAAACCCATATGACTTAGAGAGTAAAAGTAAGACATACAATAGAAAAAACAGGTGACTTCCTGTCGGAAGTGGGCGGGGTTAAGGTGATGTCATCAACTGACCATCTCAATGTGATGAGGGGTGGTCTGTAGTCAGATATAGGAAGTCTGATGCAGCTGTGACCTTCTATGTGGAAGTTATTGCATCTTGATGTTTCATGGCGAATAGTCAAAGTTTGGGACTTAGCCACGCCCACATGCTTTGACATAGAAAAATTCCTACGATAACTTTTCATCTTTAATGTCTCAAGTCTCTGCTGACTGAGTTTGAAGTCTCTATCTCAAAAGCTGCAGGAGGAGATAGATCAGATGCGATGTCTATGAAAAAGAGGAAATGGCTGATTTTGATCCAAAATGGCCGACTTCCTGTTGGGTTTGCACCATGGCTCCAAGAGACTTTTTTGTAGGTCCTGACATGATACACATGTGTACCAAGTTTCATAATTCTAGGTTAAAGCATGGCTTGGGGCTGATCATTTAAAAATTTCTAGGGGGCGCTGTAGAGAAATTAGGCCACGCCCATCAACGACTGTTATGGATTCCTGTTCGGGGATGGATAAGGATGCATCCTAGTGAGTTTGGTGCAGCTGGGCTGAACGATGTGGAATCTAGAGCCAAACGTATGGCGGCGGCGTTACCTCTGCTTCGCCGCGGTCCCACGGCCACGCCCTCTACAGAAGACTCTTGGCGCTTTAAAGCAAGTGACACTAACATGTTATCTGTCATCCAACACAGAATCATGTTGATTAGGTGCAGTGAGCCAGAAAGGCAGCTTTCCATGGAATAAAAAGCACTTCATGTTCTGAGGGGGCGGGGCTTAGATGACGTCAGACTATGACAACATAGGATCGGCAGGCATCCCACCAGGATCAGTCATGTCAAGTTTGGTGCAGCTGGCCTCAAAATTGTGGAATCCACAGCCAAACGTAAGGACACGGCGTTTAGGGTCACTTCGCCACGCCGCCACGCCCACCTGCTGGATTCAAATGAGCTTGGCTTGGAATCCTCAACACACCAACATGTTTTCTGTCTGTGGACACAGTTTCACCTCGATTAGGTCAAAGGGGTCAGATAGCGACCGTTCAGCGTAAAAAATGACACTTCCTGTTCTCAGGGGGCGTGGCCTAAGTAACGTCATCATTTGACCGTTGGGTATTGTAGAGCATCCCATGATGATCAATCACTGAAAGTTTGGTGCTTCTATGAGTTTTTTTCAAAGAGTTATAACAGTTTGATGTTTCATGGCGAATCGGTGACCTTTGACCCCCAGAAAGACCCCTTCAGCAAGCCCGAAAACGCAAACCTACGATAACTTTGGATCGGCCATGCCTTATGAACGATCTGACCGAGTTTGAAGCCGATCGATCGAAATCCCTAGGACAAGTTCGATCAAATGCGAACCCTGCAAACGCCCAAAATCGGGTCAAAATCGGAACTTTAATCCAAAATGGCCGACAATCTGTGATACTTGCACTATGACATTAATTGTAAATTCAGAGTGTCTTGGGGAGCTCTACAAGTGTACCAAGTTTCAAGTCTCTACGATAAAGTAAGTGAATAGGAAAGGGTCTTTTGAAAGTTGCTAGGTGGCGCCCTTGAGCCGTTTCTTGTGCGATTTTTCTGGGGACCTTAAAATACGTAAATTTTACACGGGCTCTATGCCCCCGCCAAGTTTGGTGAGTTTTTGAATATGAGAAAGCCCCCAAAAAGCCAATTCTTTTGGCACAATAAAAATAATAATAATAAACAGCACGAAAACAATAGGCTCTCGCAGCGCTTAGCTGCTCGGGCCTAATTAAAGCTCCGCGGAGCCTCAAGCGGCCCTCGCAGCCAAGCGCCGCTCAAGCCTATAGCCACCGCGTATGTTCCAGCACCACCTCCCCCCAGCCACCGCCTCCCCTCAGCACCACCTCCCCCCAGCCACTGCCTCCCCTCAGCACCATGTCACCCCAGCCACCGCCTACCCCCAGCCACCGCCTTGCTCTCAAGGAGCTGCCAAACCCGCCCTGAAGATAGTCACCTGTCATGTTCGACATTGCTCCCAGACAATGCAGAAAAATCTGGTGTAGATCAGCTGATATCGCAAGGAGACACAGGTGTTTGATTAACCTGGGTGCGCAGTGGAGTCAAATTGCAATTAAACTCTATTGGGCTCCTTAGAGGTTCACAAGTGTCACTCATAAAAAGTCTGGAGCAAATGGGATGATGCGTGTGTGAATAAGAGATGATCGTTTGCATATGGCGAGGGACTGCCATCTGGCCACGCCTCCACGGGTCAGTAGGCATTTACAGAGTTCATCTTCATGTCATTTTATGTCAGTCTGCAAAGCATGAAACCCATATGACTTAGAGAGTAAAAGTCAGACATACAGTAGAAAAAACAGGTGACTTCCTGTCGGAAGTGGGCGTGGCTAAGGTGATGTCATCAATCGACCACCTAACTGTGATGAGGTCTGGTCTATAATGAGACATAGAAAGTCTGATGCAGCTCTGACCTGGCATTTGGAAGTTATTTCACATTCATGTTTCATGGTGTATAGTCAAAGTTTGGGACTTAGCCACGCCCCCACGGGTCAGTAGAGTTCATCATGGGAGAGTTCATCATCATGTCATTTCATGTCAGCCTGCACAGGATGAAACCCATAAGAATTAGAGAGTAAAAGTAAGACATACAATTGAAGAAAGAGGTTACTTCCTGTCGGAAGTGGGCGGGGCTAGGGTGATGTCATCAATCGACCACCTAACTATGATGAAGGCTGGTCTATAATGAGACATAGAAAGTCTGATGCAGCTGTGACCTGGCATTTGGAAGTTATTTCACATTCATGTTTCATGCTGTATAGTCAAAGTTTGGGACTTAGCCACGCCCCCACGGGTCAGTCGAGTTCATCGTGGGAGAGTTCATCATCATATCATGTCATGTCAGCCTACACCGGATGAAACCCATATGACTTAGAGAGTAAAAGTAAGACATACAATAGAAAAAACAGGTGACTTCCTGTCGGAAGTGGGCGGGGTTAAGGTGATGTCATCAACTGACCATCTCAATGTGATGAGGGGTGGTCTGTAGTCAGATATAGGAAGTCTGATGCAGCTGTGACCTTCTATGTGGAAGTTATTGCATCTTGATGTTTCATGGCGAATAGTCAAAGTTTGGGACTTAGCCACGCCCACATGCTTTGACATAGAAAAATTCCTACGATAACTTTTCATCTTTAATGTCTCAAGTCTCTGCTGACTGAGTTTGAAGTCTCTATCTCAAAAGCTGCAGGAGGAGATAGATCAGATGCGATGTCTATGAAAAAGAGGAAATGGCTGATTTTGATCCAAAATGGCCGACTTCCTGTTGGGTTTGCACCATGGCTCCAAGAGACTTTTTTGTAGGTCCTGACATGATACACATGTGTACCAAGTTTCATAATTCTAGGTTAAAGCATGGCTTGGGGCTGATCATTTAAAAATTTCTAGGGGGCGCTGTAGAGAAATTAGGCCACGCCCATCAACGACTGTTATGGATTCCTGTTCGTGGATGGATAAGGATGCATCCTAGTGAGTTTGGTGCAGCTGGGCTGAACGATGTGGAATCTAGAGCCAAACGTATGGCGGCGGCGTTACCTCTGCTTCGCCGCGGTCCCACGGCCACGCCCTCTACAGAAGACTCTTGGCGCTTTAAAGCAAGTGAGACTAACATGTTATCTGTCATCCAACACAGAATCATGTTGATTAGGTGCAGTGAGCCAGAAAGGCAGCTTTCCATGGAAAAAAAAGCACTTCCTGTTCTGAGGGGGCGGGGCTTAGATGACGTCAGACTATGACAACATAGGATCGTAGGGGACCCTACCAGGATCACTCATGTCAAGTTTGGTGCAGCTGGCCTCAAAATTGTGGAATCCACAGCCAAACGTAAGGACACGGCGTTTAGGGTCACTTCGCCACGCCGCCACGCCCACCTGCTGGATTCAAATGAGCTTGGCTTGGAATCCTCAACACACCAACATGTTTTCTGTCTGTGGACACAGTTTCACCTCGATTAGGTCAAAGGGGTCAGATAGTGACCGTTCAGCGTAAAAAATGACACTTCCTGTTCTCAGGGGGCGTGGCCTAAGTGACGTCATCATTTGACCTTTGGGTATTGTAGAGCATCCCATGATGATCAATCACTGAAAGTTTGGTGCTTCTATGAGTTTTTTTCAAAGAGTTATAACAGTTTGATGTTTCATGGCGAATCGGTGACCTTTGACCCCCGGAAAGACCCCTTCAGCAAGCCCGAAAACGCAAACCTACGATAACTTTGGATCGGCCATGCCTTTTGAACGATCTGACCGAGTTTCAAGCCGATCGATCGAAATCCCTAGGACAAGTTCGATCAAATGCGAACCCTGTAAACGGACAAAATCCGGTCAAAATCGGAACTTCAATCCAAAATGGCCGACAATCTGTGATACTTGCACTATGACATTAATTGTAAATTCAGAGTGTCTTGGGGAGCTCTACAAGTGTACCAAGTTTCAAGTCTCTACGATAAAGTAAGTGAATAGGAAAGGGTCTTTTGAAAGTTGCTAGGTGGCGCCCTTGAGCCGTTTCTTGTGCGATTTTTCTGGGGACCTTAAAATACGAAATTTTTCACCGGGCTCTATGCCCCCGCCACGTTTGGTGAGTTTTTGAATATGATAAAGCCCCCAAAAAGCCCCCTAAAAAGGGTGGCAGAATCGTAATAATAATTAAAGCTCCGCGGAGCCTCAAGCGGCCCTCGCAGCTAGCGCTGCTCCGGCCTATAGCCACCGCGGGGGTACCAGCACCGCCACCCGCCCGCCACCGCCGACGCTCGCGCGCCCTCATCCACGCTATCCGCTTTTACGGCTTCGGCAGAGCTCCCTGGCGATGAACCAAAAATCTGGAGCACATCGGGCCATGTAGAGAGGAGATACAGCTGTTTGATTAACCTAGGGGGCGCAGTGGAGTCAAATCACAAATAAACTCTATTGGGCTCCTTAGAGGTTCACAAGTGTCACTCATACAATGTCTGGTGCAAATCGGATGATGCGTTTGTGAATACGAGACGAACGTATGCATATTACGAGGGACAGCCATTTTGCCACGCCCCCACGGGTCAGTAGAGTTCATCATCAATGAGTTCATCATCAATAAGTTCATCATCATTTCATTTTATGTCAGTCTGCACAGGATTAAACCCATATGAATTAGACTGTAAGACATACATTTGAAAAAACATGTTACTTCCTTTCGGAAGTGGGCGGGGCAAAGGTGACGTCATCAATCGACCACCTAACTGTGATGAGGGCTTATCTATAATGAGACATAGAAAGTCTGATGCAGCTCTGACCTGGCATTTGGAAGTTATTTCACATTCATGTTTCATGGTGTATAGTCAAAGTTTGGGACTTAGCCACGCCCCCACGGGTCAGTCGAGTTCATCATGGGAGAGTTCATCATCATATCATGTCATGTCAGCCTACACCGGATGAAACCCATATGACTTAGAGAGTAAAAGTAAGACATACAATAGAAAAAACAGGTGACTTCCTGTCGGAAGTGGGCGGGGTTAAGGTGATGTCATCAACTGACCATCTCAATGTGATGAGGGGTGGTCTGTAGTCAGATATAGGAAGTCTGATGCAGCTGTGACCTTCTATGTGGAAGTTATTGCATCTTGATGTTTCATGGCGAATAGTCAAAGTTTGGGACTTAGCCACGCCCACATGCTTTGACATAGAAAAATTCCTACGATAACTTTTCATCTTTAATGTCTCAAGTCTCTGCTGACTGAGTTTGAAGTCTCTATCTCAAAAGCTGCAGGAGGAGATAGATCAGATGCGATGTCTATGAAAAAGAGGAAATGGCTGATTTTGATCCAAAATGGCCGACTTCCTGTTGGGTTTGCACCATGGCTCCAAGAGACTTTTTTGTAGGTCCTGACATGATACACATGTGTACCAAGTTTCATAATTCTAGGTTAAAGCATGGCTTGGGGCTGATCATTTAAAAATTTCTAGGGGGCGCTGTAGAGAAATTAGGCCACGCCCATCAACGACTGTTATGGATTCCTGTTCGGGGATGGATAAGGATGCATCCTAGTGAGTTTGGTGCAGCTGGGCTGAACCATGTGGAATCTAGAGCCAAACGTATGGCGGCGGCGTTACCTCTGCTTCGACGCGGTCCCACGGCCACGCCCTCTACAGAAGACTCTTGGCGCTTTAAAGCAAGTGACACTAACATGTTATCTGTCATCCAACACAGAATCATGTTGATTAGGTGCAGTGAGCCAGAAAGGCAGCTTTCCATGGAAAAAAAAGCACTTCCTGTTCTGAGGGGGCGGGGCTTAGATGACGTCAGACTATGACAACATAGGATCGTAGGGGACCCTACCAGGATCACTCATGTCAAGTTTGGTGCAGCTGGCCTCAAAATTGTGGAATCCACAGCCAAACGTAAGGACACGGCGTTTAGGGTCACTTCGCCACGCCGCCACGCCCACCTGCTGGATTCAAATGAGCTTGGCTTGGAATCCTCAACACACCAACATGTTTTCTGTCTGTGGACACAGTTTCACCTCGATTAGGACAAAGGGGTCAGATAGCGACCGTTCAGCGTAAAAAATGACACTTCCTGTTCTCAGGGGGCGTGGCCTAAGTGACGTCATCATTTGACCGTTGGGTATTGTAGAGCATCCCATGATGATCAATCACTGAAAGTTTGGTGCTTCTATGAGTTTTTTTCAAAGAGTTATAACAGTTTGATGTTTCATGGCGAATCGGTGACCTTTGACCCCCGGAAAGACCGCTTCAGCAAGCCCGAAAACGCAAACCTACGATAACTTTGGATCGGCCATGCCTTATGAACGATCTGACCGAGTTTGAAGCCGATCGATCGAAATCCCTAGGACAAGTTCGATCAAATGCGAACCCTGTAAACGGACAAAATCGGGTCAAAATCGGAGATTCAATCCAAAATGGCCGACAATCTGTGATACTTGCACTATGACATTAATTGTAAATTCAGAGTGTTTTGGGGAGCTGTACAAGTGTACCAAGTTTCAAGTCTCTACGATAAAGTAAGTGAATAGGAAAGGGTCCTTTGAAAGTTGCTAGGTGGCGCCCTTGAGCCGTTTCTTGTGCGATTTTTCTGGGGACCTTAAAATACGTAATTTTCACGCAGACCTGATGCGTCCGCCAAGTTTGGTGAGTTTTTGAATATGATAAAGCCCCCTAAAAGCCAATTTATTTGGCGGAAGCATAATAATAATAATAATTAAAGCTCCGCGGAGCCTCAAGCGGCCCTCGCAGCCAAGCGCCGCTCAAGCCTATAGCCACCGCGGATGTTCCAGCACCGCCTCCCGCCGGCCACCGCCGACGCTCGCGCGCCGTCCTCCATGCGATCCGCTTCGATGTCTTCGGCAGCGTTCACTGGCCATGCACCCAAAATCTGGAGCAGATTGGGCCATGTGGCAAGGAGATACAGCTGTTTGATTAACCTAGGGGGCGCAGTGGAGTCAAATTGCAATTAAACTGTATTGGGCTCCTCAGAGGTTCACAAGTTTCACTCATAAAAAGTCAGGTGCAAATAGGATGATGCGTTTGTGAATAAGAGACGATCGTATGCATATGGCGAGGGACAGCCATTTTGCCACTCCCCCACGGGTCTGTAGGCATTGACAGAGTTCATCATCATCTCATGTTATGTCAGTGTGCACAGGGTTGGAATCCATGACACACCAACATGTTTTAGAGTGTAAAAGTAAGACATACAGTATAAAAAACAGGTGACTTCCTGTCGGAAGTGGGCGGGGCTAAGGTGATGTCATCAATCGACCACCTAACTGTGATGAGGGCTGGTCTATAATGAGACATAGAAAGTCTGTTGCAGCTGTGACCTGGCATTAGGAAGTAATTTCACATTCATGTTTCATGATGTATATTCAAAGTTTGGGACTTAGCCACGCCCCCACGGGTCAGTAGAGTTCATCACGGCAGAGTTCATCATCATTTCATTTCATGTCAGTCTGCACAGGATGAAACCCATAAGAATTAGAGAGTAAAAGTAAGACATACAATTGAAGAAAGAGGTTACTTCCTGTCGGAAGTGTGCGGGGCTAGGGTGATGTCATCAATCGACCACCTAACTATGATGAAGGCTGGTCTATAATGAGACATAGAAAGTCTGATGCAGCTGTGACCTGGCATTTGGAAGTTATTTCACATTCATGTTTCATGCTGTATAGTCAAAGTTTGGGACTTAGCCACGCCCCCACGGGTCAGTCGAGTTCATCATGGGAGAGTTCATCATCATATCATGTCATGTCAGCCTACACCGGATGAAACCCATATGACTTAGAGAGTAAAAGTAAGACATACAATAGAAAAAACAGGCGACTTCCTGTCGGAAGTGGGCGGGGTTAAGGTGATGTCATCAACTGACCATCTCAATGTGATGAGGGGTGGTCTGTAGTCAGATATAGGAAGTCTGATGCAGCTGTGACCTTCTATGTGGAAGTTATTGCATCTTGATGTTTCATGGCGAATAGTCAAAGTTTGGGACTTAGCCACGCCCACATGCTTTGACATAGAAAAATTCCTACGATAACTTTTCATCTTTAATGTCTCAAGTCTCTGCTGACTGAGTTTGAAGTCTCTATCTCAAAAGCTGCAGGAGGAGATAGATCAGATGCGATGTCTATGAAAAAGAGGAAATGGCTGATTTTGATCCAAAATGGCCGACTTCCTGTTGGGTTTGCACCATGGCTCCAAGAGACTTTTTTGTAGGTCCTGACATGATACACATGTGTACCAAGTTTCATAATTCTAGGTTAAAGCATGGCTTGGGGCTGATCATTTAAAAATTTCTAGGGGGCGCTGTAGAGAAATTAGGCCACGCCCATCAACGACTGTTATGGATTCCTGTTCGGGGATGGATAAGGATGCATCCTAGTGAGTTTGGTGCAGCTGGGCTGAACGATGTGGAATCTAGAGCCAAACGTATGGCGGCGGCGTTACCTCTGCTTCGCCGCGGTCCCACGGCCACGCCCTCTACAGAAGACTCTTGGCGCTTTAAAGCAAGTGAGACCAACATGTTATCTGTCATCCAACACAGAATCATGTTGATTAGGTGCAGTGAGCCAGAAAGGCAGCTTTCCATGGAAAAAAAAGCACTTCCTGTTCTGAGGGGGCGGGGCTTAGATGACGTCAGACTATGACAACATAGGATCGTAGGGGACCCTACCAGGATCACTCATGTCAAGTTTGGTGCAGCTGGCCTCAAAATTGTGGAATCCACAGCCAAACGTAAGGACACGGCGTTTAGGGTCACTTCGCCACGCCGCCACGCCCACCTGCTGGATTCAAATGAGCTTGGCTTGGAATCCTCAACACACCAACATGTTTTCTGTCTGTGGACACAGTTTCACCTCGATTAGGTCAAAGGGGTCAGATAGCGACCGTTCAGCGTAAAAAATGACACTTCCTGTTCTCAGGGGGCGTGGCCTAAGTGACGTCATCATTTGACCGTTGGGTATTGTAGAGCATCCCATGATGATCAATCACTGAAAGTTTGGTGCTTCTATGAGTTTTTTTCAAAGAGTTATAACAGTTTGATGTTTCATGGCGAATCGGTGACCTTTGACCCCCGGAAAGACCCCTTCAGCAAGCCCGAAAACGCAAACCTACGATAACTTTGGATCGGCCATGCCTTATGAACGATCTGACCGAGTTTGAAGCCGATCGATCGAAATCCCTAGGACAAGTTCGATCAAATGCGAACCCTGCAAACGCCCAAAATCGGGTCAAAATCGGAACTTTAATCCAAAATGGCCGACAATCTGTGATACTTGCACTATGACATTAATTGTAAATTCAGAGTGTCTTGGGGAGCTCTACAAGTGTACCAAGTTTCAAGTCTCTACGATAAAGTAAGTGAATAGGAAAGGGTCTTTTGAAAGTTGCTAGGTGGCGCCCTTGAGCCGTTTCTTGTGCGATTTTTCTGGGGACCTTAAAATACGAAATTTTTCACCGGGCTCTATGCCCCCGCCACGTTTGGTGAGTTTTTGAATATGATAAAGCCCCCAAAAAGCCCCCTAAAAAGGGTGGCAGAATCGTAATAATAATAAGAAACAGTACAGGAACAATAGGCTCTCGCAGCGCTTAGCTGCTCGGGCCTAATTAAAGCTCCGCGGAGCCTCAAGCGGCCCTCGCAGCCAAGCGCCGCTCAAGCCTATAGCCACCGCGGATGTTCCAGCACCGCCTCCCGCCAGCCACCGCCGACGCTCGCGCGCCGTCCTCCACGCGATCCGCTTCGATGTCTTCGGCAGCGTTCACTGGCCATGCACCCAAAATCTGGAGCAGATTGGGCCATGTGGCAAGGAGATACAGCTGTTTGATTAACCTAGGGGGCGCAGTGGAGTCAAATTGCAATTAAACTGTATTGGGCTCCTCAGAGGTTCACAAGTTTCACTCATAAAAAGTCTGGTGCAAATAGGATGATGCGTTTGTGAATAAGAGACGATCGTATGCATATGGCGAGGGACAGCCATTTTGCCACTCCCCCACGGGTCTGTAGGCATTGACAGAGTTCATCATCATCTCATGTTATGTCAGTGTGCACAGGGTTGGAATCCATGACACACCAACATGTTTTAGAGTGTAAAAGTAAGACATACAGTATAAAAAACAGGTGACTTCCTGTCGGAAGTGGGCGGGGCTAAGGTGATGTCATCAATCGAGCACCTAACTGTGATGAGGGCTGGTCTATAATGAGACATAGAAAGTCTGATGCATCTGTGACCTGGCATTAGGAAGTAATTTCACATTCATGTTTCATGATGTATATTCAAAGTTTGGGACTTAGCCACGCCCCCACGGGTCAGTAGAGTTCATCACGGCAGAGTTCATCATCATTTCATTTCATGTCAGTCTGCACAGGATGAAACCCATAAGAATTAGAGAGAAAAAGTAAGACATACAGTAGAAAAAACAGGTCACTTCCTGTCGGAAGTGGGCGGGGCAAGGGTGATGTCATCAATCGACCACATAACTGTGATGAGGGCTTATCTATAATGAGACATAGAAAGTCTCATGCAGCTCTGACCTGGCATTTGGAAGTTATTTCACATTCATGTTTCATGGTGTATAGTCAAAGTTTGGGACTTAGCCACGCCCCCACGGGTCAGTAGAGTTCATCATGGGAGAGTTCATCATCATGTCATTTCATGTCAGCCTGCACAGGATGAAACCAATAAGAATTAGAGAGTAAAAGTAAGACATACAATTGAAGAAAGAGGTTACTTCCTGTCGGAAGTGGGCGGGGCTAGGGTGATGTCATCAATCGACCACCTAACTATGATGAAGGCTGGTCTATAATGAGACATAGAAAGTCTGATGCAGCTGTGACCTGGCATTTGGAAGTTATTTCACATTCATGTTTCATGCTGTATAGTCAAAGTTTGGGACTTAGCCACGCCCCCACGGGTCAGTCGAGTTCATCATGGGAGAGTTCATCATCATATTATGTCATGTCAGCCTACACCGGGTGAAACCCATATGACTTAGAAAGTAAAAGTAAGACATACAATAGAAAAAACAGGTGACTTCCTGTCGGAAGTGGGCGGGGTTAAGGTGATGTCATCAACTGACCATCTCAATGTGATGAGGGGTGGTCTGTAGTCAGATATAGGAAGTCTGATGCAGCTGTGACCTTCTATGTGGAAGTTATTGCATCTTGATGTTTCATGGCGAATAGTCAAAGTTTGGGACTTAGCCACGCCCACATGCTTTGACATAGAAAAATTCCTACGATAACTTTTCATCTTTAATGTCTCAAGTCTCTGCTGACTGAGTTTGAAGTCTCTATCTCAAAAGCTGCAGGAGGAGATAGATCAGATGCGATGTCTATGAAAAAGAGGAAATGGCTGATTTTGATCCAAAATGGCCGACTTCCTGTTGGGTTTGCACCATGGCTCCAAGAGACTTTTTTGTAGGTCCTGACATGATACACATGTGTACCAAGTTTCATAATTGTAGGTTAAAGCATGGCTTGGGGCTGATCATTTAAAAATTTCTAGGGGGCGCTGTAGAGAAATTAGGCCACGCCCATCAACGACTGTTATGGATTCCTGTTCGGGGATGGATAAGGATGCATCCTAGTGAGTTTGGTGCAGCTGGGCTGAACGATGTGGAATCTAGAGCCAAACGTATGGCGGCGGCGTTACCTCTGCTTCGCCGCGGTCCCACGGCCACGCCCTCTACAGAAGACTCTTGGCGCTTTAAAGCAAGTGAGACTAACATGTTATCTGTCATCCAACACAGAATCATGTTGATTAGGTGCAGTGAGCCAGAAAGGCAGCTTTCCATGGAAAAAAAAGCACTTCCTGTTCTCAGGGGGCGGGGCTTAGATGACGTCAGACTATGACAACATAGGATCGTAGGGGACCCTACCAGGATCACTCATGTCAAGTTTGGTGCAGCTGGCCTCAAAATTGTGGAATCCACAGCCAAACGTAAGGACACGGCGTTTAGGGTCACTTCGCCACGCCGCCACGCCCACCTGCTGGATTCAAATGAGCTTGGCTTGGAATCCTCAACACACCAACATGTTTTCTGTCTGTGGACACAGTTTCACCTCGATTAGGTCAAAGGGGTCAGATAGCGACCGTTCAGCGTAAAAAATGACACTTCCTCTTCTCAGGGGGCGTGGCCTAAGTGACGTCATCATTTGACCGTTGGGTATTGTAGAGCATCCCATGATGATCAATCACTGAAAGTTTGGTGCTTCTATGAGTTTTTTTCAAAGAGTTATAACAGTTTGATGTTTCATGGCGAATCGGTGACCTTTGACCCCCGGAAAGACCCCTTCAGCAAGCCCGAAAACGCAAACCTACGATAACTTTGGATCGGCCATGCCTTTTGAACGATCTGACCGAGTTTCAAGCCGATCGATCGAAATCCCTAGGTCAAGTTCGATCAAATGCGAACCCTGTAAACGCCCAAAATCGGGTCAAAATCGGAACTTTAATCCAAAATGGCCGACAATCTGTGATACTTGCACTATGACATTAATTGTAAATTCAGAGTGTTTTGGGGAGCTCTACAAGTGTACCAAGTTTCAAGTCTCTACGATAAAGTAAGTGAATAGGAAAGGGTCTTTTGAAAGTTGCTAGGTGGCGCCCTTGAGCCGTTTCTTTTGCGATTTTTTCAACGACCATAAAATACGAAATTTTTCACCGGGCTCTATGCCCCCGCCACGTTTGGTGAGTTTTTGAATATGATAAAGCCCCCAAAAAGCCCCCTAAAAAGGGTGGCAGAATCGTAATAATAATAAGAAACAGTACAGGAACAATAGGCTCTCGCAGCGCTTAGCTGCTCGGGCCTAATTAACAGCACGATTACAATAGGCCTTCGCAGCGCTTAGCTGCTCGGGCCTAATTAAAGCTCCGCGGAGCCTCAAGCGGCCCTCGCAGCCATCGCCGCTCGAGCCTATAGCCACCGCGGATGTTCCAGCACCGCCTCACGCCAGCCACCGCCGACGCTCGCGCGCCGTGCTCCACGCGATCTGCTTTGATGCCTTTGGCAGAGCTCCCTGGCGATGAACCAAAAATCTGGAGCACATCGGGCCATGTAGAGAGGAGATACAGCTGTTTGATTAACCTAGGGGGCGCAGTGGAGTCAAATCACAATTAAACTCTATTGGGCTCCTTAGAGGTTCACAAGTGTCACTCATACAATGTCTGGTGCAAATCGGATGATGCGTTTGTGAATACGAGACGAACGTATGCATATTACGAGGGACAGCCATTTTGCCACGCCCCCACGGGTCAGTAGAGTTCATCACGGCAGAGTTCATCATCATTTAATTTCATGTCAGTCAGCACAGGATGAAACCCATAAGAATTAGAGAGAAAAAGTAAGACATACAGTAGAAAAAACAGGTGACTTCCTGTCGGAAGTGGGCGGGGCTAAGGTGACGTCATCAATCGACCACCTAACTGTGATGATTGCTGATCTATAATGAGACACAGAAAGTCTGATGCAGCTGTGACCTGGCATTTGGAAGTTATTTCACATTCATGTTTCATGGTGTATAGTCAAAGTTTGGGACTTAGCCACGCCCCCACGGGTCAGTAGAGTTCATCATGGGAGAGTTCATCATCATTTAATTTCATGTCAGTCAGGACAGGATGAAACCCATAAGAATTAGAGAGAAAAAGTAAGACATACAGTAGAAAAAACAGGTGACTTCCTGTCGGAAGTGGGCGGGGTTAAGGTGATGTCATCAACTGACCATCTCAATGTGATGAGGGGTGGTCTGTAGTCAGATATAGGAAGTCTGATGCAGCTGTGACCTTCTATGTGGAAGTTATTGCATCTTCATGTTTCATGGCGAATAGTCAAAGTTTGGGACTTAGCCACGCCCACATGCTTTGACATACCAAAATTCCTGTGATAACTTCTGACCTTTAATGTCTCAACTCTCTGCTGACTGAGTTTGAAGTCTCTATCTCAAAAGCTGTAGGAGGAGATAGATCAGATGCGATGTCTATGAAAAAGAGGAAATGGCTGATTTTGATCCAAAATGGCCGACTTCCTGTTGGGTTTGCACCATGGCTCCAAGAGACTTTTTTGTAGGTCCTGACATGATACACATGTGTACCAAGTTTCATAATTCTAGGTTAAAGCATGGCTTGGGGCTGATCATTTTAAAATTTCTAGGGGGCGCTGTAGAGAAATTAGGCCACGCCCATCAACGACTGTTATGGATTCCTGTTCGGGGATGGATAAGGATGCATCCTAGTGAGTTTGGTGCAGCTGGGCTGAACGATGTGGAATCTAGAGCCAAACGTATGGCGGCGGCGTTACCTCTGCTTCGCCGCGGTCCCACGGCCACGCCCTCTACAGAAGACTCTTGGCGCTTTAAAGCAAGTGAGACTAACATGTTATCTGTCATCCAACACAGAATCATGTTGATTAGGTGCAGTGAGCCAGAAAGGCAGCTTTCCATGGAAAAAAAAGCACTTCCTGTTCTGAGGGGGCGGGGCTTAGATGACGTCAGACTATGACAACATAGGATGGTAGGGGACCCTACCAGGATCACTCATGTCAAGTTTGGTGCAGCTGGCCTCAAAATTGTGGAATCCACAGCCAAACGTAAGGACACGGCGTTTAGGGTCACTTCGCCACGCCGCCACGCCCACCTGCTGGATTCAAATGAGCTTGGCTTGGAATCCTCAACACACCAACATGTTTTCTGTCTGTGGACACAGTTTCACCTCGATTAGGTCAAAGGGGTCAGATAGCGACCGTTCAGCGTAAAAAATGACACTTCCTGTTCTCAGGGGGCGTGGCCTAAGTGACGTCATCATTTGACCGTTGGGTATTGTAGAGCATCCCATGATGATCAATCACTGAAAGTTTGGTGCTTCTATGAGTTTTTTTCAAAGAGTTATAACAGTTTGATGTTTCATGGCGAATCGGTGACCTTTGACCCCCGGAAAGACCCCTTCAGCAAGCCCGAAAACGCAAACCTACGATAACTTTGGATCGGCCATGCCTTTTGAACGATCTGACCGAGTTTCAAGCCGATCGATCGAAATCCCTAGGACAAGTTCGCTCAAATGCGAACCCTGTAAACGGCCAAAATCGGGTCAAAATCGGAACTTCAATCCAAAATGGCCGACAATCTGTGATACTTGCACTATGACATTAATTGTAAATTCAGAGTGTCTTGGGGAGCTCTACAAGTGTACCAAGTTTCAAGTCTCTACGATAAAGTAAGTGAATAGGAAAGGGTCTTTTGAAAGTTGCTAGGTGGCGCCCTTGAGCCGTTTCTTGTGCGATTTTTCTGGGGACCTTAAAATACGTAAATTTTACACGGGCTCTATGCCCCCGCCAAGTTTGGTGAGTTTTTGAATATGAGAAAGCCCCCAAAAAGCCAATTCATTTGGGAGAATAAAAAAAATTAAAGCTCCGCGGAGCCTCAAGCGGCCCTCGCAGCCAAGCGCCGCTCAAGCCTATAGCCACCGCGGATGTTCCAGCACCGCCTCCCGCCGGCCACCGCCGACGCTCGCGCGCCGTCCTCCATGCGATCCGCTTCGATGTCTTCGGCAGCGTTCACTGGCCATGCACCCAAAATCTGGAGCAGATTGGGCCATGTGGCAAGGAGATACAGCTGTTTGATTAACCTAGGGGGCGCAGTGGAGTCAAATTGCAATTAAACTGTATTGGGCTCCTCAGAGGTTCACAAGTTTCACTCATAAAAAGTTTGGTGCAAATAGGATGATGCGTTTGTGAATAAGAGACGATCGTATGCATATGGCGAGGGACAGCCATTTTGCCACTCCCCCACGGGTCTGTAGGCATTGACAGAGTTCATCATCATGTCATGTTATGTCAGTCTGCACAGGGTTGGAATCCATGACACACCAAGATGTTTTAGAGTGTAAAAGTACGACATACAGTATAAAAAACAGGTGACTTCCTGTCGGAAGTGGGCGGGGCTAAGGTGATGTCATCAATCGACCACCTAACTGTGATGAGGGCTGGTCTATAATGAGACATAGAAAGTCTGATGCATCTGTGACCTGGCATTAGGAAGTAATTTCACATTCATGTTTCATGATGTATATTCAAAGTTTGGGACTTAGCCACGCCCCCACGGGTCAGTAGAGTTCATCACGGCAGAGTTCATCATCATTTCATTTCATGTCAGTCTGCACAGGATGAAACCCATAAGAATTAGAGAGAAAAAGTAAGACATACAGTAGAAAAAACAGGTCACTTCCTGTCGGAAGTGTGCGGGGCAAGGGTGATGTCATCAATCGACCACATAACTGTGATGAGGGCTTATCTATAATGAGACATAGAAAGTCTGATGCAGCTCTGACCTGGCATTTGGAAGTTATTTCACATTCATGTTTCATGGTGTATAGTCAAAGTTTGGGACTTAGCCACGCCCCCACGGGTCAGTCGAGTTCATCATGGGAGAGTTCATCATCATATCATGTCATGTCAGCCTACACCGGATGAAACCCATATGACTTAGAGCGTAAAAGTAAGACATACAATAGAAAAAACAGGTGACTTCCTGTCGGAAGTGGGCGGGGTTAAGGTGATGTCATCAACTGACCATCTCAATGTGATGAGGGGTGGTCTGTAGTCAGATATAGGAAGTTTGATGCAGCTGTGACCTTCTATGTGGAAGTTATTGCATCTTGATGTTTCATGGCGAATAGTCAAAGTTTGGGACTTAGCCACGCCCACATGCTTTGACATAGAAAAATTCCTACGATAACTTTTCATCTTTAATGTCTCAAGTCTCTGCTGACTGAGTTTGAAGTCTGTATCTCAAAAGCTGCAGGAGGAGATAGATCAGATGCGATGTCTATGAAAAAGAGGAAATGGCTGATTTTGATCCAAAATGGCCGACTTCCTGTTGGGTTTGCACCATGGCTCCAAGAGACTTTTTTGTAGGTCCTGACATGATACACATGTGTACCAAGTTTCATAATTCTAGGTTAAAGCATGGCTTGGGGCTGATCATTTAAAAATTTCTAGGGGGCGCTGTAGAGAAATTAGGCCACGCCCATCAACGACTGTTATGTATTCCTGTTCGGGGATGGATAAGGATGCATCCTAGTGAGTTTGGTGCAGCTGGGCTGAACGATGTGGAATCTAGAGCCAAACGTATGGCGGCGGCGTTACCTCTGCTTCGCCGCGGTCCCACGGCCACGCCCTCTACAGAAGACTCTTGGCGCTTTAAAGCAAGTGAGACTAACATGTTATCTGTCATCCAACACAGAATCATGTTGATTAGGTGCAGTGAGCCAGAAAGGCAGCTTTCCATGGAAAAAAAAGCACTTCCTGTTCTGAGGGGGCGGGGCTTAGATGACGTCAGACTATGACAACATAGGATCGTAGGGGACCCTACCAGGATCACTCATGTCAAGTTTGGTGCAGCTGGCCTCAAAATTGTGGAATCCACAGCCAAACGTAAGGACACGGCGTTTAGGGTCACTTCGCCACGCCGCCACGCCCACCTGCTGGATTCAAATGAGCTTGGCTTGGAATCCTCAACACACCAACATGTTTTCTGTCTGTGGACACAGTTTCACCTCGATTAGGTCAAAGGGGTCAGATAGCGACCGTTCAGCATAAAAAATGACACTTCCTGTTCTCAGGGGGCGTGGCCTAAGTGACGTCATCATTTGACCGTTGGGTATTGTAGAGCATCCCATGATGATCAATCACTGAAAGTTTGGTGCTTCTATGAGTTTTTTTCAAAGAGTTATAACAGTTTGATGTTTCATGGCGAATCGGTGACCTTTGACCCCCGGAAAGACCCCTTCAGCAAGCCCGAAAACGCAAACCTACGATAACTTTGGATCGGCCATGCCTTATGAACGATCTGACCGAGTTTGAAGCCGATCGATCGAAATCCCTAGGACAAGTTCGATCAAATGCGAACCCTGCAAACGCCCAAAATCGGGTCAAAATCGGAATTTTAATCCAAAATGGCCGACAATCTGTGATACTTGCACTATGACATTAATTGTAAATTCTGAGTGTTTTGGGGAGCTGTACAAGTGTACCAAGTTTCAAGTCTCTACGATAAAGTAAGTGAATAGGAAAGGGTCCTTTGAAAGTTGCTAGGTGGCGCCCTTGAGCCGTTTCTTTAGCGATTTTTCTGGGGACCTTAAAATACGTAAATTTTACACGGGCTCTATGCCCCCGCCACGTTTGGTGAGTTTTTGAGTATGATAAAGCCCCCAAAAAGCCAATTCATTTGGCTGAAGAACTATAATAATAAGAAACAGCAAGGTTTCAATAGGCTCTCGCAGCGCTTAGCTGCTCGGGCCTAATAATAAACAGTACAGTTTCAATAGGCTCTCGCAGCGATAGCTGCTCGGGCCTAATTAAAGCTCCGCGGAGCCTCAAGCGGCCCTCGCAGCCAAGCGCCGCTCAAGCCTATAGCCACCGCGGATGTTCCAGCACCGCCTCCCGCCGGCCACCGCCGACGCTCGCGCGCCATCCTCCACGCGATCCGCTTCGATGTCTTCGGCAGCGTTCCCTGGCCATGCAGCCAAAATCTGGAGCAGATTGGGCCATGTGGCAAGGAGATACAGCTGTCGATTTACCTAGGGGGCGCAGTGGAGTCAAATTGCAATTAAACTCTATTGGGCTCCTTAGAGGTTCACAAGTGTCACTCATAAAAAGTCTGGAGCAAATGGGATGATGCGTGTGTTAATAAGAGACAATCGTTGCCATTTTGCCACGCCCCCACGGGTCAGTAGGCATTGACAGAGTTCATCTTCATGGCATTTTATGTCAGTCTGCACAGGATGAAACCCATATGACTGAGAGAGTAAAAGTCAGACATACAGTAGAAAAAACAGGTGACTTCCTGTCGGAAGTGGGCGGGGCTAAGGTGATGTCATCAATCGACCACCTAACTGTGATGAGGACTGGTCTATAATGAGACATAGAAAGTTTGATGCAGCTGTGACCTGGCATGTGGAAGTTATTTCACATTCATGTTTCATGGTGAATAGTCAAAGTTTGGGACTAAGCCACGCTTAGTCCCAAACTTACCAGTAGGCATTTACAGAGTTCATAATCATCTCATTTTATGTCAGCCTGCACAGGGTTGGAATCCATGACAGACCAACATGACTTAGAGAGTAAAAGTCAGACATACAGTAGAAAAAACAGGTGACTTCCTGTCGGAAGTGGGCGGGGCTAAGGTGATGTCATCAATCGACCACCTAACTGTGATGAGGGGTGGTCTATAATGAGACACAGAAAGTCTGATGCAGCTGTGACCTTATATGTGGATGTTATGTCACTTTGATGCTTAATGGTGAATAGTCAAAGTTTGGGACTTAACCACGCCCACATGCTTTGACATAGAAAAATTCCTACGATAACTTTTCATCTTTAATGTCTCAAGTCTCTGCTGACTGAGTTTGAAGTCTCTATCTCAAAAGCTGCAGGAGGAGATAGATCAGATGCGATGTCTATGAAAAAGAGGAAATGGCTGATTTTGATCCAAAATGGCCGACTTCCTGTTGGGTTTGCACCATGGCTCCAAGAGACTTTTTTGTAGGTCCTGACATGATACACATGTGTACCAAGTTTCATAATTCTAGGTTAAAGCATGGCTTGGGGCTGATCATTTAAAAATTTCTAGGGGGCGCTGTAGAGAAATTAGGCCACGCCCATCAACGACTGTTATGGATTCCTGTTCGGGGATGGATAAGGATGCATCCTAGTGAGTTTGGTGCAGCTGGGCTGAACGATGTGGAATCTAGAGCCAAACGTATGGCGGCGGCGTTACCTCTGCTTCGCCGCGGTCCCACGGCCACGCCCTCTACAGAAGACTCTTGGCGCTTTAAAGCAAGTGAGACTAACATGTTATCTGTCATCCAACACAGAATCATGTTGATTAGGTGCAGTGAGCCAGAAAGGCAGCTTTCCGTGGAAAAAAAAGCACTTCCTGTTCTGAGGGGGCGGGGCTTAGATGACGTCAGACCATGACAACATAGGATCGTAGGGGACCCTACCAGGATCACTCATGTCAAGTTTGGTGCAGCTGGCCTCAAAATTGTGGAATCCACAGCCAAACGTAAGGACACGGCGTTTAGGGTCACTTCGCCACGCCGCCACGCCCACCTGCTGGATTCAAATGAGCTTGGCTTGGAATCCTCAACACACCAACATGTTTTCTGTCTGTGGACACAGTTTCACCTCGATTAGGTCAAAGGGGTCAGATAGCGACCGTTCAGCGTAAAAAATGACACTTCCTGTTCTCAGGGGGCGTGGCCTAAGTGACGTCATCATTTGACCTTTGGGTATTGTAGAGCATCCCATGATGATCAATCACTGAAAGTTTGGTGCTTCTATGAGTTTTTTTCAAAGAGTTATAACAGTTTGATGTTTCATGGCGAATCGGTGACCTTTGACCCCCGGAAAGACCCCTTCAGCAAGCCCGAAAACGCAAACCTACGATAACTTTGGATCGGCCATGCCTTATGAACGATCTGACCGAGTTTGAAGCCGATCGATCGAAATCCCTAGGACAAGTTCGATCAAATGCGAACCCTGCAAACGCCCAAAATCGGGTCAAAATCGGAACTTCAATCCAAAATGGCCGACAATCTGTGATACTTGCACTATGACATTAATTGTAAATTCTGAGTGTTTTGGGGAGCTCTACAAGTGTACCAAGTTTCAAGTCTCTACGATAAAGTAAGTGAATAGGAAAGGGTCTTTTGAAAGTTGCTAGGTGGCGCCCTTGAGCCGTTTCTTGTGCGATTTTTCTGGGGACCTTAAAATACGTAAATTTTACACGGGCTCTATGCCCCCGCCAAGTTTGGTGAGTTTTTGAATATGAGAAAGCCCCCAAAAAGCCAATTCTTTTGGCACAAGAACTATAATTAAAGCTCCGCGGAGCCTCAAGCGGCCCTCGCAGCCAAGCGCCGCTCAAGCCTATAGCCACCGCGTATGTTCCAGCACCGCCTCCCGCCGGCCACCGCCGACGTTCGCGCTCCGTCCTCCACGCGATCCGCTTCGATGCCTTCGGCAGCGTTCCCTGGCGATGCACCCAAAATCTGGAGCAGATCGGGCCATGTGGGAAGGAGATACAGCTGTTTGATTAACCTAGGGGGCGCAGTGGAGTCAAATTGCAATTAAACTGTATTGTGCTCTTTAGAGGTTCACAAGTGTCACTCATACAATGTCTGGTGCAAATCGGATGATGTGTTTGTGAATACGAGACGAACGTATGCATATTACGAGGGACAGCCATTTTTCTACGCCCCCACGGGTCAGTAGAGTACATCATCAATGAGTTCATCATCAATAAGTTCATCATCATTTCATTTTATGTCAGTCAGGACAGGATGAAACCCATAAGAATTAGAGAGAAAAAGTAAGACATACAGTAGAAAAAACAGGTGACTTCCTGTCGGAAGTGGGCGGGGCTAATGTTATGTCATCAATCGACCACCTAACTGTCATGATGGCTGGTCTATAATGACACATAGAAAGTCTGATGCATCTGTGACCTGGCATTAGGAAGTAATTTCACATTCATGTTTCATGATGTATATTCAAAGTTTGGGACTTAGCCACGCCCCCACGGGTCAGTAGAGTTCATCACGGCAGAGTTCATCATCATTTCATTTCATGTCAGTCTGCACAGGATGAAACCCATAAGAATTAGAGAGAAAAAGTAAGACATACAGTAGAAAAAACAGGTCACTTCCTGTCGGAAGTGGGCGGGGCAAGGGTGATGTCATCAATCGACCACATAACTGTGATGAGGGCTTATCTATAATGAGACATAGAAAGTCTGATGCAGCTGTGACCTGGCATTTGGAAGTTATTTCACATTCATGTTTCATGCTGTATAGTCAAAGTTTGGGACTTAGCCACGCCCCCACGGGTCAGTCGAGTTCATCATGGGAGAGTTCATCATCATATCATGTCATGTCAGCCTACACCGGATGAAACCCATATGACTTAGAGAGTAAAAGTAAGACATACAATAGAAAAAACAGGTGACTTCCTGTCGGAAGTGGGCGGGGTTAAGGTGATGTCATCAACTGACCATCTCAATGTGATGAGGGGTGGTCTGTAGTCAGATATAGGAAGTCTGATGCAGCTGTGACCTTCTATGTGGAAGTTATTGCATCTTGATGTTTCATGGCGAATAGTCAAAGTTTGGGACTTAGCCACGCCCACATGCTTTGACATAGAAAAATTCCTACGATAACTTTTCATCTTTAATGTCTCAAGTCTCTGCTGACTGAGTTTGAAGTCTCTATCTCAAAAGCTGCAGGAGGAGATAGATCAGATGCGATGTCTATGAAAAAGAGGAAATGGCTGATTTTCATCCAAAATGGCCGACTTCCTGTTGGGTTTGCACCATGGCTCCAAGAGACTTTTTTGTAGGTCCTGACATGATACACATGTGTACCAAGTTTCATAATTCTAGGTTAAAGCATGGCTTGGGGCTGATCATTTAAAAATTTCTAGGGGGCGCTGTAGAGAAATTAGGCCACGCCCTTAAACGACTGTTATGGATTCCTGTTCGGGGATGGATAAGGATGCATCCTAGTGAGTTTGGTGCAGCTGGGCTGAACGATGTGGAATCTAGAGCCAAACGTATGGCGGCGGCGTTACCTCTGCTTCGCCGCGGTCCCACGGCCACGCCCTCTACAGAAGACTCTTGGCGCTTTAAAGCAAGTGAGACTAACATGTTATCTGTCATCCAACACAGAATCATGTTGATTAGGTGCAGTGAGCCAGAAAGGCAGCTTTCCATGGAAAAAAAAGCACTTCCTGTTCTGAGGGGGCGGGGCTTAGATGACGTGAGACTATGACAACATAGGATCGTAGGGGACCCTACCAGGATCACTCATGTCAAGTTTGGTGCAGCTGGCCTCAAAATTGTGGAATCCACAGCCAAACGTAAGGACACGGCGTTTAGGGTCACTTCGCCACGCCGCCACGCCCACCTGCTGGATTCAAATGAGCTTGGCTTGGAATCCTCAACACACCAACATGTTTTCTGTCTGTGGACACAGTTTCACCTCGATTAGGTCAAAGGGGTCAGATAGTGACCGTTCAGCGTAAAAAATGACACTTCCTGTTCTCAGGGGGCGTGGCCTAAGTGATGTCATCATTTGACCGTTGGGTATTGTAGAGCATCCCATGATGATCAATCACTGAAAGTTTGGTGCTTCTATGAGTTTTTTTCAAAGAGTTATAACAGTTTGATGTTTCATGGCGAATCGGTGACCTTTGACCCCCGGAAAGACCCCTTCAGCAAGCCCGAAAACGCAAACCTACGATAACTTTGGATCGGCCATGCCTTATGAACGATCTGACCGAGTTTGAAGCCGATCGATCGAAATCCCTAGGACAAGTTCGATCAAATGCGAACCCTGCAAACGCCCAAAATCGGGTCAAAATCGGAACTTTAATCCAAAATGGCCGACAATCTGTGATACTTGCACTATGACATTAATTGTAAATTCTGAGTGTTTTGGGGAGCTGTACAAGTGTACCAAGTTTCAAGTCTCTACGATAAAGTAAGTGAATAGGAAAGGGTCCTTTGAAAGTTGCTAGGTGGCGCCCTTGAGCCGTTTCTTGTGCGATTTTTCTGGGGACCTTAAAATACGTAAATTTTCACCGGGCTCTATGCCCCCGCCACGTTTGGTGAGTTTTTGAATATGATAAAGCCCCCAAAAAGCCAATTCATTTGGCACAAGAACTATAATTAAAGCTCCGCGGAGCCTCAAGCGGCCCTCGCAGCCAAGCGCCGCTCAAGCCTATAGCCACCGCGTATGTTCCAGCACCACCTCCCCCCAGCCACCGCCTCCCCTCAGCACCACCTCCCCCCAGCCACTGCCTCCCCTCAGCACCATGTCACCCCAGCCACCGCCTACCCCCAGCCACCGCCTTGCTCTCAAGGAGCTGCCAAACCCGCCCTGAAGATAGTCACCTGTCATGTTCGACATTGCTCCCAGACAATGCACAAAAATCTGGTGTAGATCAGCTGATATCGCAAGGAGACACAGGTGTTTGATTAACCTGGGTGCGCAGTGGAGTCAAATTGCAATTAAACTCTATTGGGCTCCTTAGAGGTTCACAAGTGTCACTCATAAAAAGTCTGGAGCAAATGGGATGATGCGTGTGTGAATAAGAGATGATCGTTTGCATATGGCGAGGGACTGCCATCTGGCCACGCCTCCACGGGTCAGTAGGCATTTACAGAGTTCATCTTCATGTCATTTTATGTCAGTCTGCAAAGCATGAAACCCATATGACTTAGAGAGTAAAAGTCAGACATACAGTAGAAAAAACAGGTGACTTCCTGTCGGAAGTGGGCGTGGCTAAGGTGATGTCATCAATCGACCACCTAACTGTGATGAGGTCTGGTCTATAATGAGACATAGAAAGTCTGATGCAGCTCTGACCTGGCATTTGGAAGTTATTTCACATTCATGTTTCATGGTGTATAGTCAAAGTTTGGGACTTAGCCACGCCCCCACGGGTCAGTAGAGTTCATCATGGGAGAGTTCATCATCATGTCATTTCATGTCAGCCTGCACAGGATGAAACCCATAAGAATTAGAGAGTAAAAGTAAGACATACAATTGAAGAAAGAGGTTACTTCCTGTCGGAAGTGGGCGGGGCTAGGGTGATGTCATCAATCGACCACCTAACTATGATGAAGGCTGGTCTATAATGAGACATAGAAAGTCTGATGCAGCTGTGACCTGGCATTTGGAAGTTATTTCACATTCATGTTTCATGCTGTATAGTCAAAGTTTGGGACTTAGCCACGCCCCCACGGGTCAGTCGAGTTCATCATGGGAGAGTTCATCATCATATCATGTCATGTCAGCCTACACCGGATGAAACCCATATGACTTAGAGAGTAAAAGTAAGACATACAATAGAAAAAACAGGTGACTTCCTGTCGGAAGTGGGCGGGGTTAAGGTGATGTCATCAACTGACCATCTCAATGTGATGAGGGGTGGTCTGTAGTCAGATATAGGAAGTCTGATGCAGCTGTGACCTTCTATGTGGAAGTTATTGCATCTTGATGTTTCATGGCGAATAGTCAAAGTTTGGGACTTAGCCACGCCCACATGCTTTGACATAGAAAAATTCCTACGATAACTTTTCATCTTTAATGTCTCAAGTCTCTGCTGACTGAGTTTGAAGTCTCTATCTCAAAAGCTGCAGGAGGAGATAGATCAGATGCGATGTCTATGAAAAAGAGGAAATGGCTGATTTTGATCCAAAATGGCCGACTTCCTGTTGGGTTTGCACCATGGCTCCAAGAGACTTTTTTGTAGGTCCTGACATGATACACATGTGTACCAAGTTTCATAATTCTAGGTTAAAGCATGGCTTGGGGCTGATCATTTAAAAATTTCTAGGGGGCGCTGTAGAGAAATTAGGCCACGCCCATCAACGACTGTTATGGATTCCTGTTCGTGGATGAATAAGGATGCATCCTAGTGAGTTTGGTGCAGCTGGTCTGAATGATGTGGAATCTAGAGCCAAACGTATGGCGGCGGCGTTCCCTCTGCTTCGCCGCGCTGCCACGGCCACGCCCTCTACTGAAAACTCTTGGCGCTTTAAAGCAAGTGAGACCAACATGTTATCTGTCATCCAACACAGAATCATCTTGATTAGGTCGAGAGAGCCAGAGATGGAGCTGTACAAGTCAATAAAAGGCACTTCCTGTTCTGAGGGGGCGGGGCTTAGATGACGTCAGACTATGACGACATAGGATCGTCAGGCATCCCACCAGGATCACTCATGTCAAGTTTGGTGCAGCTGGGCACAAGATTGAGGAATCTACAGCCAAACGTATGGCGACGGCGTTACAGGTCACTTCGCCATGCCGCCACGCCCACCTGGTCCATCAAAGCCAAACAGGGTTGGAATCCATGACACACCAACATGTTTTCTGTCTGTGGACACAGTTTCATGTTTATTAGGTCAAAGGGGTCAGATAAGGACCGTTCACAGTAAAACATGACACTTCCTGTTGTCAGGGGGCGTGGCCTAAGTGATGTCATCATTTGACCATTGGGTGTTGTAGGGGACCCGTTGATGATCAATCACTGAAAGTTTGGTGCTGCTGTGAGTTTTGTTGTAAAAGTTATAACCCTTTTATTTTTCATGGCGACAAGGTGAACTTTGACCCCAGGTAACTCCATTTAGAAGAAAAAAAAACGCAAAACTCTGATAACTTTGGATCGGCCATGCCTTATGAACGATCTGACTGAGTTTGAAGCCGATCGATCGAAGTCCCTAGGACTAGTTCGAAAAAATGCGAACCCTGTGAACGGCCAAAATCGGAACTTCAATCCAAAATGGCCGACATTCTGTGATACTTGCACTATGACATTAATTGTAAATTCTGAGTGTCTTGGGGAGCTGTACAAGTGTACCAAGTTTCAAGTCTGTACGATAAAGTAAGTGAATAGGAAAGGGTCTTTTGAAATTTGCTAGGTGGCGCCCTTGAGCCGTTTCTTGTGCGATTTTTCTGGGGACCTTAAAATACGTAAATTTTCACCGGGCTCTATGCCCCCGCCAAGTTTGGTGAGTTTTTGAATATGATAAAGCCCCCAAAAAGCCAATTTATTTTACGGAAGAATAAGAATAATAATAATAATAATTAAAGCTCCGCGGAGCCTCAAGCGGCCCTCGCAGCCAAGCGCCGCTCAAGCCTATAGCCACCGCGGATGTTCCAGCACCGCCTCCCGCCGGCCACCGCCGACGCTCGCGCGCCGTCCTCCATGCGATCCGCTTCGATGTCTTCGGCAGCGTTCACTGGCCATGCACCCAAAATCTGGAGCAGATTGGGCCATGTGGCAAGGAGATACAGCTGTTTGATTAACCTAGGGGGCGCAGTGGAGTCAAATTGCAATTAAACTGTATTGGGCTCCTCAGATGTTCACAAGTTTCACTCATAAAAACTCTGGTGCAAATAGGATGATGCGTTTGTGAATAAGAGACGATCGTATGCATATGGCGAGGGACAGCCATTTTGCCACTCCCCCACGGGTCTGTAGGCATTGACAGAGTTCATCATCATCTCATGTTATGTCAGTGTGCACAGGGTTGGAATCCATGACACACCAACATGTTTTAGAGTGTAAAAGTAAGACATACAGTAGAAAAAACAGGTGACTTCCTGTCGGAAGTGGGCGGGGCTAAGGTGATGTCATCAATCGACCACCTAACTGTGATGAGGGCTGGTCTATAATGAGACATAGAAAGTCTGATGCATCTGTGACCTGGCATTAGGAAGTAATTTCACATTCATGTTTCATGGTGTATAGTCAAAGTTTGGGACTTAGCCACGCCCCCACGGGTCAGTAGAGTTCATCATGGGAGAGTTCATCATCATATCATGTCATGTCAGCCTACACCGGATGAAACCCATATGACTTAGAGAGTAAAAGTAAGACATACAATAGAAAAAACAGGTGACTTCCTGTCGGAAGTGGGCGGGGTTAAGGTGATGTCATCAACTGACCATCTCAATGTGATGAGGGGTGGTCTGTAGTCAGATATAGGAAGTCTGATGCAGCTGTGACCTTCTATGTGGAAGTTATTGCATCTTGATGTTTCATGGCGAATAGTCAAAGTTTGGGACTTAGCCACGCCCACATGCTTTGACATAGAAAAATTCCTACGATAACTTTTCATCTTTAATGTCTCAAGTCTCTGCTGACTGAGTTTGAAGTCTCTATCTCAAAAGCTGCAGGAGGAGATAGATCAGATGCGATGTCTATGAAAAAGAGGAAATGGCTGATTTTGATCCAAAATGGCCGACTTCCTGTTGGGTTTGCACCATGGCTCCAAGAGACTTTTTTGTAGGTCCTGACATGATACACATGTGTACCAAGTTTCATAATTCTAGGTTAAAGCATGGCTTGGGGCTGATCATTTAAAAATTTCTAGGGGGCGCTGTAGAGAAATTAGGCCACGCCCATCAACGACTGTTATGGATTCCTGTTCGGGGATGGATAAGGATGCATCCTAGTGAGTTTGGTGCAGCTGGGCTGAACGATGTGGAATCTAGAGCCAAACGTATGGCGGCGGCGTTACCTCTGCTTCGCCGCGGTCCCACGGCCACGCCCTCTACAGAAGACTCTTGGCGCTTTAAAGCAAGTGAGACTAACATGTTATATGTCATCCAACACAGAATCATGTTGATTAGGTGCAGTGAGCCAGAAAGGCAGCTTTCCATGGAAAAAAAAGCACTTCCTGTTCTGAGGGGGCGGGGCTTAGATGACGTCAGACTATGACAACATAGGATCGTAGGGGACCCTACCAGGATCACTCATGTCAAGTTTGGTGCAGCTGGCCTCAAAATTGTGGAATCCACAGCCAAACGTAAGGACACGGCGTTTAGGGTCACTTCGCCACGCCGCCACGCCCACCTGCTGGATTCAAATGAGCTTGGCTTGGAATCCTCAACACACCAACATGTTTTCTGTCTGTGGACACAGTTTCACCTCGATTAGGTCAAAGGGGTCAGATAGCGACCGTTCAGCGTAAAAAATGACACTTCCTGTTCTCAGGGGGCGTGGCCTAAGTGACGTCATCATTTGACCGTTGGGTATTGTAGAGCATCCCATGATGATCAATCACTGAAAGTTTGGTGCTTCTATGAGTTTTTTTCAAAGAGTTATAACAGTTTGATGTTTCATGGCGAATCGGTGACCTTTGACCCCCGGAAAGACCCCTTCAGCAAGCCCGAAAACGCAAACCTACGATAACTTTGGATCGGCCATGCCTTATGAACGATCTGACCGAGTTTGAAGCCGATCGATCGAAATCCCTAGGACAAGTTCGATCAAATGCGAACCCTGCAAACGCCCAAAATCGGGTCAAAATCGGAACTTTAATCCAAAATGGCCGACAATCTGTGATACTTGCACTATGACATTAATTGTAAATTCTTAGTGTTTTGGGGAGCTGTACAAGTGTACCAAGTTTCAAGTCTCTACGATAAAGCAAGTGAATAGGAAAGGGTCTTTTGAAAGTTGCTAGGTGGCGCCCTTGAGCCGTTTCTTGTGCGATTTTTCTGGGGACCTTAAAATACGTAAATTTTACACGGGCTCTATGCCCCCGCCAAGTTTGGTGAGTTTTTGAATATGAGAAAGCCCCCAAAAAGCCAATTCTTTTGGCACAATAAAAATAATAAAACAGTACAGTTTCAATAGGCTCTCGCAGCGCTTAGCTGCTCGGGCCTAATTAAAGCTCCGCGGAGCCTCAAGCGGCCCTCGCAGCCAAGCGCCGCTCAAGCCTAGCCACCGCGGATGTTCCAGCACCGCCTCCCCCCAGCCACCGCCTCCCCTCAGCACCACCTCCCCCCAGCCACTGCCTCCCCTCAGCACCATGTCACCCCAGCCACCGCCTACCCCCAGCCACTTCCTTGCTCTCACGGAGCTGCCAAACCCGCCCTGAAGATAGTCACCCTGTCATGTTCGACATTGCTCCCAGACAATGCACAAAAATCTGGTGTAGATCAGCTAATATCGCAAGGAGACACAGGTGTTTGATTAACCTTGGTGCGCAGTGGAGTCAAATCGCAATTAAACTCTATTGGGCTCCTTAGAGGTTCACAAGTGTCACTCATACAATGTCTGGTGCAAATCGGATGATGCGTTTGTGAATACGAGACGAACGTATGCATATTACGAGGGACAGCCATTTTGCCACGCCCCCACGGGTCAGTAGAGTACATCATCAATGAGTTCATCATCAATAAGTTCATCATCATTTCATTTTATGTCAGTCAGGACAGGATGAAACCCATAAGAATTAGAGAGAAAAAGTAAGACATACAGTAGAAAAAACAGGTGACTTCCTGTCGGAAGTGGGCGGGGCTAATGTTATGTCATCAATCGACCACCTAACTGTCATGATGGCTGGTCTATAATGACACATAGAAAGTCTGATGCAGCTGTGACCTGGCATTAGGAAGTAATTTCACATTCATGTTTCATGATGTATATTCAAAGTTTGGGACTTAGCCACGCCCCCACGGGTCAGTAGAGTTCATCACGGCAGAGTTCATCATCATTTCATTTCATGTCAGCCTGCACAGGATGAAACCCATAAGAATTAGAGAGTAAAAGTAAGACATACAATTGAAGAAAGAGGTTAGTTCCTGTCGGAAGTGGGCGGGGCTAGGGTGATGTCATCAATCGACCACCTAACTATGATGAAGGCTGGTCTATAATGAGACATAGGAAGTCTGATGCAGCTGTGACCTTCTATGTGGAAGTTATTGCATCTTGATGTTTCATGGCGAATAGTCAAAGTTTGGGACTTAGCCACGCCCACATGCTTTGACATAGAAAAATTCCTACGATAACTTTTCATCTTTAATGTCTCAAGTCTCTGCTGACTGAGTTTGAAGTCTCTATCTCAAAAGCTGCAGGAGGAGATAGATCAGATGCGATGTCTATGAAAAAGAGGAAATGGCTGATTTTGATCCAAAATGGCCGACTTCCTGTTGGGTTTGCACCATGGCTCCAAGAGACTTTTTTGTAGGTCCTGATATGATACACATGTGTACCAAGTTTCATAATTCTAGGTTAAAGCATGGCTTGGGGCTGATCATTTAAAAATTTCTAGGGGGCGCTGTAGAGAAATTAGGCCACGCCCATCAACGACTGTTATGGATTCCTGTTCGGGGATGGATAAGGATGCATCCTAGTGAGTTTGGTGCAGCTGGGCTGAACGATGTGGAATCTAGAGCCAAACGTATGGCGGCGGCGTTACCTCTGCTTCGCCGCGGTCCCACGGCCACGCCCTCTACAGAAGACTCTTGGCGCTTTAAAGCAAGTGAGACTAACATGTTATCTGTCATCCAACACAGAATCATGTTGATTAGGTGCAGTGAGCCAGAAAGGCAGCTTTCCATGGAAAAAAAAGCACTTCCTGTTCTGAGGGGGCGGGGCTTAGATGACGTCAGACTATGACAACATAGGATCGTAGGGGACCCTACCAGGATCACTCATGTCAAGTTTGGTGCAGCTGGCCTCAAAATTGTGGAATCCACAGCCAAACGTAAGGACACGGCGTTTAGGGTCACTTCGCCACGCCGCCACGCCCACCTGCTGGATTCAAATGAGCTTGGCTTGGAATCCTCAACACACCAACATGTTTTCTGTCTGTGGACACAGTTTCACCTCGATTAGGTCAAAGGGGTCAGATAGCGACCGTTCAGCGTAAAAAATGACACTTCCTGTTCTCAGGGGGCGTGGCCTAAGTGACGTCATCATTTCACCGTTGGGTATTGTAGAGCATCCCATGATGATCAATCACTGAAAGTTTGGTGCTTCTATGAGTTTTTTTCAAAGAGTTATAACAGTTTGATGTTTCATGGCGAATCGGTGACCTTTGACCCCCGGAAAGACCCCTTCAGCAAGCCCGAAAACGCAAACCTACGATAACTTTGGATCGGCCATGCCTTTTGAACGATCTGACCGAGTTTCAAGCCGATCGATCGAAATCCCTAGGTCAAGTTCGATCAAATGCGAACCCTGTAAACGCCCAAAATCGGGTCAAAATCGGAACTTTAATCCAAAATGGCCGACAATCTGTGATACTTGCACTATGACATTAATTGTAAATTCAGAGTGTTTTGGGGAGCTGTACAAGTGTACCAAGTTTCAAGTCTCTACGATAAAGTAAGTGAATAGGAAAGGGTCTTTTGAAAGTTGCTAGGTGGCGCCCTTGAGCCGTTTCTTTTGCGATTTTTTCAACGACCATAAAATACGAAATTTTTCACCGGGCTCTATGCCCCCGCCACGTTTGGTGAGTTTTTGAATATGATAAAGCCCCCAAAAAGCCCCCTAAAAAGGGTGGCAGAATCGTAATAATAATTAAAGCTCCGCGGAGCCTCAAGCGGCCCTCGCAGCTAGCGCTGCTCCGGCCTATAGCCACCGCGGGGGTACCAGCACCGCCCCCCGCCCGCCACCGCCGACGCTCGCGCGCCCTCATCCACGCTATCCGCTTTTACGGCTTCGGCAGAGCTCCCTGGCGATGAACCAAAAATCTGGAGCACATCGGGCCATGTAGAGAGGAGATACAGCTGTTTGATTAACCTAGGGGGCGCAGTGGAGTCAAATCACAATTAAACTCTATTGGGCTCCTTAGAGGTTCACAAGTGTCACTCATACAATGTCTGGTGCAAATCGGATGATGCGTTTGTGAATACGAGACGAACGTATGCATATTACGAGGGACAGCCATTTTGCCACGCCCCCACGGGTCAGTAGAGTTCATCATCAATGAGTTCATCATCAATAAGTTCATCATCATTTCATTTTATGTCAGTCTGCACAGGATGAAACCCATAAGAATTAGAGAGAAAAAGTAAGACATACAGTAGAAAAAACAGGTGACTTCCTGTCGGAAGTGTGCGGGGCTAATGTTATGTCATCAATCGACCACCTAACTGTCATGATGGCTGGTCTATAATGACACATAGAAAGTCTGATGCATCTGTGACCTGGCATTAGGAAGTAATTTCACATTCATGTTTCATGATGTATAATCAAAGTTTGGGACTTAGCCACGCCCCCACGGGTCAGTAGAGTTCATCACGGCAGAGTTCATCATCATTTCATTTCATGTCAGTCTGCACAGGATGAAACCCATAAGAATTAGAGAGAAAAAGTAAGACATACAGTAGAAAAAACAGGTCACTTCCTGTCGGAAGTGGGCGGGGCAAGGGTGATGTCATCAATCGACCACATAACTGTGATGAGGGCTTATCTATAATGAGACATAGAAAGTCTGATGCAGCTCTGACCTGGCATTTGGAAGTTATTTCACATTCATGTTTCATGGTGTATAGTCAAAGTTTGGGACTTAGCCACGCCCCCACGGGTCAGTAGAGTTCATCATGGGAGAGTTCATCATCATGTCATTTCATGTCAGCCTGCACAGGATGAAACCCATAAGAATTAGAGAGTAAAAGTAAGACATACAATTGAAGAAAGAGGTTACTTCCTGTCGGAAGTGGGCGGGGCTAGGGTGATGTCATCAATCGACCACCTAACTATGATGAAGGCTGGTCTATAATGAGACATAGAAAGTCTGATGCAGCTGTGACCTGGCATTTGGAAGTTATTTCACATTCATGTTTCATGCTGTATAGTCAAAGTTTGGGACTTAGCCACGCCCCCACGGGTCAGTCGAGTTCATCATGGGAGAGTTCATCATCATGTAATTTCATGTCAGCCTGCACAGGATGAATCCCATATGATTTAGAGAGTAAAAGTAAGACATACAATAGAAAAAACAGGTGATTTCCTGTCGGAAGTGGGCGGGGTTAAGGTGATGTCATCAACTGACCATCTCAATGTGATGAGGGGTGGTCTGTAGTCAGATATAGGAAGTCTGATGCAGCTGTGACCTTCTATGTGGAAGTTATTGTATCTTGATGTTTCATGGCGAATAGTCAAAGTTTGGGACTTAGCCACGCCCACATGCTTTGACATAGAAAAATTCCTACGATAACTTTTCATCTTTAATGTCTCAAGTCTCTGCTGACTGAGTTTGAAGTCTCTATCTCAAAAGCTGCAGGAGGAGATAGATCAGATGCGATGTCTATGAAAAAGAGGAAATGGCTGATTTTGATCCAAAATGGCCGACTTCCTGTTGGGTTTGCACCATGGCTCCAAGAGACTTTTTTGTAGGTCCTGACATGATACACATGTGTACCAAGTTTCATAATTCTAGGTTAAAGAATGGCTTGGGGCTGATCATTTAAAAAATTCTAGGGGGCGCTGTAGAGAAATTAGGCCACGCCCATCAACGACTGTTATGGATTCCTGTTCGGGGATGGATAAGGATGCATCCTAGTGAGTTTGGTGCAGCTGGGCTGAACGATGTGGAATCTAGAGCCAAACGTATGGCGGCGGCGTTACCTCTGCTTCGCCGCGGTCCCACGGCCACGCCCTCTACAGAAGACTCTTGGCGCTTTAAAGCAAGTGACACTAACATGTTATCTGTCATCCAACACAGAATCATGTTGATTAGGTGCAGTGAGCCAGAAAGGCAGCTTTCCATGGAAAAAAAAGCACTTCCTGTTCTGAGGGGCGGGGCTTAGATGACGTCAGACTATGACAACATAGGTTCGTAGGGGACCCTACCAGGATCAGTCATGTCAAGTTTGGTGCAGCTGGCCTCAAAATTGTGGAATCCACAGCCAAACGTAAGGACACGGCGTTTAGGGTCACTTCGCCACGCCGCCACGCCCACCTGCTGGATTCAAATGAGCTTGGCTTGGAATCCTCAACACACCAACATGTTTTCTGTCTGTGGACACAGTTTCACCTCGATTAGGTCAAAGGGGTCAGATAGCGACCGTTCAGCGTAAAAAATGACACTTCCTGTTCTCAGGGGGCGTGGCCTAAGTGACGTCATCATTTGACCGTTGGGTATTGTAGAGCATCCCATGATGATCAATCACTGAAAGTTTGGTGCTTCTATGAGTTTTTTTCAAAGAGTTATAACAGTTTGATGTTTCATGGCGAATCGGTGACCTTTGACCCCCGGAAAGACCCCTTCAGCAAGCCCGAAAACACAAACGTACGATAACTTTGGATCGGCCATGCCTTTTGAACGATCTGACCGAGTTTGAAGCCGATCGATCGAAATCCCTAGGACAAGTTCGATCAAATGCGAACCCTGCAAACGCCCAAAATCGGTTCAAAATCGGAACTTTAATCCAAAATGGCCGACAATCTGTGATACTTGCACTATGACATTAATTGTAAATTCAGAGTGTTTTGGGGAGCTCTACAAGTGTACCAAATTTCAAGTCTCTACGATAAAGTAAGTGAATAGGAAAGGGTCTTTTGAAAGTTGCTAGGTGGCGCCCTTGAGCCGTTTCTTGTGCGATTTTTCTGAGGACCTTAAAATACGTAATTTTCACACAGACCTGACGCGTCCGCCAAGTTTGGTGAGTTTTTGAATATGATAAAGCCCCCTAAAAGCCAATTTATTTGGCGGAAGCATAATAATAATAATAATAATAATAAGAATAATAAACAGCGCGATTACAATAGGCCTTCGCAGCGCTTAGCTGCTCGGGCCTAATAAGAAACAGTACAGGAACAATAGGCTCTCGCAGCGCTTAGCTGCTCGGGCCTAATAATTTACAGCACAGTTTCAATAGGCTCTCGCAGCGCTTAGCTGCTCGGGCCTAATAATAATTAAAGCTCCGCGGAGCCTCAAGCGGCCCTCGCAGCTAGCGCTGCTCCGGCCTATAGCCACCGCGGGGGTACCAGCACCGCCACCCGCCCGCCACCGCCGACGCTCGCGCGCCCTCATCCACGCTATCCGCTTTTACGGCTTCGGCAGAGCTCCCTGGCGATGAACCAAAAATCTGGAGCACATCGGGCCATGTAGAGAGGAGATACAGCTGTTTGATTAACCTAGGGGGCGCAGTGGAGTCAAATCACAATTAAACTCTATTGGGCTCCTTAGAGGTTCACAAGTGTCAGTCATACAATGTCTGGTGCAAATCGGATGATGCGTTTGTGAATACGAGACGAACGTATGCATATTACGAGGGACAGCCATTTTGCCACGCCCCCACGGGTCAGTAGAGTTCATCATCAATGAGTTCATCATCAATAAGTTCATCATCATTTCATTTTATGTCAGTCTGCACAGGATTAAACCCATATGAATTAGACTGTAAGACATACATTTGAAAAAACATGTTACTTCCTTTCGGAAGTGTGCGGGGCAAAGGTGACGTCATCAATCGACCACCTAACTGTGATGAGGGCTTATCTATAATGAGACATAGAAAGTCTGATGCAGCTGTGACCTGGCATTTGGAAGTTATTTCACATTCATGTTTCATGGTGTATAGTCAAAGTTTGGGACTTAGCCACGCCCCCACGGGTCAGTAGAGTTCATCACGGCAGAGTTCATCATCATTTAATTTCATGTCAGTCTGCACAGGATGAAACCCATAAGAATTAGAGAGAAAAAGTAAGACATACAGTAGAAAAAACAGGTCACTTCCTGTCGGAAGTGGGCGGGGCAAGGGTGATGTCATCAATCGACCACATAACTGTGATGAGGGCTTATCTATAATGAGACATAGAAAGTCTGATGCAGCTCTGACCTTCTATGTGGAAGTTATTGCATCTTGATGTTTCATGGCGAATAGTCAAAGTTTGGGACTTAGCCACGCCCACATGCTTTGACATAGAAAAATTCCTACGATAACTTTTCATCTTTAATGTCTCAAGTCTCTGCTGACTGAGTTTGAAGTCTCTATGTCAAAAGCTGCAGGAGGAGATAGATCAGATGCGATGTCTATGAAAAAGAGGAAATGGCTGATTTTGATCCAAAATGGCCGACTTCCTGTTGGGTTTGCACCATGGCTCCAAGAGACTTTTTTGTAGGTCCTGACATGATACACATGTGTACCAAGTTTCATAATTCTAGGTTAAAGCATGGCTTGGGGCTGATCATTTAAAAATTTCTAGGGGGCGCTGTAGAGAAATTAGGCCACGCCCATCAACGACTGTTATGGATTCCTGTTCGGGGATGGATAAGGATGCATCCTAGTGAGTTTGGTGCAGCTGGGCTGAACGATGTGGAATCTAGAGCCAAACGTATGGCGGCGGCGTTACCTCTGCTTCGCCGCGGTCCCACGGCCACGCCCTCTACAGAAGACTCTTGGCGCTTTAAAGCAAGTGACACTAACATGTTATCTGTCATCCAACACAGAATCATGTTGATTAGGTGCAGTGAGCCAGAAAGGCAGCTTTCCATGGAATAAAAAGCACTTCCTGTTCTGAGGGGGCGGGGCTTAGATGACGTCAGACTATGACAACATAGGATCGGCAGGCATCCCACCAGGATCAGTCATGTCAAGTTTGGTGCAGCTGGCCTCAAAATTGTGGAATCCACAGCCAAACGTAAGGACACGGCGTTTAGGGTCACTTCGCCACGCCGCCACGCCCACCTGCTGGATTCAAATGAGCTTGGCTTGGAATCCTCAACACACCAACATGTTTTCTGTCTGTGGACACAGTTTCACCTCGATTAGGTCAAAGGGGTCAGATAGCGACCGTTCAGCGTAAAAAATGACACTTCCTGTTCTCAGGGGGCGTGGCCTAAGTGACGTCATCATTTGACCGTTGGGTATTGTAGAGCATCCCATGATGATCAATCACTGAAAGTTTGGTGCTTCTATGAGTTTTTTTCAAAGAGTTATAACAGTTTGATGTTTCATGGCGAATCGGTGACCTTTGACCCCCGGAAAGACCCCTTCAGCAAGCCCGAAAACGCAAACCTACGATAACTTTGGATCGGCCATGCCTTTTGAACGATCTGACCGAGTTTCAAGCCGATCGATCGAAATCCCTAGGAGGAGTTAGATCAAATGCGAACCCTGTAAACGGCCAAAATCGGGTCAAAATCGGAACTTCAATCCAAAATGGCCGACATTCTGTGATACTTGCACTATGACATTAATTGTAAATTCAGAGTGTCTTGGGGAGCTCTACAAGTGTACCAAGTTTCAAGTCTCTACGATAAAGTAAGTGAATAGGAAAGGGTCTTTTGAAAGTTGGTAGGTGGCGCCATTGAGACGTTTCTCTTGCGATTTTTCCGGGGACCTTAAAATACGTAATTTTCACGCAGACCTGATGCGTCCGCCAAGTTTGGTGAGTTTTTGAATATGATAAAGCCACCTAAAAGCCAATTTATTTGGCGGAAGCATAATAATAATAATAATTAAAGCTCCGCGGAGCCTCAAGCGGCCCTCGCAGCTAGCGCTGCTCCGGCCTATAGCCACCGCGGGGGTACCAGCACCGCCACCCGCCCGCCACCGCCGACGCTCGCGCGCCCTCATCCACGCTATCCGCTTTTACGGCTTCGGCAGAGCTCCCTGGCGATGAACCAAAAATCTGGAGCACATCGGGCCATGTAGAGAGGAGATACAGCTGTTTGATTAACCTAGGGGGCGCAGTGGAGTCAAATCACAATTAAACTCTATTGGGCTCCTTAGAGGTTCACAAGTGTCACTCATACAATGTCTGGTGCAAATCGGATGATGCGTTTGTGAATACGAGACGAACGTATGCATATTACGAGGGACAGCCATTTTGCCACGCCCCCACGGGTCAGTAGAGTTCATCATCAATGAGTTCATCATCAATAAGTTCATCATCATTTCATTTTATGTCAGTCTGCACAGGATTAAACCCATATGAATTAGACTGTAAGACATACATTTGAAAAAACATGTTACTTCCTTTCGGAAGTGGGTGGGGCAAAGGTGACGTCATCAATCGACCACCTAACTGTGATGAGGGGTGGTCTGTAGTCAGATATAGGAAGTCTGATGCAGCTGTGACCTTCTATGTGGAAGTTATTGCATCTTGATGTTTCATGGCGAATAGTCAAAGTTTGGGACTTAGCCACGCCCACATGCTTTGACATAGAAAAATTCCTACGATAACTTTTCATCTTTAATGTCTCAAGTCTCTGCTGACTGAGTTTGAAGTCTCTATCTCAAAAGCTGCAGGAGGAGATAGATCAGATGCGATGTCTATGAAAAAGAGGAAATGGCTGATTTTGATCCAAAATGGCCGACTTCCTGTTGGGTTTGCACCATGGCTCCAAGAGACTTTTTTGTAGGTCCTGACATGATACACATGTGTACCAAGTTTCATAATTCTAGGTTAAAGCATGGCTTGGGGCTGATCATTTAAAAATTTCTAGGGGGCGCTGTAGAGAAATTAGGCCACGCCCATCAACGACTGTTATGGATTCCTGTTCGGGGATGGATAAGGATGCATCCTAGTGAGTTTGGTGCAGCTGGGCTGAACGATGTGGAATCTAGAGCCAAACGTATGGCGGCGGCGTTACCTCTGCTTCGCCGCGGTCCCACGGCCACGCCCTCTACAGAAGACTCTTGGCGCTTTAAAGCAAGTGACACTAACATGTTATCTGTCATCCAACACAGAATCATGTTGATTAGGTGCAGTGAGCCAGAAAGGCAGCTTTCCATGGAATAAAAAGCACTTCATGTTCTGAGGGGGCGGGGCTTAGATGACGTCAGACTATGACAACATAGGATCGGCAGGCATCCCACCAGGATCAGTCATGTCAAGTTTGGTGCAGCTGGCCTCAAAATTGTGGAATCCACAGCCAAACGTAAGGACACGGCGTTTAGGGTCACTTCGCCACGCCGCCACGCCCACCTGCTGGATTCAAATGAGCTTGGCTTGGAATCCTCAACACACCAACATGTTTTCTGTCTGTGGACACAGTTTCACCTCGATTAGGTCAAAGGGGTCAGATAGCGACCGTTCAGCGTAAAAAATGACACTTCCTGTTCTCAGGGGGCGTGGCCTAAGTAACGTCATCATTTGACCGTTGGGTATTGTAGAGCATCCCATGATGATCAATCACTGAAAGTTTGGTGCTTCTATGAGTTTTTTTCAAAGAGTTATAACAGTTTGATGTTTCATGGCGAATCGGTGACCTTTGACCCCCAGAAAGACCCCTTCAGCAAGCCCGAAAACGCAAACCTACGATAACTTTGGATCGGCCATGCCTTTTGAACGATCTGACCGAGTTTCAAGCCGATCGATCGAAATCCCTAGGAGGAGTTAGATCAAATGCGAACCCTGTAAACGGCCAAAATCGGGTCAAAATCGGAGCTTCAATCCAAAATGGCCGACATTCTGTGATACTTGCACTATGACATTAATTGTAAATTCAGAGTGTCTTGGGGAGCTCTACAAGTGTACCAAGTTTCAAGTCTCTACGATAAAGTAAGTGAATAGGAAAGGGTCCTTTGAAAGTTGGTAGGTGGCGCCATTGAGACGTTTCTCTTGCGATTTTTCCGGGGACCTTAAAATACGTAATTTTCACGCAGACCTGATGCGTCCGCCAAGTTTGGTGAGTTTTTGAATATGATAAAGCCCCCTAAAAGCCAATTTATTTGGCGGAAGCATAATAATAATAATTAAAGCTCCGCGGAGCCTCAAGCGGCCCTCGCAGCCAAGCGCCGCTCAAGCCTAGCCACCGCGGATGTTCCAGCACCGCCTCCCCTCAGCCACCGCCTCCCCTCAGCACCATCTCCCCCCAGCCACTGCCTCCCCTCAGCACCATGTCACCCCAGCCACCGCCTACCCCCAGCCACCGCCTTGCTCTCACGGAGCTGCCAAACCCGCCCTGAAGATAGTCACCCTGTCATGTTCGACATTGCTCCCAGTCAATGCACAAAAATCTGGTGTAGATCAGCTGATATCGCAAGGAGACACAGGTGTTTGATTAACCTGGGTGCGCAGTAGAGTCAAATTGCAATTAAACTCTATTGGGCTCCTTAGAGGTTCACAAGTGTCACTCATAAAAAGTCTGGAGCAAATGGGATGATGCGTTTGTCAATAAGAGACGATCGTATGCATATGGCGAGGGACAGCCATTTTTGCCACACCCACAAGGGTCAGATGCCATTGACAGAGTTCATCTTCATGGCATTTTATGTCAGTCTGCACAGGATGAAACCCATATGACTTAGAGAGTAAAAGTCAGACATACAGTAGAAAAAACAGGTGACTTCCTGTCGGAAGTGGGCGGGGCTAAGGTGATGTCATCAATCGACCACCTAACTGTGATGAGGACTGGTCTATAATGAGACATAGAAAGTCTGATGCAGCTGTGACCTGGCATTAGGAAGTTATTTCACATTCATGTTTCATGGTGAATAGTCAAAGTTTGGGACTAAGCCACGCTTAGTCCCAAACTTAGCAGTAGGCATTTACAGAGTTCATCATCATCTCATTTTATGTCAGCCTGCACAGGGTTGGAATCCATGACACACCAACATTACTTAGAGAGTAAAAGTCAGACATACAGTAGAAAATAGAGGTGACTTCCTGTCGGAAGTGGGCGGGGCAAGGGTGATGTCATCAATCGACCACATAAGTGTGATGAGGGCTTATCTATAATGAGACATAGAAAGTCTGATGAAGCTCTGACCTGGCATTTGGAAGTTATTTCACATTCATGTTTCATGGTGTATAGTCAAAGTTTGGGACTTAGCCACGCCCCCACGGGTCAGTCGAGTTCATCATGGGAGAGTTCATCATCATATCATGTCATGTCAGCCTACACCGGATGAAACCCATATGACTTAGAGAGTAAAAGTAAGACATACAATAGAAAAAACAGGTGACTTCCTGTCGGAAGTGGGCGGGGTTAAGGTGATGTCATCAACTGACCATCTCAATGTGATGAGGGGTGGTCTGTAGTCAGATATAGGAAGTCTGATGCAGCTGTCACCTTCTATGTGGAAGTTATTGCATCTTGATGTTTCATGGCGAATAGTCAAAGTTTGGGACTTAGCCACGCCCACATGCTTTGACATAGAAAAATTCCTACGATAACTTTTCATCTTTAATGTCTCAAGTCTCTGCTGACTGAGTTTGAAGTCTCTATCTCAAAAGCTGCAGGAGGAGATAGATCAGATGCGATGTCTATGAAAAAGAGGAAATGGCTGATTTTGATCCAAAATGGCCGACTTCCTGTTGGGTTTGCACCATGGCTCCAAGAGACTTTTTTGTAGGTCCTGACATGATACACATGTGTACCAAGTTTCATAATTCTAGGTTAAAGCATGGCTTGGGGCTGATCATTTAAAAATTTCTAGGGGGCGCTGTAGAGAAATTAGGCCACGCCCATCAACGACTGTTATGGATTCCTGTTCGGGGATGGATAAGGATGCATCCTAGTGAGTTTGGTGCAGCTGGGCTGAACCATGTGGAATCTAGAGCCAAACGTATGGCGGCGGCGTTACCTCTGCTTCGACGCGGTCCCACGGCCACGCCCTCTACAGAAGACTCTTGGCGCTTTAAAGCAAGTGACACTAACATGTTATCTGTCATCCAACACAGAATCATGTTGATTAGGTGCAGTGAGCCAGAAAGGCAGCTTTCCATGGAAAAAAAAGCACTTCCTGTTCTGAGGGGGCGGGGCTTAGATGACGTCAGACTATGACAACATAGGATCGTAGGGGACCCTACCAGGATCACTCATGTCAAGTTTGGTGCAGCTGGCCTCAAAATTGTGGAATCCACAGCCAAACGTAAGGACACGGCGTTTAGGGTCACTTCGCCACGCCGCCACGCCCACCTGCTGGATTCAAATGAGCTTGGCTTGGAATCCTCAACACACCAACATGTTTTCTGTCTGTGGACACAGTTTCACCTCGATTAGGACAAAGGGGTCAGATAGCGACCGTTCAGCGTAAAAAATGACACTTCCTGTTCTCAGGGGGCGTGGCCTAAGTGACGTCATCATTTGACCGTTGGGTATTGTAGAGCATCCCATGATGATCAATCACTGAAAGTTTGGTGCTTCTATGAGTTTTTTTCAAAGAGTTATAACAGTTTGATGTTTCATGGCGAATCGGTGACCTTTGACCCCCGGAAAGACCGCTTCAGCAAGCCCGAAAACGCAAACCTACGATAACTTTGGATCGGCCATGCCTTATGAACGATCTGACCGAGTTTGAAGCCGATCGATCGAAATCCCTAGGACAAGTTCGATCAAATGCGAACCCTGTAAACGGACAAAATCGGGTCAAAATCGGAGATTCAATCCAAAATGGCCGACAATCTGTGATACTTGCACTATGACATTAATTGTAAATTCAGAGTGTTTTGGGGAGCTGTACAAGTGTACCAAGTTTCAAGTCTCTACGATAAAGTAAGTGAATAGGAAAGGGTCCTTTGAAAGTTGCTAGGTGGCGCCCTTGAGCCGTTTCTTGTGCGATTTTTCTGGGGACCTTAAAATACGTAATTTTCACGCAGACCTGATGCGTCCGCCAAGTTTGGTGAGTTTTTGAATATGATAAAGCCCCCTAAAAGCCAATTTATTTGGCGGAAGCATAATAATAATAATAATTAACAGCACGATTACAATAGGCCTTCGCAGCGCTTAGCTGCTCGGGCCTAATTAAAGCTCCGCGGAGCCTCAAGCGGCCCTCGCAGCCAAGCGCCGCTCAAGCCTATAGCCACCGCGGATGTTCCAGCACCGCCTCCCTCCGGCCACCGCCGACACTCGCGCGCCGTCCTCCATGCGATCCGCTTCGATGTCTTCGGCAGCGTTCACTGGCCATGCACCCAAAATCTGGAGCAGATTGGGCCATGTGGCAAGGAGATACAGCTGTTTGATTAACCTAGGGGGAGCAGTGGAGTCAAATTGCAATTAAACTGTATTGGGCTCCTCAGAGGTTCACAAGTTTCACTCATAAAAAGTCTGGTGCAAATAGGATGATGCGTTTGTGAATAAGAGACGATCGTATGCATATGGCGAGGGACAGCCATTTTGCCACTCCCCCACGGGTCTTTAGGCATTGACAGAGTTCATCATCATGTCATGTTATGTCAGTCTGCACAGGGTTGGAATCCATGACACACCAACATGTTTTAGAGTGTAAAAGTAAGACATACAGTAGAAAAAACAGGTGACTTCCTGTCGGAAGTGGGCGGGGCTAAGGTGATGTCATCAATCGACCACCTAACTATGATGAAGGCTGGTCTATAATGAGACATAGAAAGTCTGATGCAGCTGTGACCTGGCATTTGGAAGTTATTTCACATTCATGTTTCATGCTGTATAGTCAAAGTTTGGGACTTAGCCACGCCCCCACGGGTCAGTCGAGTTCATCATGGGAGAGTTCATCATCATATCATGTCATGTCAGCCTACACCGGATGAAACCCATATGACTTAGAGAGTAAAAGTAAGACATACAATAGAAAAAACAGGTGACTTCCTGTCGGAAGTGGGCGGGGTTAAGGTGATGTCATCAACTGACCATCTCAATGTGATGAGGGGTGGTCTGTAGTCAGATATAGGAAGTCTGATGCAGCTGTGACCTTCTATGTGGAAGTTATTGCATCTTGATGTTTCATGGCGAATAGTCAAAGTTTGGGACTTAGCCACGCCCACATGCTTTGACATAGAAAAATTCCTACGATAACTTTTCATCTTTAATGTCTCAAGTCTCTGCTGACTGAGTTTGAAGTCTCTATCTCAAAAGCTGCAGGAGGAGATAGATCAGATGCGATGTCTATGAAAAAGAGGAAATGGCTGATTTTGATCCAAAATGGCCGACTTCCTGTTGGGTTTGCACCATGGCTCCAAGAGACTTTTTTGTAGGTCCTGACATGATACACATGTGTACCAAGTTTCATAATTCTAGGTTAAAGCATGGCTTGGGGCTGATCATTTAAAAATTTCTAGGGGGCGCTGTAGAGAAATTAGGCCACGCCCATCAACGACTGTTATGGATTCCTATTCGGGGATGGATAAGGATGCATCCTAGTGAGTTTGGTGCAGCTGGGCTGAACGATGTGGAATCTAGAGCCAAACGTATGGCGGCGGCGTTACCTCTGCTTCGCCGCGGTCCCACGGCCACGCCCTCTACAGAAGACTCTTGGCGCTTTAAAGCAAGTGAGACTAACATGTTATCTGTCATCCAACACAGAATCATGTTGATTAGGTGCAGTGAGCCAGAAAGGCAGCTTTCCATGGAAAAAAAAGCACTTCCTGTTCTGAGGGGGCGGGGCTTAGATGACGTCAGACTATGACAACATAGGATCGTAGGGGACCCTACCAGGATCACTCATGTCAAGTTTGGTGCAGCTGGCCTCAAAATTGTGGAATCCACAGCCAAACGTAAGGACACGGCGTTTAGGGTCACTTCGCCACGCCGCCACGCCCACCTGCTGGATTCAAATGAGCTTGGCTTGGAATCCTCAACACACCAACATGTTTTCTGTCTGTGGACACAGTTTCACCTCGATTAGGTCAAAGGGGTCAGATAGCGACCGTTCAGCGTAAAAAATGACACTTCCTGTTCTCAGGGGGCGTGGCCTAAGTGACGTCATCATTTGACCGTTGGGTATTGTAGAGCATCCCATGATGATCAATCACTGAAAGTTTGGTGCTTCTATGAGTTTTTTTCAAAGAGTTATAACAGTTTGATGTTTCATGGCGAATCGGTGACCTTTGACCCCCGGAAAGACCCCTTCAGCAAGCCCGAAAACGCAAACCTACGATAACTTTGGATCGGCCATGCCTTATGAACGATCTGACCGAGTTTCAAGCCGATCGATCGAAATCCGTAGGACAAGTTCGATCAAATGCGAACCCTGTAAACGGCCAAAATCGGGTCAAAATCGGAACTTCAATCCAAAATGGCCGACAATCTGTGATACTTGCACTATGACATTAATTGTAAATTCAGAGTGTCTTGGGGAGCTCTACAAGTGTACCAAGTTTCAAGTCTCTACGATAAAGTAAGTGAATAGGAAAGGGTCTTTTGAAAGTTGCTAGGTGGCGCCCTTGAGCCGTTTCTTGTGCGATTTTTCTGGGGACCTTAAAATACGTAAATTTTACACGGGCTCTATGCCCCCGCCAAGTTTGGTGAGTTTTTGAATATGAGAAAGCCCCCAAAAAGCCAATTCTTTTGGCACAATAAAAATAATAATAATAAACAGCACGAAAACAATAGGCTCTCGCAGCGCTTAGCTGCTCGGGCCTAATTAAAGCTCCGCGGAGCCTCAAGCGGCCCTCGCAGCCAAGCGCCGCTCAAGCCTATAGCCACCGCGGATGTTCCAGCACCGCCTCCCCTCAGCCACCGCCTCCCCTCAGCACCACCTCCCCCCAGCCACTGCCTCCCCTCAGCACCATGTCACCCCAGCCACCGCCTACCCCCAGCCACCGCCTTGCTCTCACGGAGCTGCCAAACCCGCCCTGAAGATAGTCACCCTTTCATGTTCGACATTGCTCCCAGTCAATGCACAAAAATCTGGTGTAGATCAGCTGATATCGCAAGGAGACACAGGTGTTTGATTAACCTGGGTGCGCAGTAGAGTCAAATTGCAATTAAACTCTATTGGGCTCCTTAGAGGTTCACAAGTGTCACTCATAAAAAGTCTGGAGCAAATGGGATGATGCGTTTGTCAATAAGAGACGATCGTATGCATATGGCGAGGGACAGCCATTTTTGCCACACCCACAAGGGTCAGATGCCATTGACAGAGTTCATCTTCATGGCATTTTATGTCAGTCTGCACAGGATGAAACCCATATGACTTAGAGAGTAAAAGTCAGACATACAGTAGAAAAAACAGGTGACTTCCTGTCGGAAGTGGGCGGGGCTAAGGTGATGTCATCAATCGACCACCTAACTGTGATGAGGACTGGTCTATAATGAGACATAGAAAGTCTGATGAAGCTCTGACCTGGCATTTGGAAGTTATTTCACATTCATGTTTCATGCTGTATAGTCAAAGTTTGGGACTTAGCCACGCCCCCACGGGTCAGTCGAGTTCATCATGGGAGAGTTCATCATCATATCATGTCATGTCAGCCTACACCGGATGAAACCCATATGACTTAGAGAGTAAAAGTAAGACATACAATAGAAAAAACAGGTGACTTCCTGTCGGAAGTGGGCGGGGTTAAGGTGATGTCATCAACTGACCATCTCAATGTGATGAGGGGTGGTCTGTAGTCAGATATAATAAGTCTGATGCAGCTGTGACCTTCTATGTGGAAGTTATTGCATCTTGATGTTTCATGGCGAATAGTCAAAGTTTGGGACTTAGCCACGCCCACATGCTTTGACATAGAAAAATTCCTACGATAACTTTTCATCTTTAATGTCTCAAGTCTCTGCTGACTGAGTTTGAAGTCTCTATCTCAAAAGCTGCAGGAGGAGATAGATCAGATGCGATGTCTATGAAAAAGAGGAAATGGCTGATTTTGATCCAAAATGGCCGACTTCCTGTTGGGTTTGCACCATGGCTCCAAGAGACTTTTTTGTAGGTCCTGACATGATACACATGTGTACCAAGTTTCATAATTCTAGGTTAAAGCATGGCTTGGGGCTGATCATTTAAAAATTTCTAGGGGGCGCTGTAGAGAAATTAGGCCACGCCCATCAACGACTGTTATGGATTCCTGTTCGGGGATGGATAAGGATGCATCCTAGTGAGTTTGGTGCAGCTGGGCTGAACGATGTGGAATCTAGAGCCAAACGTATGGCGGCGGCGTTACCTCTGCTTCGCCGCGGTCCCACGGCCACGCCCTCTACAGAAGACTCTTGGCGCTTTAAAGCAAGTGACACTAACATGTTATCTGTCATCCAACACAGAATCATGTTGATTAGGTGCAGTGAGCCAGAAAGGCAGCTTTCCATGGAAAAAAAAGCACTTCCTGTTCTGAGGGGGCGGGGCTTAGATGACGTCAGACTATGACAACATAGGATCGTAGGGGACCCTACCAGGATCACTCATGTCAAGTTTGGTGCAGCTGGCCTCAAAATTGTGGAATCCACAGCCAAACGTAAGGACACGGCGTTTAGGGTCACTTCGCCACGCCGCCACGCCCACCTGCTGGATTCAAATGAGCTTGGCTTGGAATCCTCAACACACCAACATGTTTTCTGTCTGTGGACACAGTTTCACCTCGATTAGGTCAAAGGGGTCAGATAGCGACCGTTCAGCGTAAAAAATGACACTTCCTGTTCTCAGGGGGCGTGGCCTAAGTGACGTCATCATTTGACCGTTGGGTATTGTAGAGCATCCCATGATGATCAATCACTGAAAGTTTGGTGCTTCTATGAGTTTTTTTCAAAGAGTTATAACAGTTTGATGTTTCATGGCGAATCGGTGACCTTTGACCCCCGGAAAGACCCCTTCAGCAAGCCCGAAAACGCAAACCTACGATAACTTTGGATCGGCCATGCCTTATGAACGATCTGACCGAGTTTGAAGCCGATCGATCGAAATCCCTAGGACAAGTTCGATCAAATGCGAACCCTGCAAACGCCCAAAATCGGGTCAAAATCGGAACTTTAATCCAAAATGGCCGACAATCTGTGATACTTGCACTATGACATTAATTGTAAATTCTGAGTGTTTTGGGGAGCTGTACAAGTGTACCAAGTTTCAAGTCTCTACGATAAAGTAAGTGAATAGGAAAGGGTCCTTTGAAAGTTGCTAGGTGGCGCCCTTGAGCCGTTTCTTGTGCGATTTTTCTGGGGACCTTAAAATACGTAAATTTTACACGGGCTCTATGCCCCCGCCAAGTTTGGTGAGTTTTTGAATATGAGAAAGCCCCCAAAAAGCCAATTCTTTTGGCACAATAAAAATAATAAAACAGTACAGTTTCAATAGGCTCTCGCAGCGCTTAGCTGCTCGGGCCTAATTAACAGCACGATTACAATAGGCCTTCGCAGCGCTTAGCTGCTCGGGCCTAATAAACAGTACAGTTTCAATAGGCTCTCGCAGCGCTTAGCTGCTCGGGCCTAATAATAAACAGCACAGTTTCAATAGGCTCTCGCAGCGCTTAGCTGCTCGGGCCTAATAAGAAACAGTACAGGAACAATAGGCTCTCGCAGCGCTTAGCTGCTCGGGCCTAATTAAAGCTCCGCGGAGCCTCAAGCGGCCCTCGCAGCCAAGCGCCGCTCGAGCCTATAGCCACCGCGGATGTTCCAGCACCGCCTCCCGCCGGCCACCGCCGACGCTCGCACGCCGTCCTCCATGCGATCCGCTTCGATGTCTTCGGCAGCGTTCACTGGCCATGCAGCCAAAATCTGGAGCAGATTGGGCCATGTGGCAAGGAGATACAGCTGTTTGATTAACCTAGGGGGCGCAGTGGAGTCAAATTGCAATTAAACTGTATTGGGCTCCTCAGAGGTTCACAAGTTTCACTCATAAAAAGTCTGGTGCAAATAGGATGATGCGTTTGTGAATAAGAGACGATCATATGCATATGGCGAGGGACAGCCATTTTGCCACTCCCCCACGGGTCAGTAGGCATTGACAGAGTTCATCATCATGTCATGTTATGTCAGTCTGCACAGGGTTGGAATCCATGACACACCAACATGTTTTAGAGTGTAAAAGTAAGACATACAGTATAAAAAACAGGTGACTTCCTGTCGGAAGTGTGCGGGGCTAAGGTGATGTCATCAATCGACCACCTAACTGTGATGAGGGCTGGTCTATAATGAGACATAGAAAGTCTGATGCATCTGTGACCTGGCATTAGGAAGTAATTTCACATTCATGTTTCATGATGTATATTCAAAGTTTGGGACTTAGCCACGCCCCCACGGGTCAGTAGAGTTCATCACGGCAGAGTTCATCATCATTTCATTTCATGTCAGTCTGCACAGGATGAAACCCATAAGAATTAGAGAGAAAAAGTAAGACATAAAGTAGAAAAAACAGGTGACTTCCTGTCGGAAGTGGGCGGGGCAAGGGTGATGTCATCAATCGACCACATAACTGTGATGAGGGCTTATCTATAATGAGACATAGAAAGTCTGATGCAGCTGTGACCTGGCATTTGGAAGTTATTTCACATTCATGTTTCATGCTGTATAGTCAAAGTTTGGGACTTAGCCACGCCCCCACGGGTCAGTCGAGTTCATCATGGGAGAGTTCATCATCATATCATGTCATGTCAGCCTACACCGGATGAAACCCATATGACTTAGAGAGTAAAAGTAAGACATACAATAGAAAAAACAGGCTACTTCCTGTCGGAAGTGGGCGGGGTTAAGGTGATGTCATCAACTGACCATCTCAATGTGATGAGGGGTGGTCTGTAGTCAGATATAGGAAGTCTGATGCAGCTGTGACCTTCTATGTGGAAGTTATTGCATCTTGATGTTTCATGGCGAATAGTCAAAGTTTGGGACTTAGCCACGCCCACATGCTTTGACATAGAAAAATTCCTACGATAACTTTTCATCTTTAATGTCTCAAGTCTCTGCTGACTGAGTTTGAAGTCTCTATCTCAAAAGCTGCAGGAGGAGATAGATCAGATGCGATGTCTATGAAAAAGAGGAAATGGCTGAATTTGATCCAAAATGGCCGACTTCCTGTTGGGTTTGCACCATGGCTCCAAGAGACTTTTTTGTAGGTCCTGACATGATACACATGTGTACCAAGTTTCATAATTCTAGGTTAAAGCATGGCTTGGGGCTGATCATTTAAAAATTTCTAGGGGGCGCTGTAGAGAAATTAGGCCACGCCCATCAACGACTGTTATGGATTCCTGTTCGGGGATGGATAAGGATGCATCCTAGTGAGTTTGGTGCAGCTGGGCTGAACGATGTGGAATCTAGAGCCAAACGTATGGCGGCGGCGTTACCTCTGCTTCGCCGCGGTCCCACGGCCACGCCCTCTACAGAAGACTCTTGGCGCTTTAAAGCAAGTGACACTAACATGTTATCTGTCATCCAACACAGAATCATGTTGATTAGGTGCAGTGAGCCAGAAAGGCAGCTTTCCATGGAAAAAAAAGCACTTCCTGTTCTGAGGGGGCGGGGCTTAGATGACGTCAGACTATGACAACATAGGATCGTAGGGGACCCTACCAGGATCACTCATGTCAAGTTTGGTGCAGCTGGCCTCAAAATTGTGGAATCCACAGCCAAACGTAAGGACACGGCGTTTAGGGTCACTTCGCCACGCCGCCACGCCCACCTGCTGGATTCAAATGAGCTTGGCTTGGAATCCTCAACACACCAACATGTTTTCTGTCTGTGGACACAGTTTCACCTCGATTAGGTCAAAGGGGTCAGATAGCGACCGTTCAGCGTAAAAAATGACACTTCCTGTTCTCAGGGGGCGTGGCCTAAGTGACGTCATCATTTGACCGTTGTGTATTGTAGAGCATCCCATGATGATCAATCACTGAAAGTTTGGTGCTTCTATGAGTTTTTTTCAAAGAGTTATAACAGTTTGATGTTTCATGGCGAATCGGTGACCTTTGACCCCCGGAAAGACCCCTTCAGCAAGCCCGAAAACGCAAACCTACGATAACTTTGGATCGGCCATGCCTTATGAACGATCTGACCGAGTTTGAAGCCGATCGATCGAAATCCCTAGGACAAGTTCGATCAAATGCGAACCCTGCAAACGCCCAAAATCGGGTCAAAATCGGAACTTTAATCCAAAATGGCCGACAATCTGTGATACTTGCACTATGACATTAATTGTAAATTCAGAGTGTCTTGGGGAGCTCTACAAGTGTACCAAGTTTCAAGTCTCTACGATAAAGTAAGTGAATAGGAAAGGGTCCTTTGAAATTTGCCAGGTGGCGCCCTTGAGCCGTTTCTTGTGCGATTTTTCTGAGGACCTTAAAATACGAAATTTTTCACCGGGCTCTATGCCCCCGCCAAGTTTGGTGAGGTTTTGAATATGATAAAGCCCCCAAAAAGCCCCCTAAAAAGGGTGGCAGAATCGTAATAATAATTAAAGCTCCGCGGAGCCTCAAGCGGCCCTCGCAGCCAAGCGCCGCTCAAGCCTATAGCCACCGCGGATGTTCCAGCACCGCCTCCCGCCGGCCACCGCCGACGCTCGCGCGCCGTCCTCCATGCGATCCGCTTCGATGTCTTCGGCAGCGTTCACTGGCCATGCACCCAAAATCTGGAGCAGATTGGGCCATGTGGCAAGGAGATACAGCTGTTTGATTAACCTAGGGGGCGCAGTGGAGTCAAATTGCAATTAAACTGTATTGGGCTCCTCAGAGGTTCACAAGTTTCACTCATAAAAAGTCTGGTGCAAATAGGATGATGCGTTTGTGAATAAGAGACGATCATATGCATATGGCGAGGGACAGCCATTTTGCCACTCCCCCACGGGTCTGTAGGCATTGACAGAGTTCATCATCATCTCATGTTATGTCAGTGTGCACAGGGTTGGAATCCATGACACACCAACATGTTTTAGAGTGTAAAAGTAAGACATACAGTAGAAAAAACAGGTGACTTCCTGTCGGAAGTGGGCGGGGCTAATGTTATGTCATCAATCGACCACCTAACTGTCATGATGGCTGGTCTATAATGACACATAGAAAGTCTGATGCATCTGTGACCTGGCATTAGGAAGTAATTTCACATTCATGTTTCATGATGTATATTCAAAGTTTGGGACTTAGCCACGCCCCCACGGGTCAGTAGAGTTCATCACGGCAGAGTTCATCATCATTTCATTTCATGTCAGTCTGCACAGGATGAAACCCATAAGAATTAGAGAGAAAAAGTAAGACATACAGTAGAAAAAACAGGTCACTTCCTGTCGGAAGTGGGCGGGGCAAGGGTGATGTCATCAATCGACCACATAACTGTGATGAGGGCTTATCTATAATGAGACATAGAAAGTCTGATGCAGCTCTGACCTGGCATTTGGAAGTTATTTCACATTCATGTTTCATGGTGTATAGTCAAAGTTTGGGACTTAGCCACGCCCCCACGGGTCAGTAGAGTTCATCATGGGAGAGTTCATCATCATGTCATTTCATGTCAGCCTGCACAGGATGAAACCCATAAGAATTAGAGAGTAAAAGTAAGACATACAATTGAAGAAAGAGGTTACTTCCTGTCGGAAGTGGGCGGGGCTAGGGTGATGTCATCAATCGACCACCTAACTATGATGAAGGCTGGTCTATAATGAGACATAGAAAGTCTGATGCAGCTGTGACCTGGCATTTGGAAGTTATTTCACATTCATGTTTCATGCTGTATAGTCAAAGTTTGGGACTTAGCCACGCCCCCACGGGTCAGTCGAGTTCATCATGGGAGAGTTCATCATCATATCATGTCATGTCAGCCTACACCGGATGAAACCCATATGACTTAGAGAGTAAAAGTAAGACATACAATAGAAAAAACAGGTGACTTCCTGTCGGAAGTGGGCGGGGTTAAGGTGATGTCATCAACTGACCATCTCAATGTGATGAGGGGTGGTCTGTAGTCAGATATAGGAAGTCTGATGCAGCTGTGACCTTCTATGTGGAAGTTATTGCATCTTGATGTTTCATGGCGAATAGTCAAAGTTTGGGACTTAGCCACGCCCACATGCTTTGACATAGAAAAATTCCTACGATAACTTTTCATCTTTAATGTCTCAAGTCTCTGCTGACTGAGTTTGAAGTCTCTATCTCAAAAGCTGCAGGAGGAGATAGATCAGATGCGATGTCTATGAAAAAGAGGAAATGGCTGATTTTGATCCAAAATGGCCGACTTCCTGTTGGGTTTGCACCATGGCTCCAAGAGACTTTTTTGTAGGTCCTGACATGATACACATGTGTACCAAGTTTCATAATTCTAGGTTAAAGCATGGCTTGGGGCTGATCATTTAAAAATTTCTAGGGGGCGCTGTAGAGAAATTAGGCCACGCCCATCAACGACTGTTATGGATTCCTGTTCGGGGATGGATAAGGATGCATCCTAGTGAGTTTGGTGCAGCTGGGCTGAACGATGTGGAATCTAGAGCCAGACGTATGGCGGCGGCGTTACCTCTGCTTCGCCGCGGTCCCACGGCCACGCCCTCTACAGAAGACTGTTGGCGCTTTAAAGCAAGTGAGACTAACATGTTATCTGTCATCCAACACAGAATCATGTTGATTAGGTGCAGTGAGCCAGAAAGGCAGCTTTCCATGGAAAAAAAAGCACTTCCTGTTCTGAGGGGGCGGGGCTTAGATGACGTCAGACTATGACAACATAGGATCGTAGGGGACCCTACCAGGATCACTCATGTCAAGTTTGGTGCAGCTGGCCTCAAAATTGTGGAATCCACAGCCAAACGTAAGGACACGGCGTTTAGGGTCACTTCGCCACGCCGCCACGCCCACCTGCTGGATTCAAATGAGCTTGGCTTGGAATCCTCAACACACCAACATGTTTTCTGTCTGTGGACACAGTTTCACCTCGATTAGGTCAAAGGGGTCAGATAGCGACCGTTCAGCGTAAAAAATGACACTTCCTGTTCTCAGGGGGCGTGGCCTAAGTGACGTCATCATTTGACCGTTGGGTATTGTAGAGCATCCCATGATGATCAATCACTGAAAGTTTGGTGCTTCTATGAGTTTTTTTCAAAGAGTTATAACAGTTTGATGTTTCATGGCGAATCGGTGACCTTTGACCCCCGGAAAGACCCCTTCAGCAAGCCCGAAAACGCAAACCTACGATAACTTTGGACCGGCCATGCCTTATGAACGATCTGACCGAGTTTCAAGCCGATCGATCGAAATCCCTAGGACAAGTTCGATCAAATGCGAACCCTGCGAACGCCCAAAATCGGGTCAAAATCGGAACTTTAATCCAAAATGGCCGACAATCTGTGATACTTGCACTATGACATTAATTGTAAATTCTGAGTGTTTTGGGGAGCTGTACAAGTGTACCAAGTTTCAAGTCTCTACGATAAAGTAAGTGAATAGGAAAGGGTCTTTTGAAAGTTGCTAGGTGGCGCCCTTGAGCCGTTTCTGTTGCGATTTTTCCAGGGACCTTAAAATACGTAAATTTTACACGGGCTCTATGCCCCCGCCAAGTTTGGTGAGTTTTTGAATATGAGAAAGCCCCCAAAAAGCCAATTCTTTTGGCACAATAAAAATTAAAGCTCCGCGGAGCCTCAAGCGGCCCTCGCAGCCAAGCGCCGCTCAAGCCTAGCCACCGCGGATGTTCCAGCACCGCCTCCCCCCAGCCACCGCCTCCCCTCAGCACCACCTCCCCCCAGCCACTGCCTCCCCTCAGCACCATGTCACCCCAGCCACCGCCTACCCCCAGCCACTTCCTTGCTCTCACGGAGCTGCCAAACCCGCCCTGAAGATAGTCACCCTGTCATGTTCGACATTGCTCCCAGACAATGCACAAAAATCTGGTGTAGATCAGCTAATATCGCAAGGAGACACAGGTGTTTGATTAACCTTGGTGCGCAGTGGAGTCAAATCGCAATTAAACTCTATTGGGCTCCTTAGAGGTTCACAAGTGTCACTCATACAATGTCTGGTGCAAATCGGATGATGCGTTTGTGAATACGAGACGAACGTATGCATATTACGAGGGACAGCCATTTTGCCACGCCCCCACGGGTCAGTAGAGTACATCATCAATGAGTTCATCATCAATAAGTTCATCATCATTTCATTTTATGTCAGTCAGGACAGGATGAAACCCATAAGAATTAGAGAGAAAAAGTAAGACATACAGTAGAAAAAACAGGTGACTTCCTGTCGGAAGTGGGCGGGGCTAATGTTATGTCATCAATCGACCACCTAACTGTCATGATGGCTGGTCTATAATGACACATAGAAAGTCTGATGCAGCTGTGACCTGGCATTAGGAAGTAATTTCACATTCATGTTTCATGATGTATATTCAAAGTTTGGGACTTAGCCACGCCCCCACGGGTCAGTAGAGTTCATCACGGCAGAGTTCATCATCATTTCATTTCATGTCAGCCTGCACAGGATGAAACCCATAAGAATTAGAGAGTAAAAGTAAGACATACAATTGAAGAAAGAGGTTAGTTCCTGTCGGAAGTGGGCGGGGCTAGGGTGATGTCATCAATCGACCACCTAACTATGATGAAGGCTGGTCTATAATGAGACATAGGAAGTCTGATGCAGCTGTGACCTTCTATGTGGAAGTTATTGCATCTTGATGTTTCATGGCGAATAGTCAAAGTTTGGGACTTAGCCACGCCCACATGCTTTGACATAGAAAAATTCCTACGATAACTTTTCATCTTTAATGTCTCAAGTCTCTGCTGACTGAGTTTGAAGTCTCTATCTCAAAAGCTGCAGGAGGAGATAGATCAGATGCGATGTCTATGAAAAAGAGGAAATGGCTGATTTTGATCCAAAATGGCCGACTTCCTGTTGGGTTTGCACCATGGCTCCAAGAGACTTTTTTGTAGGTCCTGATATGATACACATGTGTACCAAGTTTCATAATTCTAGGTTAAAGCATGGCTTGGGGCTGATCATTTAAAAATTTCTAGGGGGCGCTGTAGAGAAATTAGGCCACGCCCATCAACGACTGTTATGGATTCCTGTTCGGGGATGGATAAGGATGCATCCTAGTGAGTTTGGTGCAGCTGGGCTGAACGATGTGGAATCTAGAGCCAAACGTATGGCGGCGGCGTTACCTCTGCTTCGCCGCGGTCCCACGGCCACGCCCTCTACAGAAGACTCTTGGCGCTTTAAAGCAAGTGAGACTAACATGTTATCTGTCATCCAACACAGAATCATGTTGATTAGGTGCAGTGAGCCAGAAAGGCAGCTTTCCATGGAAAAAAAAGCACTTCCTGTTCTGAGGGGGCGGGGCTTAGATGACGTCAGACTATGACAACATAGGATCGTAGGGGACCCTACCAGGATCACTCATGTCAAGTTTGGTGCAGCTGGCCTCAAAATTGTGGAATCCACAGCCAAACGTAAGGACACGGCGTTTAGGGTCACTTCGCCACGCCGCCACGCCCACCTGCTGGATTCAAATGAGCTTGGCTTGGAATCCTCAACACACCAACATGTTTTCTGTCTGTGGACACAGTTTCACCTCGATTAGGTCAAAGGGGTCAGATAGCGACCGTTCAGCGTAAAAAATGACACTTCCTGTTCTCAGGGGGCGTGGCCTAAGTGACGTCATCATTTGACCGTTGGGTATTGTAGAGCATCCCATGATGATCAATCACTGAAAGTTTGGTGCTTCTATGAGTTTTTTTCAAAGAGTTATAACAGTTTGATGTTTCATGGCGAATCGGTGACCTTTGACCCCCGGAAAGACCCCTTCAGCAAGCCCGAAAACGCAAACCTACGATAACTTTGGATCGGCCATGCCTTTTGAACGATCTGACCGAGTTTCAAGCCGATCGATCGAAATCCCTAGGTGAAGTTCGATCAAATGCGAACCCTGTAAACGCCCAAAATCGGGTCAAAATCGGAACTTTAATCCAAAATGGCCGACAATCTGTGATACTTGCACTATGACATTAATTGTAAATTCAGAGTGTTTTGGGGAGCTGTACAAGTGTACCAAGTTTCAAGTCTCTACGATAAAGTAAGTGAATAGGAAAGGGTCTTTTGAAAGTTGCTAGGTGGCGCCCTTGAGCCGTTTCTTTTGCGATTTTTTCAACGACCATAAAATACGAAATTTTTCACCGGGCTCTATGCCCCCGCCACGTTTGGTGAGTTTTTGAATATGATAAAGCCCCCAAAAAGCCCCCTAAAAAGGGTGGCAGAATCGTAATAATAATAAGAAACAGTACAGGAACAATAGGCTCTCGCAGCGCTTAGCTGCTCGGGCCTAATAATTAAAGCTCCGCGGAGCCTCAAGCGGCCCTCGCAGCCAAGCGCCGCTCAAGCCTATAGCCACCGCGGATGTTCCAGCACCGCCTCCCGCCGGCCACCGCCGACGCTCGCGCGCCATCCTCCACGCGATCCGCTTCGATGTCTTCGGCAGCGTTCCCTGGCCATGCAGCCAAAATCTGGAGCAGATTGGGCCATGTGGCAAGGAGATACAGCTGTCGATTTACCTAGGGGGCGCAGTGGAGTCAAATTGCAATTAAACTCTATTGGGCTCCTTAGAGGTTCACAAGTGTCACTCATAAAAAGTCTGGAGCAAATGGGATGATGCGTGTGTTAATAAGAGACAATCGTTTGCATATGGCGAGGGTGAGCCATTTTGCCACGCCCCCACGGGTCAGTAGGCATTGACAGAGTTCATCTTCATGGCATTTTATGTCAGTCTGCACAGGATGAAACCCATATGACTGAGAGAGTAAAAGTCAGACATACAGTAGAAAAAACAGGTGACTTCCTGTCGGAAGTGGGCGGGGCTAAGGTGATGTCATCAATCGACCACCTAACTGTGATGAGGACTGGTCTATAATGAGACATAGAAAGTTTGATGCAGCTGTGACCTGGCATGTGGAAGTTATTTCACATTCATGTTTCATGGTGAATAGTCAAAGTTTGGGACTAAGCCACGCTTAGTCCCAAACTTACCAGTAGGCATTTACAGAGTTCATAATCATCTCATTTTATGTCAGCCTGCACAGGGTTGGAATCCATGACAGACCAACATGACTTAGAGAGTAAAAGTCAGACATACAGTAGAAAAAACAGGTGACTTCCTGTCGGAAGTGGGCGGGGCTAAGGTGATGTCATCAATCGACCACCTAACTGTGATGAGGGGTGGTCTATAATGAGACACAGAAAGTCTGATGCAGCTGTGACCTTATATGTGGATGTTATGTCACTTTGATGCTTAATGGTGAATAGTCAAAGTTTGGGACTTAACCACGCCCACATGCTTTGACATAGAAAAATTCCTACGATAACTTTTCATCTTTAATGTCTCAAGTCTCTGCTGACTGAGTTTGAAGTCTCTATCTCAAAAGCTGCAGGAGGAGATAGATCAGATGCGATGTCTATGAAAAAGAGGAAATGGCTGATTTTGATCCAAAATGGCCGACTTCCTGTTGGGTTTGCACCATGGCTCCAAGAGACTTTTTTGTAGGTCCTGACATGATACACATGTGTACCAAGTTTCATAATTCTAGGTTAAAGCATGGCTTGGGGCTGATCATTTAAAAATTTCTAGGGGGCGCTGTAGAGAAATTAGGCCACGCCCATCAACGACTGTTATGGATTCCTGTTCGGGGATGGATAAGGATGCATCCTAGTGAGTTTGGTGCAGCTGGGCTGAACGATGTGGAATCTAGAGCCAAACGTATGGCGGCGGCGTTACCTCTGCTTCGCCGCGGTCCCACGGCCACGCCCTCTACAGAAGACTCTTGGCGCTTTAAAGCAAGTGAGACTAACATGTTATCTGTCATCCAACACAGAATCATGTTGATTAGGTGCAGTGAGCCAGAAAGGCAGCTTTCCGTGGAAAAAAAAGCACTTCCTGTTCTGAGGGGGCGGGGCTTAGATGACGTCAGACCATGACAACATAGGATCGTAGGGGACCCTACCAGGATCACTCATGTCAAGTTTGGTGCAGCTGGCCTCAAAATTGTGGAATCCACAGCCAAACGTAAGGACACGGCGTTTAGGGTCACTTCGCCACGCCGCCACGCCCACCTGCTGGATTCAAATGAGCTTGGCTTGGAATCCTCAACACACCAACATGTTTTCTGTCTGTGGACACAGTTTCACCTCGATTAGGTCAAAGGGGTCAGATAGCGACCGTTCAGCGTAAAAAATGACACTTCCTGTTCTCAGGGGGCGTGGCCTAAGTGACGTCATCATTTGACCGTTGGGTATTGTAGAGCATCCCATGATGATCAATCACTGAAAGTTTGGTGCTTCTATGAGTTTTTTTCAAAGAGTTATAACAGTTTGATGTTTCATGGCGAATCGGTGACCTTTGACCCCCGGAAAGACCCCTTCAGCAAGCCCGAAAACGCAAACCTACGATAACTTTGGATCGGCCATGCCTTATGAACGATCTGACCGAGTTTGAAGCCGATCGATCGAAATCCCTAGGACAAGTTCGATCAAATGCGAACCCTGCAAACGCCCAAAATCGGGTCAAAATCGGAACTTTAATCCAAAATGGCCGACAATCTGTGATACTTGCACTATGACATTAATTGTAAATTCAGAGTGTCTTGGGGAGCTCTACAAGTGTACCAAGTTTCAAGTCTCTACGATAAAGTAAGTGAATAGGAAAGGGTCCTTTGAAATTTGCCAGGTGGCGCCCTTGAGCCGTTTCTTGTGCGATTTTTCTGAGGACCTTAAAATACGAAATTTTTCACCGGGCTCTATGCCCCCGCCAAGTTTGGTGAGGTTTTGAATATGATAAAGCCCCCAAAAAGCCCCCTAAAAAGGGTGGCAGAATCGTAATAATAATTAAAGCTCCGCGGAGCCTCAAGCGGCCCTCGCAGCCAAGCGCCGCTCAAGCCTATAGCCACCGCGGATGTTCCAGCACCGCCTCCCGCCGGCCACCGCCGACGCTCGCGCGCCGTCCTCCATGCGATCCGCTTCGATGTCTTCGGCAGCGTTCACTGGCCATGCACCCAAAATCTGGAGCAGATTGGGCCATGTGGCAAGGAGATACAGCTGTTTGATTAACCTAGGGGGCGCAGTGGAGTCAAATTGCAATTAAACTGTATTGGGCTCCTCAGAGGTTCACAAGTTTCACTCATAAAAAGTCTGGTGCAAATAGGATGATGCGTTTGTGAATAAGAGACGATCATATGCATATGGCGAGGGACAGCCATTTTGCCACTCCCCCACGGGTCTGTAGGCATTGACAGAGTTCATCATCATCTCATGTTATGTCAGTGTGCACAGGGTTGGAATCCATGACACACCAACATGTTTTAGAGTGTAAAAGTAAGACATACAGTAGAAAAAACAGGTGACTTCCTGTCGGAAGTGGGCGGGGCTAATGTTATGTCATCAATCGACCACCTAACTGTCATGATGGCTGGTCTATAATGACACATAGAAAGTCTGATGCATCTGTGACCTGGCATTAGGAAGTAATTTCACATTCATGTTTCATGATGTATATTCAAAGTTTGGGACTTAGCCACGCCCCCACGGGTCAGTAGAGTTCATCACGGCAGAGTTCATCATCATTTCATTTCATGTCAGTCTGCACAGGATGAAACCCATAAGAATTAGAGAGAAAAAGTAAGACATACAGTAGAAAAAACAGGTCACTTCCTGTCGGAAGTGGGCGGGGCAAGGGTGATGTCATCAATCGACCACATAACTGTGATGAGGGCTTATCTATAATGAGACATAGAAAGTCTGATGCAGCTCTGACCTGGCATTTGGAAGTTATTTCACATTCATGTTTCATGGTGTATAGTCAAAGTTTGGGACTTAGCCACGCCCCCACGGGTCAGTAGAGTTCATCATGGGAGAGTTCATCATCATGTCATTTCATGTCAGCCTGCACAGGATGAAACCCATAAGAATTAGAGAGTAAAAGTAAGACATACAATTGAAGAAAGAGGTTACTTCCTGTCGGAAGTGGGCGGGGCTAGGGTGATGTCATCAATCGACCACCTAACTATGATGAAGGCTGGTCTATAATGAGACATAGAAAGTCTGATGCAGCTGTGACCTGGCATTTGGAAGTTATTTCACATTCATGTTTCATGCTGTATAGTCAAAGTTTGGGACTTAGCCACGCCCCCACGGGTCAGTCGAGTTCATCATGGGAGAGTTCATCATCATATCATGTCATGTCAGCCTACACCGGATGAAACCCATATGACTTAGAGAGTAAAAGTAAGACATACAATAGAAAAAACAGGTGACTTCCTGTCGGAAGTGGGCGGGGTTAAGGTGATGTCATCAACTGACCATCTCAATGTGATGAGGGGTGGTCTGTAGTCAGATATAGGAAGTCTGATGCAGCTGTGACCTTCTATGTGGAAGTTATTGCATCTTGATGTTTCATGGCGAATAGTCAAAGTTTGGGACTTAGCCACGCCCACATGCTTTGACATAGAAAAATTCCTACGATAACTTTTCATCTTTAATGTCTCAAGTCTCTGCTGACTGAGTTTGAAGTCTCTATCTCAAAAGCTGCAGGAGGAGATAGATCAGATGCGATGTCTATGAAAAAGAGGAAATGGCTGATTTTGATCCAAAATGGCCGACTTCCTGTTGGGTTTGCACCATGGCTCCAAGAGACTTTTTTGTAGGTCCTGACATGATACACATGTGTACCAAGTTTCATAATTCTAGGTTAAAGCATGGCTTGGGGCTGATCATTTAAAAATTTCTAGGGGGCGCTGTAGAGAAATTAGGCCACGCCCATCAACGACTGTTATGGATTCCTGTTCGGGGATGGATAAGGATGCATCCTAGTGAGTTTGGTGCAGCTGGGCTGAACGATGTGGAATCTAGAGCCAGACGTATGGCGGCGGCGTTACCTCTGCTTCGCCGCGGTCCCACGGCCACGCCCTCTACAGAAGACTGTTGGCGCTTTAAAGCAAGTGAGACTAACATGTTATCTGTCATCCAACACAGAATCATGTTGATTAGGTGCAGTGAGCCAGAAAGGCAGCTTTCCATGGAAAAAAAAGCACTTCCTGTTCTGAGGGGGCGGGGCTTAGATGACGTCAGACTATGACAACATAGGATCGTAGGGGACCCTACCAGGATCACTCATGTCAAGTTTGGTGCAGCTGGCCTCAAAATTGTGGAATCCACAGCCAAACGTAAGGACACGGCGTTTAGGGTCACTTCGCCACGCCGCCACGCCCACCTGCTGGATTCAAATGAGCTTGGCTTGGAATCCTCAACACACCAACATGTTTTCTGTCTGTGGACACAGTTTCACCTCGATTAGGTCAAAGGGGTCAGATAGCGACCGTTCAGCGTAAAAAATGACACTTCCTGTTCTCAGGGGGCGTGGCCTAAGTGACGTCATCATTTGACCGTTGGGTATTGTAGAGCATCCCATGATGATCAATCACTGAAAGTTTGGTGCTTCTATGAGTTTTTTTCAAAGAGTTATAACAGTTTGATGTTTCATGGCGAATCGGTGACCTTTGACCCCCGGAAAGACCCCTTCAGCAAGCCCGAAAACGCAAACCTACGATAACTTTGGACCGGCCATGCCTTATGAACGATCTGACCGAGTTTCAAGCCGATCGATCGAAATCCCTAGGACAAGTTCGATCAAATGCGAACCCTGCGAACGCCCAAAATCGGGTCAAAATCGGAACTTTAATCCAAAATGGCCGACAATCTGTGATACTTGCACTATGACATTAATTGTAAATTCTGAGTGTTTTGGGGAGCTGTACAAGTGTACCAAGTTTCAAGTCTCTACGATAAAGTAAGTGAATAGGAAAGGGTCTTTTGAAAGTTGCTAGGTGGCGCCCTTGAGCCGTTTCTGTTGCGATTTTTCCAGGGACCTTAAAATACGTAAATTTTACACGGGCTCTATGCCCCCGCCAAGTTTGGTGAGTTTTTGAATATGAGAAAGCCCCCAAAAAGCCAATTCTTTTGGCACAATAAAAATTAAAGCTCCGCGGAGCCTCAAGCGGCCCTCGCAGCCAAGCGCCGCTCAAGCCTAGCCACCGCGGATGTTCCAGCACCGCCTCCCCCCAGCCACCGCCTCCCCTCAGCACCACCTCCCCCCAGCCACTGCCTCCCCTCAGCACCATGTCACCCCAGCCACCGCCTACCCCCAGCCACTTCCTTGCTCTCACGGAGCTGCCAAACCCGCCCTGAAGATAGTCACCCTGTCATGTTCGACATTGCTCCCAGACAATGCACAAAAATCTGGTGTAGATCAGCTAATATCGCAAGGAGACACAGGTGTTTGATTAACCTTGGTGCGCAGTGGAGTCAAATCGCAATTAAACTCTATTGGGCTCCTTAGAGGTTCACAAGTGTCACTCATACAATGTCTGGTGCAAATCGGATGATGCGTTTGTGAATACGAGACGAACGTATGCATATTACGAGGGACAGCCATTTTGCCACGCCCCCACGGGTCAGTAGAGTACATCATCAATGAGTTCATCATCAATAAGTTCATCATCATTTCATTTTATGTCAGTCAGGACAGGATGAAACCCATAAGAATTAGAGAGAAAAAGTAAGACATACAGTAGAAAAAACAGGTGACTTCCTGTCGGAAGTGGGCGGGGCTAATGTTATGTCATCAATCGACCACCTAACTGTCATGATGGCTGGTCTATAATGACACATAGAAAGTCTGATGCAGCTGTGACCTGGCATTAGGAAGTAATTTCACATTCATGTTTCATGATGTATATTCAAAGTTTGGGACTTAGCCACGCCCCCACGGGTCAGTAGAGTTCATCACGGCAGAGTTCATCATCATTTCATTTCATGTCAGCCTGCACAGGATGAAACCCATAAGAATTAGAGAGTAAAAGTAAGACATACAATTGAAGAAAGAGGTTAGTTCCTGTCGGAAGTGGGCGGGGCTAGGGTGATGTCATCAATCGACCACCTAACTATGATGAAGGCTGGTCTATAATGAGACATAGGAAGTCTGATGCAGCTGTGACCTTCTATGTGGAAGTTATTGCATCTTGATGTTTCATGGCGAATAGTCAAAGTTTGGGACTTAGCCACGCCCACATGCTTTGACATAGAAAAATTCCTACGATAACTTTTCATCTTTAATGTCTCAAGTCTCTGCTGACTGAGTTTGAAGTCTCTATCTCAAAAGCTGCAGGAGGAGATAGATCAGATGCGATGTCTATGAAAAAGAGGAAATGGCTGATTTTGATCCAAAATGGCCGACTTCCTGTTGGGTTTGCACCATGGCTCCAAGAGACTTTTTTGTAGGTCCTGATATGATACACATGTGTACCAAGTTTCATAATTCTAGGTTAAAGCATGGCTTGGGGCTGATCATTTAAAAATTTCTAGGGGGCGCTGTAGAGAAATTAGGCCACGCCCATCAACGACTGTTATGGATTCCTGTTCGGGGATGGATAAGGATGCATCCTAGTGAGTTTGGTGCAGCTGGGCTGAACGATGTGGAATCTAGAGCCAAACGTATGGCGGCGGCGTTACCTCTGCTTCGCCGCGGTCCCACGGCCACGCCCTCTACAGAAGACTCTTGGCGCTTTAAAGCAAGTGAGACTAACATGTTATCTGTCATCCAACACAGAATCATGTTGATTAGGTGCAGTGAGCCAGAAAGGCAGCTTTCCATGGAAAAAAAAGCACTTCCTGTTCTGAGGGGGCGGGGCTTAGATGACGTCAGACTATGACAACATAGGATCGTAGGGGACCCTACCAGGATCACTCATGTCAAGTTTGGTGCAGCTGGCCTCAAAATTGTGGAATCCACAGCCAAACGTAAGGACACGGCGTTTAGGGTCACTTCGCCACGCCGCCACGCCCACCTGCTGGATTCAAATGAGCTTGGCTTGGAATCCTCAACACACCAACATGTTTTCTGTCTGTGGACACAGTTTCACCTCGATTAGGTCAAAGGGGTCAGATAGCGACCGTTCAGCGTAAAAAATGACACTTCCTGTTCTCAGGGGGCGTGGCCTAAGTGACGTCATCATTTGACCGTTGGGTATTGTAGAGCATCCCATGATGATCAATCACTGAAAGTTTGGTGCTTCTATGAGTTTTTTTCAAAGAGTTATAACAGTTTGATGTTTCATGGCGAATCGGTGACCTTTGACCCCCGGAAAGACCCCTTCAGCAAGCCCGAAAACGCAAACCTACGATAACTTTGGATCGGCCATGCCTTTTGAACGATCTGACCGAGTTTCAAGCCGATCGATCGAAATCCCTAGGTGAAGTTCGATCAAATGCGAACCCTGTAAACGCCCAAAATCGGGTCAAAATCGGAACTTTAATCCAAAATGGCCGACAATCTGTGATACTTGCACTATGACATTAATTGTAAATTCAGAGTGTTTTGGGGAGCTGTACAAGTGTACCAAGTTTCAAGTCTCTACGATAAAGTAAGTGAATAGGAAAGGGTCTTTTGAAAGTTGCTAGGTGGCGCCCTTGAGCCGTTTCTTTTGCGATTTTTTCAACGACCATAAAATACGAAATTTTTCACCGGGCTCTATGCCCCCGCCACGTTTGGTGAGTTTTTGAATATGATAAAGCCCCCAAAAAGCCCCCTAAAAAGGGTGGCAGAATCGTAATAATAATAAGAAACAGTACAGGAACAATAGGCTCTCGCAGCGCTTAGCTGCTCGGGCCTAATAATTAAAGCTCCGCGGAGCCTCAAGCGGCCCTCGCAGCCAAGCGCCGCTCAAGCCTATAGCCACCGCGGATGTTCCAGCACCGCCTCCCGCCGGCCACCGCCGACGCTCGCGCGCCATCCTCCACGCGATCCGCTTCGATGTCTTCGGCAGCGTTCCCTGGCCATGCAGCCAAAATCTGGAGCAGATTGGGCCATGTGGCAAGGAGATACAGCTGTCGATTTACCTAGGGGGCGCAGTGGAGTCAAATTGCAATTAAACTCTATTGGGCTCCTTAGAGGTTCACAAGTGTCACTCATAAAAAGTCTGGAGCAAATGGGATGATGCGTGTGTTAATAAGAGACAATCGTTTGCATATGGCGAGGGTGAGCCATTTTGCCACGCCCCCACGGGTCAGTAGGCATTGACAGAGTTCATCTTCATGGCATTTTATGTCAGTCTGCACAGGATGAAACCCATATGACTGAGAGAGTAAAAGTCAGACATACAGTAGAAAAAACAGGTGACTTCCTGTCGGAAGTGGGCGGGGCTAAGGTGATGTCATCAATCGACCACCTAACTGTGATGAGGACTGGTCTATAATGAGACATAGAAAGTTTGATGCAGCTGTGACCTGGCATGTGGAAGTTATTTCACATTCATGTTTCATGGTGAATAGTCAAAGTTTGGGACTAAGCCACGCTTAGTCCCAAACTTACCAGTAGGCATTTACAGAGTTCATAATCATCTCATTTTATGTCAGCCTGCACAGGGTTGGAATCCATGACAGACCAACATGACTTAGAGAGTAAAAGTCAGACATACAGTAGAAAAAACAGGTGACTTCCTGTCGGAAGTGGGCGGGGCTAAGGTGATGTCATCAATCGACCACCTAACTGTGATGAGGGGTGGTCTATAATGAGACACAGAAAGTCTGATGCAGCTGTGACCTTATATGTGGATGTTATGTCACTTTGATGCTTAATGGTGAATAGTCAAAGTTTGGGACTTAACCACGCCCACATGCTTTGACATAGAAAAATTCCTACGATAACTTTTCATCTTTAATGTCTCAAGTCTCTGCTGACTGAGTTTGAAGTCTCTATCTCAAAAGCTGCAGGAGGAGATAGATCAGATGCGATGTCTATGAAAAAGAGGAAATGGCTGATTTTGATCCAAAATGGCCGACTTCCTGTTGGGTTTGCACCATGGCTCCAAGAGACTTTTTTGTAGGTCCTGACATGATACACATGTGTACCAAGTTTCATAATTCTAGGTTAAAGCATGGCTTGGGGCTGATCATTTAAAAATTTCTAGGGGGCGCTGTAGAGAAATTAGGCCACGCCCATCAACGACTGTTATGGATTCCTGTTCGGGGATGGATAAGGATGCATCCTAGTGAGTTTGGTGCAGCTGGGCTGAACGATGTGGAATCTAGAGCCAAACGTATGGCGGCGGCGTTACCTCTGCTTCGCCGCGGTCCCACGGCCACGCCCTCTACAGAAGACTCTTGGCGCTTTAAAGCAAGTGAGACTAACATGTTATCTGTCATCCAACACAGAATCATGTTGATTAGGTGCAGTGAGCCAGAAAGGCAGCTTTCCGTGGAAAAAAAAGCACTTCCTGTTCTGAGGGGGCGGGGCTTAGATGACGTCAGACCATGACAACATAGGATCGTAGGGGACCCTACCAGGATCACTCATGTCAAGTTTGGTGCAGCTGGCCTCAAAATTGTGGAATCCACAGCCAAACGTAAGGACACGGCGTTTAGGGTCACTTCGCCACGCCGCCACGCCCACCTGCTGGATTCAAATGAGCTTGGCTTGGAATCCTCAACACACCAACATGTTTTCTGTCTGTGGACACAGTTTCACCTCGATTAGGTCAAAGGGGTCAGATAGCGACCGTTCAGCGTAAAAAATGACACTTCCTGTTCTCAGGGGGCGTGGCCTAAGTGACGTCATCATTTGACCGTTGGGTATTGTAGAGCATCCCATGATGATCAATCACTGAAAGTTTGGTGCTTCTATGAGTTTTTTTCAAAGAGTTATAACAGTTTGATGTTTCATGGCGAATCGGTGACCTTTGACCCCCGGAAAGACCCCTTCAGCAAGCCCGAAAACGCAAACCTACGATAACTTTGGATCGGCCATGCCTTATGAACGATCTGACCGAGTTTGAAGCCGATCGATCGAAATCCCTAGGACAAGTTCGATCAAATGCGAACCCTGCAAACGCCCAAAATCGGGTCAAAATCGGAACTTCAATCCAAAATGGCCGACAATCTGTGATACTTGCACTATGACATTAATTGTAAATTCTGAGTGTTTTGGGGAGCTCTACAAGTGTACCAAGTTTCAAGTCTCTACGATAAAGTAAGTGAATAGGAAAGGGTCTTTTGAAAGTTGCTAGGTGGCGCCCTTGAGCCGTTTCTTGTGCGATTTTTCTGGGGACCTTAAAATACGTAAATTTTACACGGGCTCTATGCCCCCGCCAAGTTTGGTGAGTTTTTGAATATGAGAAAGCCCCCAAAAAGCCAATTCTTTTGGCACAAGAACTATAATAATAAACAGCACAGTTTCAATAGGCTCTCGCAGCGCTTAGCTGCTCGGGCCTAATAATAATAAACAGCACAGTTTCAATAGGCTCTCGCAGCGCTTAGCTGCTCGGGCCTAATAATAATAAGAAACAGTACAGTTACAATAGGCTCTCGCAGCGCTTAGCTGCTCGGGCCTAATTAAAGCTCCGCGGAGCCTCAAGCGGCCCTCGCAGCTAGCGCTGCTCCGGCCTATAGCCACCGCGGGGGTACCAGCACCGCCACCCGCCCGCCACCGCCGACGCTCGCGCGCCCTCATCCACGCTATCCGCTTTTACGGCTTCGGCAGAGCTCCCTGGCGATGAACCAAAAATCTGGAGCACATCGGGCCATGTAGAGAGGAGATACAGCTGTTTGATTAACCTAGGGGGCGCAGTGGAGTCAAATCACAATTAAACTCTATTGGGCTCCTTAGAGGTTCACAAGTGTCACTCATACAATGTCTGGTGCAAATCGGATGATGCGTTTGTGAATACGAGACGAACGTATGCATATTACGAGGGACAGCCATTTTGCCACGCCCCCACGGGTCAGTAGAGTTCATCATCAATGAGTTCATCATCAATAAGTTCATCATCATTTCATTTTATGTCAGTCTGCACAGGATTAAACCCATATGAATTAGACTGTAAGACATACATTTGAAAAAACATGTTACTTCCTTTCGGAAGTGGGTGGGGCAAAGGTGACGTCATCAATCGACCACCTAACTGTGATGAGGGGTGGTCTGTAGTCAGATATAGGAAGTCTGATGCAGCTGTGACCTTCTATGTGGAAGTTATTGCATCTTGATGTTTCATGGCGAATAGTCAAAGTTTGGGACTTAGCCACGCCCACATGCTTTGACATAGAAAAATTCCTACGATAACTTTTCATCTTTAATGTCTCAAGTCTCTGCTGACTGAGTTTGAAGTCTCTATCTCAAAAGCTGCAGGAGGAGATAGATCAGATGCGATGTCTATGAAAAAGAGGAAATGGCTGATTTTGATCCAAAATGGCCGACTTCCTGTTGGGTTTGCACCATGGCTCCAAGAGACTTTTTTGTAGGTCCTGACATGATACACATGTGTACCAAGTTTCATAATTCTAGGTTAAAGCATGGCTTGGGGCTGATCATTTAAAAATTTCTAGGGGGCGCTGTAGAGAAATTAGGCCACGCCCATCAACGACTGTTATGGATTCCTGTTCGGGGATGGATAAGGATGCATCCTAGTGAGTTTGGTGCAGCTGGGCTGAACGATGTGGAATCTAGAGCCAAACGTATGGCGGCGGCGTTACCTCTGCTTCGCCGCGGTCCCACGGCCACGCCCTCTACAGAAGACTCTTGGCGCTTTAAAGCAAGTGACACTAACATGTTATCTGTCATCCAACACAGAATCATGTTGATTAGGTGCAGTGAGCCAGAAAGGCAGCTTTCCATGGAATAAAAAGCACTTCATGTTCTGAGGGGGCGGGGCTTAGATGACGTCAGACTATGACAACATAGGATCGGCAGGCATCCCACCAGGATCAGTCATGTCAAGTTTGGTGCAGCTGGCCTCAAAATTGTGGAATCCACAGCCAAACGTAAGGACACGGCGTTTAGGGTCACTTCGCCACGCCGCCACGCCCACCTGCTGGATTCAAATGAGCTTGGCTTGGAATCCTCAACACACCAACATGTTTTCTGTCTGTGGACACAGTTTCACCTCGATTAGGTCAAAGGGGTCAGATAGCGACCGTTCAGCGTAAAAAATGACACTTCCTGTTCTCAGGGGGCGTGGCCTAAGTAACGTCATCATTTGACCGTTGGGTATTGTAGAGCATCCCATGATGATCAATCACTGAAAGTTTGGTGCTTCTATGAGTTTTTTTCAAAGAGTTATAACAGTTTGATGTTTCATGGCGAATCGGTGACCTTTGACCCCCAGAAAGACCCCTTCAGCAAGCCCGAAAACGCAAACCTACGATAACTTTGGATCGGCCATGCCTTTTGAACGATCTGACCGAGTTTCAAGCCGATCGATCGAAATCCCTAGGAGGAGTTAGATCAAATGCGAACCCTGTAAACGGCCAAAATCGGGTCAAAATCGGAGCTTCAATCCAAAATGGCCGACATTCTGTGATACTTGCACTATGACATTAATTGTAAATTCAGAGTGTCTTGGGGAGCTCTACAAGTGTACCAAGTTTCAAGTCTCTACGATAAAGTAAGTGAATAGGAAAGGGTCCTTTGAAAGTTGGTAGGTGGCGCCATTGAGACGTTTCTCTTGCGATTTTTCCGGGGACCTTAAAATACGTAATTTTCACGCAGACCTGATGCGTCCGCCAAGTTTGGTGAGTTTTTGAATATGATAAAGCCCCCTAAAAGCCAATTTATTTGGCGGAAGCATAATAATAATAATAATTAAAGCTCCGCGGAGCCTCAAGCGGCCCTCGCAGCCAAGCGCCGCTCAAGCCTAGCCACCGCGGATGTTCCAGCACCGCCTCCCCCCAGCCACCGCCTCCCCTCAGCACCACCTCCCCCCAGCCACTGCCTCCCCTCAGCACCATGTCACCCCAGCCACCGCCTACCCCCAGCCACTTCCTTGCTCTCACGGAGCTGCCAAACCCGCCCTGAAGATAGTCACCCTGTCATGTTCGACATTGCTCCCAGACAATGCACAAAAATCTGGTGTAGATCAGCTAATATCGCAAGGAGACACAGGTGTTTGATTAACCTTGGTGCGCAGTGGAGTCAAATCGCAATTAAACTCTATTGGGCTCCTTAGAGGTTCACAAGTGTCACTCATACAATGTCTGGTGCAAATCGGATGATGCGTTTGTGAATACGAGACGAACGTATGCATATTACGAGGGACAGCCATTTTGCCACGCCCCCACGGGTCAGTAGAGTACATCATCAATGAGTTCATCATCAATAAGTTCATCATCATTTCATTTTATGTCAGTCAGGACAGGATGAAACCCATAAGAATTAGAGAGAAAAAGTAAGACATACAGTAGAAAAAACAGGTGACTTCCTGTCGGAAGTGGGCGGGGCTAATGTTATGTCATCAATCGACCACCTAACTGTCATGATGGCTGGTCTATAATGACACATAGAAAGTCTGATGCAGCTGTGACCTGGCATTAGGAAGTAATTTCACATTCATGTTTCATGATGTATATTCAAAGTTTGGGACTTAGCCACGCCCCCACGGGTCAGTAGAGTTCATCACGGCAGAGTTCATCATCATTTCATTTCATGTCAGCCTGCACAGGATGAAACCCATAAGAATTAGAGAGTAAAAGTAAGACATACAATTGAAGAAAGAGGTTAGTTCCTGTCGGAAGTGGGCGGGGCTAGGGTGATGTCATCAATCGACCACCTAACTATGATGAAGGCTGGTCTATAATGAGACATAGGAAGTCTGATGCAGCTGTGACCTTCTATGTGGAAGTTATTGCATCTTGATGTTTCATGGCGAATAGTCAAAGTTTGGGACTTAGCCACGCCCACATGCTTTGACATAGAAAAATTCCTACGATAACTTTTCATCTTTAATGTCTCAAGTCTCTGCTGACTGAGTTTGAAGTCTCTATCTCAAAAGCTGCAGGAGGAGATAGATCAGATGCGATGTCTATGAAAAAGAGGAAATGGCTGATTTTGATCCAAAATGGCCGACTTCCTGTTGGGTTTGCACCATGGCTCCAAGAGACTTTTTTGTAGGTCCTGATATGATACACATGTGTACCAAGTTTCATAATTCTAGGTTAAAGCATGGCTTGGGGCTGATCATTTAAAAATTTCTAGGGGGCGCTGTAGAGAAATTAGGCCACGCCCATCAACGACTGTTATGGATTCCTGTTCGGGGATGGATAAGGATGCATCCTAGTGAGTTTGGTGCAGCTGGGCTGAACGATGTGGAATCTAGAGCCAAACGTATGGCGGCGGCGTTACCTCTGCTTCGCCGCGGTCCCACGGCCACGCCCTCTACAGAAGACTCTTGGCGCTTTAAAGCAAGTGAGACTAACATGTTATCTGTCATCCAACACAGAATCATGTTGATTAGGTGCAGTGAGCCAGAAAGGCAGCTTTCCATGGAAAAAAAAGCACTTCCTGTTCTGAGGGGGCGGGGCTTAGATGACGTCAGACTATGACAACATAGGATCGTAGGGGACCCTACCAGGATCACTCATGTCAAGTTTGGTGCAGCTGGCCTCAAAATTGTGGAATCCACAGCCAAACGTAAGGACACGGCGTTTAGGGTCACTTCGCCACGCCGCCACGCCCACCTGCTGGATTCAAATGAGCTTGGCTTGGAATCCTCAACACACCAACATGTTTTCTGTCTGTGGACACAGTTTCACCTCGATTAGGTCAAAGGGGTCAGATAGCGACCGTTCAGCGTAAAAAATGACACTTCCTGTTCTCAGGGGGCGTGGCCTAAGTGACGTCATCATTTGACCGTTGGGTATTGTAGAGCATCCCATGATGATCAATCACTGAAAGTTTGGTGCTTCTATGAGTTTTTTTCAAAGAGTTATAACAGTTTGATGTTTCATGGCGAATCGGTGACCTTTGACCCCCGGAAAGACCCCTTCAGCAAGCCCGAAAACGCAAACCTACGATAACTTTGGATCGGCCATGCCTTTTGAACGATCTGACCGAGTTTCAAGCCGATCGATCGAAATCCCTAGGTCAAGTTCGATCAAATGCGAACCCTGTAAACGCCCAAAATCGGGTCAAAATCGGAACTTTAATCCAAAATGGCCGACAATCTGTGATACTTGCACTATGACATTAATTGTAAATTCAGAGTGTTTTGGGGAGCTGTACAAGTGTACCAAGTTTCAAGTCTCTACGATAAAGTAAGTGAATAGGAAAGGGTCTTTTGAAAGTTGCTAGGTGGCGCCCTTGAGCCGTTTCTTTTGCGATTTTTTCAACGACCATAAAATACGAAATTTTTCACCGGGCTCTATGCCCCCGCCACGTTTGGTGAGTTTTTGAATATGATAAAGCCCCCAAAAAGCCCCCTAAAAAGGGTGGCAGAATCGTAATAATAATTAAAGCTCCGCGGAGCCTCAAGCGGCCCTCGCAGCCAAGCGCCGCTCAAGCCTATAGCCACCGCGTATGTTCCAGCACCACCTCCCCCCAGCCACCGCCTCCCCTCAGCACCACCTCCCCCCAGCCACTGCCTCCCCTCAGCACCATGTCACCCCAGCCACCGCCTACCCCCAGCCACCGCCTTGCTCTCAAGGAGCTGCCAAACCCGCCCTGAAGATAGTCACCTGTCATGTTCGACATTGCTCCCAGACAATGCACAAAAATCTGGTGTAGATCAGCTGATATCGCAAGGAGACACAGGTGTTTGATTAACCTGGGTGCGCAGTGGAGTCAAATTGCAATTAAACTCTATTGGGCTCCTTAGAGGTTCACAAGTGTCACTCATAAAAAGTCTGGAGCAAATGGGATGATGCGTGTGTGAATAAGAGATGATCGTTTGCATATGGCGAGGGACTGCCATCTGGCCACGCCTCCACGGGTCAGTAGGCATTTACAGAGTTCATCTTCATGTCATTTTATGTCAGTCTGCAAAGCATGAAACCCATATGACTTAGAGAGTAAAAGTCAGACATACAGTAGAAAAAACAGGTGACTTCCTGTCGGAAGTGGGCGTGGCTAAGGTGATGTCATCAATCGACCACCTAACTGTGATGAGGTCTGGTCTATAATGAGACATAGAAAGTCTGATGCAGCTCTGACCTGGCATTTGGAAGTTATTTCACATTCATGTTTCATGGTGTATAGTCAAAGTTTGGGACTTAGCCACGCCCCCACGGGTCAGTAGAGTTCATCATGGGAGAGTTCATCATCATGTCATTTCATGTCAGCCTGCACAGGATGAAACCCATAAGAATTAGAGAGTAAAAGTAAGACATACAATTGAAGAAAGAGGTTACTTCCTGTCGGAAGTGGGCGGGGCTAGGGTGATGTCATCAATCGACCACCTAACTATGATGAAGGCTGGTCTATAATGAGACATAGAAAGTCTGATGCAGCTGTGACCTGGCATTTGGAAGTTATTTCACATTCATGTTTCATGCTGTATAGTCAAAGTTTGGGACTTAGCCACGCCCCCACGGGTCAGTC